>NW_028270148.1:36125252-36484002 GCF_037043375.1 Chiloscyllium plagiosum
CAAATTATCATAGCCCTATCAGGTCCCTGCTCTCTGAGCCCTGTGTTGCCTTGCTTCGCATTCCCTTTTGATGCTTTGCCCTCTCAACCGGACCTTAAAATCTCGCAATACATTTGTCTTGCCTTGCCATTTAAGGTGAACACAAAGACATACAGTTTGTCATGATTGTGAACAGTTACCAGTCAAGGGTGCTAACCATGTTGTTGGATGGCACAGTGCAATGTCAGTCCTTCACCTATATGATGTGCCAGCAGCCTGAGCAGAAAACACACTGCCTGTACTTCAACTAAATGGCCGTTTCTCCAAGTCGAAGAAGAATAGTCCTCAGTCAGGTACGTGGATGGGGTGGGCTGCCATCCATTAGGATGTCCTGGTACAGTCAGGCAAGGGCAGCATATCCTTGCTGGTGAGGGCTTGGTTATGGTCAGTGGTCATTTGAGACATTCAGGAGCAGGGGCTCTGTCTCACTAGAGTTCAGGGAGTGGCCCATAGTCGGACTGGCAGCAAACAGATGAGTCAAAGATTGTTAGTTGAGGATATGTACAGAGTGTTTAGGACTCCAGTTAGTCAGCATTTGGGATGTACTGTCTAAATTGGACAGGGAGTGAGCCCCTTTTAGTCATGGGGGTCTGTGCAATGAATGTCATTGTTGGGGGTCTGGGGAAATATCAGAGGATGCAGTTATGCTCGGGAAGTAGGGGGAAATCAGTACTGCACATTGGAGACAGCAACCTAAAATGCTGAGGGAATAAGGATGTTGAAGGAAGGAAATTCAACATGTAAGTCAGCAGCTGGCAGTGGATGGAAGAACATGAGATGCCATGAGATGGATGGTTATAGGTGGTCAGCACTACAGTGGCCTGACCTGTGGAGAGTGTAACTTGATGGTGGGCAGGATTAACCTGTAATGATGGGGTTCAGACAGTAAAGATGAGAGTTTCAATTGTAGCTCCAGATGTTGGGTGGGGACATGTGGGGAATTAGCAGTGAGGGGCTATTGAAGGAGTGCTAGGTTGCAAAGGGACAAGGAAGTTCACAGAGGATGTGAGGGGAAACTGATGACATGGATGATCCTCACTGGGAGTCAGTTTTTTTTTCCCCAGGCCAAAATGGTGGCTGTACTTGTGAATGACAAGAAGTACTTCAAGAGGCATAAATCCTGCATTTGCAGAGTTTGAGTTGAGATCATTTGGAATAATTTCATCATGCATGTGGGAAGAAATCCTCCATGAAACTTGACAAAACTGACACAGGTGAGATTCATCCCACTATCTTCTCCTTCTAAACTTTCCAAATTATGCATAATTTTGAAATCCTCATAATTCCATTTAGGATAATTCATTGCATAATGGTATTATGAATTGCAACTAAAATACTTGTTGACCAAATCCTGCAAGTTCTTCTGTTATAGCTCCCAAATTTCAATCATCTGTTTTAATTGCCAGAGGTATCTCACTCATTTTAGTTATGATTCTCCTTTAATTTTGATGCTTTTGCCCTATATCTATGTTGTCTTGCATTGCTGCTACAATTAAATCCCCTATTCTTTGTGTTACAATACAATGTCCCATTGGAGCCATGGAGATCACTGGGAATTAATGTTTTTGCAGGAATTTCTTTAAAGCTTCTGACATCTGTTCCAAGAGCATATTTCTTTCTTAAAATCTAATTCTGGTTAATACTAACAGTCTATGCTTGTTTGATATATTTGATAAGGTGAACAATTTAAAGCCAAGCGCTAGATTAGGATTCTCCTAATCCTAATTAGGATTAATTTTTGCAATCTTGCATTTAATCTTTCATATTAAATTATATAGTCTTTCACAGAATCGCCACATCCCTTTCTAAATTTGTCAGCCTAACAATGCCTCATCTTTCTTATTATTTTTCCCATAAATTTTAATTGAACTCTAACCTTTCCCCAATATCCAATTGTTACCAGTTCTCCTGCCTTCCATGAGAAATTAGATGGTGAAAATTCTCAGCATCAAAGTCATTGTAAGCAACTGGCAGCTGCAGCTTCACTATCTGCATCTCCAAGCCATCAGCCAAGTCTGTCTTCACCACAACATCTCTGCATGCTTCACCCCATCCTCCTTCACCATTTTTCCATTCAAGTTGATAAGGCTAAACCACTGGCCTCACCATATTATTATGTTTGCTTTCACTCCAGCCCTTCAGGACTTCACTTTGGAGCTCAGGGATACCTGCACCATGCCTGTTTCTGCCAGATCACTTTGCGTGCATGAATATACATACATTTCATGCATCTAAACAGGTTATAAATTATGGTTCCTGGTACATTTCTTAGCGCTCAAGTGACCAGTACAACAACCGCCATTTTCAAACTTGAGTTGCTAATTTTCTCACAGGACTCCATGGCCTTTCCCCTGATAAGTCCCTGGCCATTTTGTTTTCTGCTTGCTTGGAAGCTTCCAATGTCTATGGCTTGTCTTTCTTTTTTTAGTGTAGGGTGAGAGGCAGGCAGCTTGTCATTGTTGGCAGCCTTGAACATTCAAGGGCTATGGAATAACTCCACAGAGGTTGGTATCCCATCACCAAGTCATCCTTTATTTACACATGGAGAGTCAGAGTGAACAGACCATCTGACACTCCTGTTTTTTTTTAAATCACTATGAGCAATTTAGCATGGCCAGTTCATCTGACCTGCACATCTTTGGACTGTGGGAGGAAACTGGAGCACCTGGAGGAAACCCACGCAGATACGGGGAGAATGTGCAAACTTCACAGAGTCAGTCGCCTGAGGCGGGAATTGAACCCGGGGCTCTGGCGCTGTGAGGCAGCAGTGCTAACCGCTGTGCCACCATGCCGTCCACACACTCCTGTTTATTTTATTTTTTCTTTTTTCTTTTTTTTTCTTTTTCTTTTTTTTCTTTTTTAATTTAACCCCCACACTACCACCTAAGTGCGGTAGTGCTTATTTTTTTCCCCCAGCACCCATGGTGTGTGTGTGCAGGTGTGACACTCCTGTTTATTTTTTCTTTTTTTACGTGTGAGACACAGTGAAAGACACAAAGTGCACGAATCTTTATTCAAGTCCACCACCAGGAAGATAGGAAAACACCCGGGTGGCCAGTGACAAACACTGCCCTTCACATCAAAGGGCAGTGCTGTGTGATCAAAACAGTGAGGGGGAGGGTCAGGCACTTCTGTTTATTTTTCTTTTATTTCTTCCTTTTTTTTCCCTTAAATCCCCACACTACTGCCTAACTACGGTAGTGCTTATTTTTCCCCAGCAGATCTCTTGTTTATTTTTAACCCGGGCTCTACCTCTTGTTTATTTATTTATTTATTTTTCTTTTTTTTCTAACCCCCACACTACCACCTAAGTGCGGTAGTGCTTATTTTTTCCCCAGCACCCATGGTGTGTGTGTGCAGGTGTGAGACACAGTGAAAGACACAAAGTGCACAAATCTTTATTCAAATTCCACCACCAGGAAGATAGGAAAACACCTGAGTGGCCAGTGACAAACACTGCCCTTCACATCAAAGTGCAGTGTTGTGTGATCAAAACAGTGAAGGGGAGAAATTTCCTGTTTAGTTTTTTTTTCTTTTTTTTCTTTTCTTTTTTTTTGTGAGACACAGTGAAAGACACAAAGTGCACGAATCTTTATTCAAATTCCACCACCAGGAAGATAGGAAAACACCCGGGTGGCCAGTGACAAACACTGCCCTTCACATCAAAGGGCAGTGCTGTGTGATCAAAACAGTGAAGGGGAGGGTCAGACACTCCTGTTTATTTTTTTTTCTCTCATTAACCCCCACTCTACCGCCTAACTGCGGTAGTGCTTATTTGACACTCCTGTTTTTTTTTCTTCTCTTTTGTATTAACCCCCACACTACCACCTAAGTGCGGTAGTGCTTATTTTTTCCCCAACACCCATGGTGTGTGTGTGCAGGTGTGAGACACAGTGAAAGACACAAAGTGCACCAATCTTTATTCAAATTCCACCACCAGGAAGATAGGCAAACACCCGGGTGGCCAGTGACAAACACTGCCCTTCACATCAAAGGGCAGTGTTGTGTGATCAAAACAGTGAAGGGGAGGGTCAGGCACTCCTGTTTATCTTTTTCTTCTTTTTACCACCTAAGTGCGGGAGTGCTTATTTTATCCCCAGCACCCATGGTGTGTGTGTGCAGGTGTGAGACACAGTGAAAGACACAAAGTGCACGAATCTTATCTCTTGTTTATTTTTTTTAAATTTTTTTTATTTTTAAATTTAACCCCCACGTTACCACCGAACTGCTGTAGTGCTTATTTTTCCCCAGCACCCATGGTGTGTGTGTGTAGGTGTGAGACACAAGGTGCACAAATGTTTATTCAATTTCCACCACCAGGAAGATAGGAAAACACCCGGATGGCCAGTGACAAACACTGCCCTTCACATCAAAGTGCAGTGCTGTGTGATCAAAACAGTGAAGGGGAGGGTCAGGCACTCCTGTTTATTTTTTTTTTCCGGGCTCTAACGTACCTCTTTATTCTTTTTTTTTGGACTAAATCAAAATAGAGTTGGACACTCCCCTTTTTCCACTTTTTTTTCTCTTTTTTTTTTCTTTTTTCTCTTTTTTTTTTTATTAGCACCCATGGTGTGTGTGTGCAGGTGTGAGACACAGTGAAAGACACAAAGTGCACCAATCTTTATTCAAACTCCACCACCAGGAAGATAGGAAAACACCCGGGTGGCCAGTGACAAACACTGCCCTCCACATCAAAGGGCAGTGCTGTGTGATCAAAACAGTGAAGGGGAGGGTCAGGCACTCCTGTTTATTTATTTATTTTTTTAATTTTTTTTTCCTTTTTCTTCTTTTTTTTCTTCCCTTTAACCCCCACACTACCACCTAGGTGCGGTAGTGCTTATTTTATCCCCAGCACCCATGGTGTGTGTGTGCAGGTGTGAGACACAGTGAAAGACACAAAGTGCACCAATCTTTATTCAATTTCCACCACCAGGAAGATAGGAAAACACCCGGGTGGCCAGTGACAAACACTGCCCTTCACATCAAAGGGCAGTGCTGTGTGATCAAAACAGTGAAGGGGAGGGTCAGGCACTCCTGTTTTTTTTTTCACAGTGGAAGACACAAAGTGCACCAATCTTTATTCAATTTCCACCACCAGGAAGATAGGAAAACACCCGGGTGGCCAGTGACAAACACTGCCCTTCACATCAAAACAGTGAAGGGGAGGGTCAGGTACTCCTGTTTATTTCTTTTTTTTTACAAAACAGTTTACAAAAAACATTGACAGCTGTACACAAAAGACAGCAATTTTACAAGGGAGAGGAGCAGCAAAGCTAGGCCCCGAACCCTACCGTTCAACCATTTTACAGGGAGAGGAGGACAAACCTCAAATCCCAGTTCCACATATGACAAGACAGTGACAATGACATTTGTACATTAGACAATACCGTTACATACAAAAGTGCAGACAATACAGACCCAGCAAGCCCCCGCCCCTCCCACCTTCCGCACTCCTGTTTATTTTTTTTTTATTTTATTAAACAAATTACAAAACAGTTTACAAAAAACATTGACAGCTGTACACAAAAGACAGCAGTTTTACAAGGGAGAGGAGCAGCAAAGCTAGGCCCCGAACCCTACCGTTCAACCATTTTACAGGGAGAGGAGGACAAACCTCAAATCCCAGTTCCACATATGACAAGACAGTGACAATGACATTTGTACATTAGACAATACCGTTACATACAAAAGTGCAGACAATACAGACCCAGCAAGCCCCCGCCCCTCCCACCTTCCGCACTCCTGTTTATTTTTATTTTTTATTTTTATTTTATTAAACAAATTACAAAACAGTTTACAAAAAAAACATTGACAGCTGTACACAAAAGACAGCAATTTTACAAGGGAAAAGAGCAGCAAAGCTAGGCCCTGAACCCTACCGTTCAACCAATTTACAGGGAGAGGAGGACAAACCTCAAATCCCAGTTCGACATATGACAAGACAGTGACAATGACATTTGTACATTAGACAATACCGTTACATACAAAAGTGCAGACAATACAGACCCAGCAAGCCCCCGCCCCTCCCACCTTCCGCACTCCTGTTTATATCTGTGAGCCAGGGCTTCCTGATTGGACCAGATTAACAGCCCCAATTATTGAACTCATGTTCTTTAATGGTATATAAAGAGGTTGAGTAGAAATTGAGGGGGAGGATGAAAGATCATCAGGGACACAGCGACAGTAACACAAAAGGGAGCATGAAGAATAGATGGTGATAGTGTGTCTCAGGCAGAGCCTAAGTCACTCACAAGAATGCAAATTTGAAACCTTAGCATCTTCACTCCAAAGTGAACTCTGTAATAATGAAATGCAATGGCTGACAGCACATGCAGAGTGGGCAGAGTAAACTACTGTTTCTTGGGGAAGGGGCACATAGGAAAGTTGTTTGAATGTGAGGCCCTGCTAGAGGAATTGCAGTAACCATGCATATTCTGATTCTGTAATGCCACTGATCTGGTATCAAATCTGACTTCATCAGCAGGCATTCATTATCTAAGAATGCAGATTAAAAATTATGGCCTGAACAATTATAAGCATGACATTGCTTGTGCGGATTGCCTCTCTGTCATGCCAGCTTAGCAAATGACATCAAACATCTTTGGATGTAAAAGCCATCTCAGCGGCATCCTGCCAAAATACCCCTTCTCCAATGTCGCATGAACACTTTGGTTGTGCAAATTACCCTTAGATAATTTGACATAGCTCACACATTCTTGGAGACATGAGATTGATCTCCTTGTGAAATTACCATGACACACTATGTGAGGGCATAACTTGAGGTATTATTATGATTAACATGAAGGCACTGTTTGCTTTCTGAAATTCCCCACCCCAATTATCTACTCACACATTTGACATGGACATCATCCTGGCTGGGCTCCTTGTGCAATTGCTTCAAATGCAAAGATAATCGGGAAGAAGAGAACAATTACAATCTCATTAGCAACCTGAGCAAGAATAGTAACCTCCAGTGGTTGCTGCACAGACTCGAAAGGAAAAGCAGCAAGTCAAGATCTGCCCTTGCCTACCCCCTGCCGACTCCAATACACATATTCTGACCACCACCCTCTGATTTTCCCTGTCCACACCACAAGCAGGCCGATTTAACTCTCCCTGCCCCAACCAATATCCTGGATTCCTGCCTATCACAAGCCCTTCAATTTTCTCCTCCCTTTGGCCCTAAACTTTCAACTCTGAGATTGGAAAATCATATTATTGCCACCCCACTACTCCCTACAATAGTCACTGAAAATCCAATCAATATTCCCAATTGCCCTTCCCTCCAGTTCAAAGTCCCCCCCCCCCCCTCGCGCCCACCAGTCATTCCATTTTTATTTCTGATTCCATTTTCTGGTTGTTCCATCAGTTATACACCCAACTTCTACACTTTTCACACTATTCAAGTTTCCCCCTTCCTGGTGACCAAATCCTCATCCCATTCTAACTTGTTAAAGAGGATATTGAAAGGAACTATATATAGAGAGATAAGTGAACCAAGTGGGCACGTATCTGGCAAGTGGAAAAATGTGAAATTGTCCATTTTGGATTAAAAAATAAGCATAATATCTAAATGGTGTGAAGTTGCAGAGGTCTGACATAAAGAGAGATCAGGGTGTCTTTGTGTATGAACCACAAAAGGTTAGTATACAGCAAAGTAATTTGGAGACTTAATAAGCTGTTATAGTTTATTTTGAGAGGAATTGAATGCAAAAGTAGAGAAGTCATGCTTTAATTATACATGGCATTGGAGAGACCACACCTGGAGTGCTGTGTATAGCATTGGCCTCCTTATTTAAGGGAGAATGTAAATTTGTTGAAATCAGTTCAGAAAAGGTTTAATAGACTAATAACTAAAATGGACAGGTTGTCTTATGAAGGTTGAACAGGCAAGCCTCGTATCCACTGGAGTTTAGGAGATTAAGAGGTGACTTAATTGAAACACACAAAATCCTGAGAGGCCTTGACAGAGTACATGTTGAAGGTATATTACATCTTGCTGGAGGATCTAGAACTACCAATCAATGTTTAAAAGTAAAGGGTCACCCATTTATGATAGAGACAAGGAGATCGTGACTCATCTGATTACCCCATTTTCCTGCCTACCCCAGTGAACTTTCATCTCCTTTGCTCTGAACCTTTGTTTTAGAAAGATTCAAAGACCACCATTGACACTTGCACTGTCCCAGAGGAAGACAGTTCCTGACTCACAACTCTTTGGAGAAGAAGAGGTAGAAGGTATTCAAGATCATGAGGTCTGTACTGAGTAGATGAGGAGAAACTGGTATGAAACATTTTGGTTGGAAGATCAAGAACCTGAAGTCACCAATTGAAGGTAATTGCCAAAAGAAACATTAGTAACATGAGGAAAGACTTGTCCACGCTGAGTGGCTAGGATCTGGAATGCACTGCTTGAGGCATGCAAGAGGAAGTTGGATCATTATCTGTAAAGGCAGAATGTAAAAGGTTGAAGGGAGGAGAAATGGGTATTGCTTGAAGTGAAATGCTCCATCAGATGAGTCAGGCTGAATGGCCTTTTTCTGGGCTGTAATCATTCTGTTTATTTGATAAGGCTTTCTGCTATTTAAAGATTATTATTCTTGCATTCATATCCTCTGGGTCTTCAAATGTAATTTAAATTTGTCCATGTGCAGTTGATGATGTGTGAGATGTGATAACTAATAGAAAGATAGATCAATTAAAATAAATCAAAGATTGGCCTACGGTGTAAACATATTAAAACATAAATGTTGCATGTGGTTGGTTGAATAGGTAGCCATAAGAACTGCTTGTTAATCTATCAAGTGGGGGATTTTCCAAAATTGCTTGCTCTTTCAAAATGAATAGTGAGACCTGCAAAGTGGGTGGCACAGTGGCACAGTGGTTAGCACTGTTGCCTCACAGCGCCTGAGACCCGGGTTCAATTCCTGCCTCAGGCGACTGACTGTGTGGAGTTTGCACCCGGGTCTGCGTGGGTTTCCTCCGGGTGCTCCTGTTTCCTGCCACAGTCCAAAAATGTGCAGGTCAGGTGAATTGGCCACGCTAAATTGCCCGTAGTGTTAGGTAAGGGGTAAATGTAGGGGAAGGGGTCTGGGTGGTTTGCGCTTCACCAGGTTGGTGTGGACTTGTTGGGCCGAAGGGCCTGTTTCCACACTGTAAGTAATCTAATCTAACCTATAGAGAATAAGGTGAACAAAGTTTTATGAAATTATCATTTTAAAGAAATAGATTGGTAAAAATATGATATCAATCTTTAAAAAATAAAAACAAGAATGGTCCAAAGATAAGAGAAATAATAAGGTTGAGAGAGTTGAGAAAAAAATTTAGTCAGAACGTGTTTTACAATTTTATCTAAAAATAAGTTTTGATTCAGCATAATTTCACTATAACACAATGTTGATTGTATTGGCAACAGCCTCATTAATTGAACATTACTGAGTGACAATTTGATGAAATGGTAAACAAGTACTTACAGCCTAAAACTTAAGTTACTTAAAAGCCAACTCAACTGAAACATCTGCATTCCCAGCGTGATTCAAATTGAGTTTTATCCAAAAGAATTGTGATGTGTTCTCTGCGTCATAAGGCATTATTTCAAATTGACTGAAAACCTTACAAAATGATGGCAATTCGAGACATAACTTTTTTTATTCACTCATGGGATATAAGCATCACTGGCTGGGATGGCATTTATTGGCTGGCCCTAATTGTCCTCGAGGAGTTGGTGGTGAGCTGCCTTCTTGAACCTCTGCAGTCCATGTGCTGTAGGTTGGCCCACAATGCCCTTAGGGAGGGAATTCCAAGATTTTGACCCAGCAACAGTGAAGGAACTGCAGTATATTTCCAAGTCAGGATGATGAGTGGCTTGGAGGGCAACTTGCAGGTGGTCATGTTCCCAGGTGTCTGCTGTCCTTGTTCCTTCTCGGTGGAAGTGGTCATGAGTTTGGAAAGTCGCTAGCTAAAGATCTTTGGTGAATTTCTGCGGTGCATCTTGTAGATAGTACACACTGGTGCTATTGAGTATCAGTGGTGAAGGGAGTGGATGCTTGTGGATGTGGTACCAATCAAGTGGGTTGCTTTGTCTTGAGTCATATCAAGCTTCTTGAGTATTGTTGGAGTTGTACCTATACAGGCAAGTGAGTATTCCATTACTGTCCTGATTTTTGTCCTGTAGCTGGTGGACAGGCTTTGGGGAGTCGGAGGTGAGTTACTTTCGACAGTATTCCTAGCCTGTGACCTGGTCTTGTAACCATTGTGTTTATGTGGCGACACCAGTTGCGTTTCTGGACAATGCTAACCCTCAGGATGTTGATAGTAGAGGATTCAGTGATGGTAACATTGTTGAATGTCAGTGGGCAGTGGGTAGATTGTCTCTTATTGGAGATGGTCATTACCTGGCATTTGTGTGGTGCAGTTGTGGGTGGCATGATGGCTCAATGGTTAGTACTATTGCCTCAAAATGCCAGAGTCTCGGGTTTGATTCCAGGCTCAGACGACTGTCTGTGTGGAGTTTGCACATTCTCCCCATGTCCGCGTGGGTTTCCTCCAGGTGTTCTGGTTTCCTCCCACAGACCAAAGACATACAGCTTACGTGGAGTGGCCATGCTACATTGCTTTTTAGTGTCAAGGGAGGTGCAGGTTCAATGGATTAGTCATGGTAAATGCAGGGCTAAGGGGATAATGGGTCTGGATAGGATGATTTTCAGAGGATTGGTATGGACCTGATGGTCCAAATGGCCTGTTTCTACACTGTAGGATTTCTATGATTCTATGAGTATTGTTGCCTGCCACTTGTCAGTCCAGGTCTGGATATCCTCCAGATCTTGTTGTATTTGAACATGGGCGGCTTCAGTATCCGTAGCGTTGTGAATGGTGCTGAACATTGTGTAATCATCAGCGAGCATCAGCATTTCTGATCTTATGATGGAGGGAAGGTCATTGATGAAGCAGCAGGAGGTGATTGGGCCTCAAGCATTACCCTGAGGAACCCCTGTAAAGATATCCTGAAGCTGAGATGATTGATTTCCAATAACCACAAGCATCTTCCCAACTGCCAGGTATAAATCAGGGGAGAGTTTGCTCCATGATAGTCATTGATTCCAGTTATGCTAGGGGGCTTCGGTGCCACTTTTGGTCGAATGCAGCTTTGATGTCAAAGGCTGTCACCTTCACCTCACCTCTGGAATTCAGCTCTTAAGTCCATGTTTGAACCAGGGCTGTAATGAGATCAAAAACTGAGTTGTCCTGCCAGAGTCCAAACTGGACATCACTGAGCAGTTTATTCTGAGTAGATGCTACTTGATAGCACTGTTGATGACACCTTCCATCAGTTTACTGATGATTGAGTGTAGACTAATGTGGCAGTAATTGGCTAGGTTGGATTTCTCCTGCTTTTTGTGTACAGAACATACGTGGGCAATTTTGCACATTGCTGGATAGAGGCCAGTGATGTAACTACTGGAAGAGCTTGGCTAGGAAAATGACAAGTTCTGGAGCACATCTTCAGTACTTTTGCCAAAATGTTATCCATAGTTTTTGCATTATCCAGTGTCTCCAACCCTTTCTTGATATCACATGGAGTGAATTGAAGTGGCTGAAAACTGGAATCTGTAATTTTGTGATTTTTGAGAAGGTTTGTAGCTCAGGTTGAGGTTCAGGTTGTAAGTTTGCTCACTGAGCTGGTAGGTTTGTTCTCAGACGTTTCATCACCATACTAGGTAACATCATCAGTGAGCCTCCATTGAAGTGTTCTGTCGCGCTTTCTATTTATCTTTCTTGGTCTAGTAAGGTGGATGATATAATATCTGGTTCTTTTTCTCAGAGGTTGGTAAGTGCAGTCCAAATCAATGTGTTTATTGATGGAGTTCCAGTTTGAATGCCAGGCCTCTAGGAATTTCCATGCATGTGTCTGTGTAGCCTGTCCTTAGATGGATGTGTTGTCCTAGTCAAAGTAGTGTCCTTCTTCGTCTGTGTGTAAGGACTACCAGTGATAGCTGGTCATGTCTTTTGGTGGCTAGTTGGTGCTCATGTATCCTGGTGGCTAGCTTTCTGCCTGTCTGTCCAATGTAGTGTTTGTTACAGTCCTTGCAGGGTATTTTCTGAGACAAAGAACCGAAATTATATCACCTTAACAGACCAACACACATAAACGGAAAGCAGGACAGAACACCAGCACTTCAACGGAAGCTCACCAATGGATCATCCACTTGGCAGTTACAGAATCAAACAGTTATACAGCACAGAAATGACCCTTCAGCCCAAATGAAGTGCCAGAGGAAGTGGTAAAGACAGGTACACAGTTACAACATTTCAAAGACATTTCGACAGGTACAACAATAGGAAAGGTTTAGAGGGATAAGGGCCAGATGCAGGCAAATGGGGCTAGTTTAGTTTGGAAAAGCTGGTCGGCATGGACAAGTTGGACTGAAGAGTCTGTTATCATGCTGTATGACTCTATGATTCTATATCTCCATATTTACTAGTTCTGACCAATGATTGCTGTGAATGCTTTAGTCTTATCTTTTGCACTGATGTGTTGCACTCTTCCATCATTGGGAGTGGGGATATTTGTGGAGCCCATCACCATTCATGACTGACGTGGCAGGAATGCAGAGCTTAGATCTAACCCTTTGGTTTTGGGATCATTTATCTATCTAGCTCTGTCTATCATTTGCTGCTTATGCTGTTTGGCATGCAAGTAGTCCTGTTTGGTGGCTTCATCAGGTTGAAACTCATTTTTAGGTATGCCAAGTACTGCTCCTGACATGCCTTCCCGCAATTTCCTTTGAAACACGTTGATCACCTGGCTTGATGGTGATGATTGAGTGGGGAATATGCCAAGCTGTGACACTGTGGACAGTGTGGGAGCATAATTCTACTACTGTTGATGGAACGCAGCATCTTATGGGTGCCCAGTCTTGGGTTGCTAGATCTGTTTGAAGTCTGTCCCATTTAACATAGTGATAGTGCCACACAACACGATATAAGGTATTCTCAATGTGAAAGCAGGACTTTGTCTCCACAAGGACTGTGCGGTGGTCACTCTTATTGATACTGTCATGAACAGATGCATCTGCAGCCAGCAGATTGGTAAAGATGAGGTCAAGTATGTTTCTCCCTCATGTTGGTTCCCTCACCACCTACTGCTGACCCAGTCTAGCAGCAATGTCCGTTGGGACCTAAGCAGCTTGATCAGTATTTCTACACGTGTGCTACCATTGATAGTGCACATAGAAATCCCCATCTAAAGCTCATTTTGTGCCCTTGCAACCCTCAGTGCTTCCTCCAAGTGTTATTCAACATGGAGGAATACTGATTCATCAGCTGAGGGAGGACAGTATGTGGTAATCAGCATGAAGTTTCCTTGCCCATCTTTACTTTCAGGCTTCATTGGGTCCAGAGTCAATGTTGAGGACTCCCAGGGGAACTCCCTCCAGGCTGTATACCACTGTGCCACCACTTGCTGGGTCTGTACGGCTGGTGGGATAGAACATTCCTGGGACATTGTCCATGAGGTATTATTCCATGACTATAACTATATCAGAGACAGCTTCCCAAATTTGGAACTAGTCCCCAATAGCACATAGTATGTTGTACTTATGTTAATATGATCTCTATCTTGATTGATGGATATTGCAAGAATATATTGACTAATCAATCTGAAACATTCTTTTAACCTTCCATGTAGTCTAGTTTCTGATGGAACCTTCGCAGTTAACATCAGTTAAGGACATCCTGAGAATGTGATAGGATTAGATAGACAAAGGAGATACCCAAAAATTAGTAAGAGTGCAACATGAATATTCAGTTTGTTGAAATGAAAGTTTGCCTCACTTCAGCAGAAAACTAAAACAACCCTTGCAGATATTTACTTCATGATCTTGTTCAATGTCCTAAACATTTTGAACATCTGCAAGAACTAAATTTTAATAGCAGACACTGTCTTGACCTTGGATCATGAAAATGGGCTGAGTAATAGAAAACAGGGATAATGGTCAATGGATAATTTTTGGGCTGGAGGAGAGTTTGTACTAGAGTTCCCCAAGGATCGACATTGAGACCCTTGCTTTTCCCGATATATGTTAATGATATGGATATGCAGCAGACAATTTCAACGTTTGCAGGTGGCAATAAACATGGAATAATTGTAAACTGTGAGAAGAACTCTGGAAGGACATTGACAAATTCGTTGAGTAGGCAGATAGGTGGCAGCTGAGATTCAGTGCAGAGAAGTGAGAGATGATGCACTTTGGTTGGAAGAACACCGAAAACCAGCACAAAATAGGGGGTACAGGAGTAAAGGGACCTGGGTTTATATGTAGAGGTGGCAGGACAGGTAGAGCGGTAAATAAAGCATGCAGAATAATGTTGAACTTGTATCCAACACTTATTAGACCTCACCTGGCATCTTTTGTACAGGTGTGGCCAACACATTATAGGAAAGATGCAAATACATTGACAAAGTGTAGAAATGATTTACTAGAATGATTCCAGGGATGAGAAACTTCAGTTATAAGGATAGATTGAAGAATTTGGAACGGTTCTTCCTGGAGAAAAGAAGGGTGAGAGGAGATCTCATTGAGATTTATTAAATCATCAACAGGCTGTATAGAATCGATAGGGTGAAGCCTGTTCTGCTTGTAAAAGAGGCGGAATAGATTTAATTTGCTAACGAAGGAAGGGTGATGTGAGAAAGACTTTTCCACACAATGAGTTGTTAGATTATGGGATGTACTGCCTCTGTGGTGGAGGCAAGTTCAATTGAGTCCTTCAAGAGAGCACTAGACTTTTTTTGCATTGTAATGATGTGAAGGAACGTTGGGAAAACAGAAGAGATTGGCACTAAGCTCTTCGGATGCTGCCTGACCTGCTGTGCTTTTCCAGCACCACTCTGATCTAAACTAAGTAATAAAGTCAGTACAGGCTCATTGGGCCAAATGGCCTCTTTCTGCACCTCAATGATTCAGTGATTCTGTATCGATTTCCCTTGTCGTTTAGAGATTTAAGGATGCTGGTTGTCACAACCAAATAATTCACATGATCAATTCTTGCTTATCTTCCAGGACTTTGACCTCCCTCACTCCATGTTTTTAAGTTTCTTGTTCACTTCCAGGACACTGCAATCCAAACAAATCTATAGCACCGGCACTAATAGTTCCTCTTCAATGAACAGATACTTCAGTCTGCCCCAGCAACACTACTGACCTTAACTCTTCCAGTGCTTAGATGAATCAATGTTGGAAATGTGCCAATGAAAGGGGCCTTGGAAATTCCCGTAGGTCCTTATCCTGCTTTCAGCAACACAAACTCCCCCATTTCCACTGCCAATGGAAAATTGGCTTCACAATATTGACTTAAGATGATTAACCTAGCAAATATGGGAGGTTAATTTTCTTGCAGGGCTCTGGTGGTGTTCAGGATTTACCCTATAGAAAATAATGTTCCAATTTACCCTTTGTTCTGGAGACAGGGAGAATAGTGCAAAGTAATCAAATACGCAATTCAATTTCTCCCTTGACAGACTACATTCTGAGGAATAGAAAAGTTCATTGAACTTTGTGAATTCATTCTTTGTTTTGGGAAGATGAACTATTATATCTTTGTCAATTTCCCTAATTCCAGGGAGATTTGAATTTCTTCAGTGAATGTGTCAGGAGTTGACAATTTCTGTCCCTGTGTTACAAGTAGGATATTCTAATATTTTTCATAGTTGTTTTAACTTTCTCTGTAGGTTACATATGAAACTCAAGATGGTTCACTTTGAGGCCTTTTGGAGTATGGAAAGATGTAATGGAGTTAAATATGTTTCTCAAATTTTAATACCTACTTTTCTGAAGTTATTCCATTTGATTCCTTGATTAATAAGTTAAAAATTGCAAATCTACAATTATATGGCATGATTTCACTTAAAAATTTGGTTTAGAGTGTTTGTTTTGTGTTGGCTTTTATTGTTGCATTGTGCCATGCTGTGTCTAAGAGAAGGTCAGTCTCAGTGATTGAGAGAAGGTAAAATTAAAAGTAAAATTTGTTACTGTTGGTGAATAAAGAAACACAGTTGCATTTGATGTTGAGAATTGATTTTACACATGGATCCGTCTGCAGGAACAGGATGGCTATGAAGCAGTCAGAAATTGACTAAGCTGCCAGTTCCCCTTCTCTGTTTCTTCCTTTTCCTCATATTGCTTGCCCTCAGGTGCTCAAGTATAGCTGGTAGCTAGGACTGATGGTGAGGTTGAGTAGCCTGCAGTTCACTGCTATGAATCTTCTGAAGACTGCAGGTCTCTTCTGGAGCTGTCCAGTCAATAGAAGGATTGATTCAGCACACCCACTTGTGCAGGTGTTTTGTTTTGTTTTGTCATATCTGATTTATCTCATTGCCAGACATGTTTTTGTCAGTTGCAGACCAACATAGCTGTGCCATCTGTGATTAGCCCATGTTTTAGTTCAGTGCTCAAATGCAGCACAGACGTTGGAATGCTGCACAATCTTCACGATTTGCTATATATGGTTGCACATGAATTGGACTGTGAGGGAGTGGAGCTACATTTTGGTTCCATTATGGGTCGGGGTTGACATACAACATTGTACACTATGTACACAATATGTACATAGCATGTTGTGTATACTTTGTAGTAGCACTTCATAGTAGTCTGTAATCCTGGTGAAGCTGCATGTTTGTTTCATTTGATTCTCTGTGGCAAGAGATAATCAAACATAGCTGTAATTGACTTGACACCCTCATTGCCCTATCTCACATGAGAATGTGTAGTTAATTGCAAAATTTTGCAAATATCTGCCATTCTAGCTTGGAAGGAACCTAACACAGTAAAGTTCTTCTCCACAGTCACTGTCACAAAAACTGATAATGCTGTCCTTAAATTGCTTGGGGTTGCTGTGTTAGCTCAGACACTTGTTTCTGGGAGTAAGCCCTTTCTGAAGTGCAGACATCTCATGTATTGATCCTTCACGAAGTTCAGGGAAGAGAATTGCTTCTTGAAAACATTGGGATGACTGGCCTCCTGTTGAGAACACTCCTCAGCCAGAAGTTTGTCATGCACTGTGTGCCCTCTGTTCACTCTTCAAGGAAATGCTTCTTAGTGAACCCATGTTTGACCATGTTGGTTTGTGCATAAGCCTTCAAATCATCATAAAATCACATACCCTGTAAACATTTACAGCCGTAAACAACAGTCAAAAGTACTACACCATAATTGAATCAAAGCAACAACCAAAATGAATTGATAACCAGCTAGTTTAGGTCTATTTAATATCATTATGAGTTGTTCTCCTTGCTGCTGACCATGTTTTCAGCTCTGCAAGATTAAGAAAGCGTGTTAATTGAAACAGTGAGATCCAAGACAGCAGCTTATCATGTCCATTTCTCTCTCCACAGGTGCTGCCAGACGTGTTGAGTTTCCCTATCATTTTCTGTATTTCTTTCAGATTTCCAGCCTCCACAGGATTTTACATTTCTGAGCTGCTTCATCTGTACACATCAATGGCCATTCACCGGACATCATTATGATGTCCAGCATGATTTACTTACAAACATTTGTGTGCACCACACTATTTGGAGCACTAAATTGATGGGACTCTTGATGTCGAAAATACTGACACAAATAAAATCAATTTCCTGATCTACATCTCCATTTATTTGTTCCATCACTTCCTTTGTATAGCAAATGTTGCTCCAACTAGCTTGAGCTTATATTTGTCTTTTACTGTCCCATGGTAACATGAGGCTAAATCTTTAAAATGGCACCAGTAACATATTTCTTTTCGGCAACCTCACACCACCATCATTGCTGATGATGGCAGTGTCTGGTTTCAGCAGTCAAATGAATAATTAATACACTGACTCACTTGTAAGTGCTAAAGGTATTACTGCTGACAGCCTTCCACCATCTTGCTGTGCAGCTGTTCATACATGTATAGATGAATATACACAGCAAGTGCCTTCAAAAAAAAATGTTTTCTTATTTAACACATAATTAACACACACTGGTGATACTCATCTGTCTTGTTTGTGAATTTTATGTTTCTATTAATTATGTGCTGTTTTTCACTGTTTGGTCATGATTATAATGGAAATGGCAATTCAAATTAATGATGTACAATAAGACAAGAATTGGACTGATAGGCTATAATTTGTACAATATCCTGCGATATGTACAACATAGTAGACAGGACATTTGAGCAGCATATTAATTCTAACATTTAGCATGATGTTAAGTTTATTTTCACCAGTGGACTGAAAATGTCAGCTTAAACAATTAGTAGAGTGGACAGAAAGGAGTAAAATTCAATTAACTTCAATCAAACTGATAATCCTGAAGAATAGCAAAGTGTAGACAAGAGGAGATTAAAGTGCATCTGGATAGCTACACAATACAGACCCGCGGAGAGAATTTGAAGATGGGACCTGAAGCACGATCGGAGATAAGAGTGTTGGGTCAGTTCTCTGAAATAATCTGTCATCTACCCATCTTGCCAGAGCTGGGTGAAATTCAGCAACAGCTACCTGCCCAGCATTGTGGCTGGCAGACTGGAATCATTAAGATAACTACCACCATAAAATAAATAATTCAAACCGAAATTTATAAATTAAATCATGTCATTTATGAACGAAAACCAAGTATTCAACCTTGGGCATTCTCTTGTGTGAGCATCTACATAAGCAGAATTTCCCCTCTGATGTGGTGTCAGCAATGGCAAGCAAGATGGGAAAATATGAAGAGAATGAAAAATAAGAATCTCACATTAAGAAAGATTTTTGTGATTTTCCTCTGAAGCCTTAAATGATGATTTTAGAATCTCGCTGTTGAGTGGCTTTATTTCCATGCCACCTTATTACTAGTATTTGCATCTCATTAAAGCTCTGACTCACCTTTTGTTGTATGCTACTTCCAGTTCGCCACTCCTTCCTGAGACTGTAGATGGCACAAGATATAAATCAGAGCAAGGACCTGGGGACTGCAGCTTAGCAAATGCTTCCAACTGCTTCTTCACAATGATGCCTCTGTGTGCTCCATGACTGTAATCCTCCTTGAGACTTTGTCCACAGAGGTAAGAATTGGCAAGCCACCACCTCACTACACTGTTATGCCTGCTCTCAGTTCAACTCACACCACTTCAGCCCATCAAATTTTATTTTGACGATGAAGGACACCTAAAATTTGCGAGGTCACTTTGCAAGCAGGAATACACATATATCTGCACAGGATGCATCTTATGGTACATGGCTTGATTTCTTAGTGTTTACTCACTTTTTGTTTACTTGGAGGCTGCTGTAGTGCACTGCACAATGCTGCTGATTGTTTTCTTAGCAGATACTCACTGACTTTAGCCCTGACTTACAGGCTGCCAGCTAATGTGAATTGCATTACTATTTAACAGACAGGGACTGGCAGGCAGCTTGCAACAGTAGGGAGCAGTTAAGGGGATGGACCTCTAAAGTAGTTGTCTCGGGATCAGTCCTGGCCCCACATGCTAATGAGCATAGAAATAGTGGAATTGGGGATTGAAAACGTGGCTGGGCAGTAGGAGGTTGAGCATTAGATCTCTGGCACATAGGGACTCTTTCTATGGAATATGGGACTTGTATAAACTGAAGAGGACCAGAGTAGATATCCTTGCAGGGAGTTTTGTTAGTTTTGGTGGGTAGACCTTAAAGGAGAGTGATAGGGATATGAGAACCTGAGGGGAAGTGGAGGCAGAAATTGAACAAGAGGAACCAAAGGTTAAAACGTTTACAGGATAGGAATGTATTGAAAGGTGTGTGTGTGTATATATATAAAAACAATGAGTATGTTGATTGTGCACGATCCAACAGGTTTCCCATGCACCAAGCATTTCGTAATACTTGCAACTTTCTTTTTTATGGAGCCTTTTCAAAACATGACGTGATATTTAAATATGGTATTCATTGACCTTGACAGCTTGTGTGAGGTCATTGAACTTCTTATGGCACTATACGCAGATCATCAGGATTTGATCCCTTGCATTGAACTCCATGGCTATCTTGAAGCTGTTGTCTCACATGCTGTGCTATTCTTCAGTGCTTTCCAGGTCAGACCCATTTATTGAATGACTGCCAGTACCTGCTTCAGATGCAGTGCACCTCCCCAATAAGTTTAGCTTGAAGCAAAATGCAGGCTCACTTTAAATGGTGAAGCCCTCCTGAAGAAGGGCTCATGCCCGAAACGTCGATTCTCCTGCTCCTTGGATGCTGCCTGACCTGCTGCGCTTTTCCAGCAACACATTTTCAGCTCACTTTAAATGGTGCTTTCCGTTCAAAATATGGTCCTCTTATTGGCTTACAGCCAACCAACAGAGCAGTTAACACTGATTGGATGCAGAAATTATTGAAATGAACCGGCTGCATGACGTTGGCATCCAGCCAGCATGACAATTGACTGTTATGAGTTAATCATGCACCATGATCCCTGTGCTGTTTGATGGGGACCAAGGAATTTAGCTGCCAAGGAGTTTAGGGAATACGTTGTGTTCACAGTAGCTTGCAAGTACAGTGCTTTTGACAATTTTGCCTTAAAGGCTGAATGAATCATGCCACCTTCAGCACTGAATGCTAAAGAACAGATCAATTGCTGAAACTCTCTGCCAGTGGTTTTCAGTACAGATTTCAACTTCAATAAAAATAATTTATTGTGGGCTGAAACTGGGGACTTCTGAAGAATTGGCCAGGGTGTCAATCCAGCTTTCATTGATGAAGTCATTGATTCCATTCATGTGGGCTGGATTATTTCATTCTATTGTGCTTTTTCTTTCAAATTGAAGAGCACAGTAAATATGCATTTCACATTTTGGTAGGATTCCTACCGTGAACCAGCTGACCTTTCCAAATAAAAAAATTGCATTCCCTCAGATTTCATTCAATTTATCTGTGACCATACCAATGAATTCATAATGTTTCATTATAAAGGCTTTCAGCAACATTTGGGGGAAACAATGAAATATCAAGATGTTATCCGGAAGTCAAAGTAAATCCTTTGCTTTCATAGTACATCACTTCAGTTTGGGTTGCCGATTCAGCAGCGGAACATGACTACCACAAGACTTAATTGTCAACTGGGGAGGTAAAAATACAGGAGCTCTGCAGGTAAGGATTTCTGCCATGATAGATTTCTGGAGATGCTGCAGCATGCTCCCACATGGTTCCCTTGTCTCATTGTTGTTTGCTGTGTCTTTTACAAGGTAGCTGTCTGGGAAGGATTGGAAATGAGATTTTGGGAAGAGGGTGGGCAACCTCAACATCCATCTTCTGAAGAACAGCATTCGTCAGACTCCTCATATTGGCCGAATAGAAAAATTAAATAGAGATCCTCAGTTGTACTTTTTCCCCACTTTATTGAAATATTAGGGGTGGTATGGTGGCTCAGTGGTCAGCACTGCTGCCTCACAGCACCAGGGTCCCAGGTTCGATTCCAACCTGGGGCGACTGTCTGTGTGGAGTTTGCACATTCTCCCCGTGTCTGCATGGGTTTTGTCCGGGTGCTGCAGTTTCCTCCAGCAGTCCAAAGTTGTGCAGGTTAGGTAAATTGGCCATGCTAAATTGACCATAGTGTTAGGTGCATTAATCAGAGGGGAAGTGGGTCTGTGTGGGTTACTCTTCGGAGAGTCGGTGTGGTTGGGCTGAAGGGCCTGTTTCCACACTGTAGGGAATCTGATCATTTAGAAACTTTGAGATCTGAAAAGTAGTGAATTGCAAATGTTGCTTCAACATGATAAGTGACTTATAATGGAATTATATGTTTATTGGAAGCTGTTTGGTTTGTACACTAGCAAATAAGAGCTAACTTATTCTCCTTCACAAGGATTGACAGTTGTTTAATGACCAACTAGTGACAAATAAGATTAGTGCAGTGTTATTAAATGTTGCTCATCAGCAGCATAAGTAGCATCAACTATAGTGCTGATGAGGAGCTCCAGATATCTGCTCCTACTCAATCCCAGTTATGATCCAGGCTTGTAGACAGTGGGTGCTACTTGGTCACTCACCACAGCAGAAGGCACAGGAGAAATAATAGTGATCAGTCACCTGTGGAGTGCACTTTATGTAAACCGAGCAACACATGGTTTGATTTTTGTGCTTTAGAGTGGTACAGTGGCTCAGTGGTTAGCACAGGTCCCAGGTTCGATTCTGGCCTTGAGCGGCTGTCTGTGTGGAGTTTGCACATTCTCCCTGTGTTTGTGTGGGTTTCCTCCAGGTACTCTGGTTGCCTCCCACAGTCCAAAGATGTGCAGGTCAGGTGGATTGGCCATGTTAAATTGCCCATAGTGTTAGGTGTATTAGTCAGAGGGAAATGGGTCTGGGTAGGTTACTGTTCGGAGGGTTGGTGTGGACTTGTTGGGCCAAAGGCCTGTTTCCATACTGTAGGGAATCTAATCTAATTTTCAGTGATCATTTTAATTTTGTCTTGCAGGGTATACAATAAGCTAACAGAACTGGAACAGAACAGATTGTTCTTGAGGTTGTCAAACCAATTCAGTCTCAAAATGAAACACAAAGATATGAATAAAAAAGGAAAAAGTTGATCCTGTAACTTAAAAGTGCTTCATCTAAGCAGAGCTAATAAATTGGTAGGGACATGCAAGATACTTAACATGTTGTTAAAAGCTGTAGATAGCTACCTGATGGGAGTTAATATCATATAGTCCTTTAATGCATCCTCTTCAATTGTTTTGTTATTCTGGAAGATACAGAAATAAAGTTAGTTGTTACCAAATCAATTTGGTTAGTTATTCAGGCATAACAGTAGGAACTACAAAATAGGGAGGAAGAGAAAGGAGGTCACTGAAAGAAATGATCTTCTCCATTAGTTGAATGATGAAATCACAGACAGAGAAAATCATTTGCAATTTTGATTATTTTACAGCAACACCTCTATCATGCCCCTTTCTGTCATGCAACTCATCCCTACACTGGTTGTAGACTTCATATTTATTTTGAGTCTCTATGCTGTCAGTTTTAATTAAATTCTCCAAATCATTTATCATTTGATTTAAGGAAAATATATTTTATTTCAAAGTAAACTGACAGAAAACATAAAATTTTAAATATCCTTTCAACTTTTTTGTAATTACTGGCATTAAAGTCAATATTAATTGTAAAATCACGTAGCGTTCTTGCTAATAGTAATCTGCTAATGCTTACCAATCCAAAACAAAATCATCAACCTTTCTATCAAATCAGAATATTCAACTGTGACCAACCTGAGGGAGCAGTCTCACAGAGGCACCTCTGAGAAGAAAAATAGAATATTTAATCAACTCAGTCCTGGCCTAGACAGAGATTGTTTTATCCATCCTCTAATGATATTCAGTCTGAAACTACCAAAGGAAATTGTCCACAAATGGAAAAAAATGCCTTTGGGTTAATGTTGTATATAGTCTGGGTAAAATATAAAGTAGATGGCCTTCTCCATTCCTGAGTAGACTACTCGGAACATTGTGGCCTCTGGTGTTTCTGAGTCTTATTATAACCTCTTAAAGCACTTCTGTTTGTTTTGTGCTCAAACCCCAGCTAATTTGACTAGGTTATAGTCTAAAATTAAAAACCACACAATGATTTCCTGAATGTTTTGCATGGTGTACTTGAGATAAGTTAAAAAGCATCATTCAGAAGAAGGAGAAATTATAAACAAAGGCTGTAGGCATCTCACAAAAGATCTTTCTCTAGTTCAGTTTAATGCCTGGAAGTAATGGTGCAAAGTGCTGCTTGAAACATCTCTCCGGATCTAATTGTCTGAGTATGTCCCCATGTAGTCTTCACCTTTCCCTTCTGCCGTCATCTTGCTTTGATTCTTTTGACAAGGTTAATTAGGTGATTGTAAATTGTCCTTGGATCACAATACTTGTTGTTGTATATTCATCGAAGCAATTATAGAAGTAATAAATATAAGTAGTACAGTAATTGTCAGTATGATGAATATGATTATTAGGGTTGTCATGCTTGAATGACTTTGAGTTAAATTGTGTTAAGTTGCATGATTTATGGTTCATGCAACTCTTTAAAGAGATTTTAGTAATTATTTTTGTATTAGAGGAAAAAGAGAAAGAGAAACGAAAAAGGAAGAGACAAAAGTCAAACACCAATGGAAAAGAAATTTAAAAAGTCAGAAATGAGAAAATGAAATGGAAAGTTGGAATGAATTTAAAAAACTCGAACTTGAAAAAGATAGGGAAATTAATTGACAAGAGTTGGCAGAGAAAAGCTTAGAGCAAAGACGTTCAGAAGCAGCAGTAGCTCAGAGGATAGTTCTGATATGAATGGAGAATTTAATCAAAAATCTATGTTTGGAGCCCAAGTTTACTGAGGATGAAATCTGAAAGTATTTCTCTTCATTTTAAAAGGTAGCTGGGCAGACAATGTGATCATAAGATGTTTGAATCTTAATGTTGCAGATTATTTTGACAAGAAGAGCTGTGATTATGTATGTAAGCTTGTTAGAAGAGCAATCTGTTGATCATGAAACTGTTAAAAAAGCTTATGAATGAACACATAAACAACTACAAGAAAGATATCTAATTAGACATTTGTAGAATTTGCAAGGAAAATAACATGCTATTGGATTGATAGTTTCAATTACTGAAGTTACAATGTCAAATTTCAAAGATCAGAGGATCAGCACTTCTGACAGATACCTATGATATACCATACAGACAATTACAGATGGAAAGATAGTCATGCGAAAATCTACAAGAATATTGTGGATGGAAGAGGTACTAGTTTTAGAGTATAGATAGAAAAACATCCAAGTAACAAAGGAGAAAAGCTGTAAGCAAAAAGTGATAGAACGAAAGTACCATGCTTCCATTGTAGTAAGACTGGACATAAAACCTTAAGATATAGGAGCAGAAATATCCCATTCAACCCATCAAGTATGTTCCATTATTCAATTAGATCATGGCTGTGTGATAATCCTCAACTCTACTTTCTTGCATTTTCCCTCTAACTCTTGCTTCCATTATATAAAAAAAACTGTCTAGCTCAGCCTTGAATATACTTAATGACCGAAGCTTTAACAGCCTCGTCATAAAGAATTCCATAGATTTACTACCATGTGAGATGTACGTGAAATCACATCAGGAACACCAATGCCAGCTACAAGACTCTGCTAAGCAAGAACGATAGTTTACTTCAGGGGATGAAGTTTGGTGTAAAAACCATGAGAATGGCCCTGGATGGGTATAAGGCTTTGTCGACGTAAGGTCAGTAACATTGACATATAAACTTTGGATAGGTGTGACAGTCCTCAACAAGCATGTGGACCATATGAAAGCTGTAAACATGCAATCGATGCAGGAGCAAAACATATCCAGCTTCCTGACAGCTAGGCATGAATCCAGAATCCAAGGGTTTCCCTCTCCATCAAGCATTAAAGATAACTTGGAATCTGAGATTGAAATAGTGCATGTCGCCGCGACATCTTTGCCACGTGAAGAAAAGAATAAAGGCTCAAGAGACAAGCTACTATGCGTTTCACACCACCCAAATCAGAAGTACAGTTGAAGGAACCTGACCTGGTGCTAAAGCACTTCCAGAGGAGCGACAAAATAATCAGGCCATTGTCCTCGGATTCAGAGGGAGAGGGATGAAGTGATTATAATGAGATCAGCCAGGTGAACCTCATAGAGCATGAGTTCCCTGATTGGGACTGTTAATCTGGTCCAATTGGGGAGCCCCGGCTGACAAATATAAACAGGAGTGCCAGAGGTTCTTTTACCTCATTGATTTTAACCCTACTGCGAATCCTCTTGCAAGGATGCCTGCCTTGAAGAATTTTTCCTCCTCTCCACGCTTCAGGCTCTCTGCCTTTATTCCTGATGAAGGGCTTTTGCCCGAAATGTCGATTTTGCTGCTCCTTGGATGCTGCCTGAACTGCTGTGCTCTTCCAGCACCACTAATCCAGAATGCCAGAGGTTCTGTTCACTCTGACAGCTGGCTCTGAAGGAACTAGATCAGTGTCAAAGACTCTCAATGTGCAAATACAGGGTGATTTGCTGACAGATACTGGCCTTTGTGAAGTTATTTCAGATACCTTATCAAACACCGTTTTAAAATATAGATATATTACATCCACAACTTCCCCTTTATCTAGCTTTCTTGTTACTTCCTCAAAGAATTCAGGTAATTTTGTCAGGTATGATTTTTCCTTCATGAAGCCATGCCGACTCTGCTTGATCGTATTGTATATTGTAAATACTCTGCTATTACATCCTTTATAAAAGACTCTAACATTTGCCCAAATACAGATATTAAGCTAACTGGCCCATAGTTACATATTTTTGGCCCATTCCCTATTAAATAGATATGTTACATTGGCAGTTTCCCAATCCTGTGGAACTTTTCCAGAATCCAAGGGTTCTTGGAAAATTACTGTTAATACCGCTACTATCATTGCAGCTACTTCCTTTAATAACCCAGTGAATCTCAGTGGATCCAAAGGATTTATTGATTTTTTTGCTTCATCAGTTTCCCTAGTAAAAGTCATTTGGATAAGGTCATGAATAAGAAAGATTTGAAGGGATATGGGTCAAACATAGGATGGAACTAGTTTAGCTTGGCAATATGATTGGGAACATAGTTGGACAGAAGGGTCTGTTACCATGCTGTGTGACTCTATGACTCTATAACTATATCACAGTCTGAACTCTGAATCTGCTGGAGAGGGGAACATATCTGCACTCCATGGTCCAGCTGTAGTGCTTAGGACCAAAGGATGGGAAACCCCGGTGCAACCCTGGTACTACTTCCTCACACTGACACAGGGCAGTGCCAGCAGGCAGTCAGATGGTGGAGGAACAACACACAGGCCCCTTAGAGTTTACTCTCAGAACACCTCAGAGATGACCAGGCTCTCCACCTTCACTTCTGATCTGCCTGTCTGCTTCTGACCTTTGGACGTTCAAGCTGAGGAGGGTCCACTTGTCTCTGGCAAGAAGCCCTTCAGTATGTTACACTGTCTGGACACAAAAGCGCCTAGGGTTACAGTCTCAACATTACTTGCAAGTTTACTTGAAAGAACAAATGGTCCATGGATGCAACCAGATGATTTTGCTGTTGAAGCAGCTGGATCCCCATTACGTAGCCTCTGGTCTATGGGGATGATTGTATCTCACAGATCTGTATGCTGCTCCTGTTCCTCCCTGTGTATGTAGTTAGAGTCCTGATAATCAATACCACAGGATCCTCCTCTGAGTGCTGCTGAGCAGGTGATTAATCTCTATCAGTCCTCTGAGTGCCAGCAGTCCAGATGTTTTGTCCCAAACTTTCTCCGCATGGATTTCCTACTAAAGTGCCAGTATTTGAGCTATGGATGGGGTGTGTAGGAGACAGCCTTGCCAATGCTTTCTCAGAAGCCATAGAGTTGACTTCTGGCAGAACAAGCCATTTCTCTGCCTCAGTTGTGGATATCCCACTGGTACCTGCAAGATACGTGAGAGAGGTCCTGACAACGCCCTTCCTCTGCACTATCCCCTCCACAAGGACTTCCAGGCCCCTGTCGGAGAAACACAATGCTGTTTTACCCTTTTCTGACATCTTCTGACTGAAAGTGAGCAGGATAACTTCAGAATGCGAGTGCTCATCTGGTGCACAGCAGCCTTTTAAACCTGGTACACTGCCAGTATTCTGGTTTTGCGACAGTTATCAAGTTCTTTTGGGAACAGCGCATGGAGCGAGTTTTGAACAAGAGGGGTGCAATAGGGGTGCACTAGATAGTTAATGAACTGAGTTTGGTAAGATACAGTGAGGGATCTCTTTAAGCTTCATTGCAAAAAGCCCTTCAAAAAATCTGATACATCTGATACTTAGTCAACATAAATAAGGTTCAGCCTTTAATGAATGGAAAAGTCATAACTAAAGTGAAACAAATCCAAATAGAAGTAATTGATTTTAAGTTGGGAAATGAGCTAGCTGTTTCAAAAATATTGTCCTCACAGTGGGTGGTGGAACAACCAGTAGAGATAAAAGAATCTGAAATGATATTGAATTATTTTTCCAGACTGCGGTGTGACTAGAGCTCTGTTCCCTAAAATTGGAGAAGAAGAAGAGTCTAAGAAAAGATGACATTGAAAATCAGTTATCAAATACAATTTTCAAAAGTTTAAATAAGAGTGAAATAGATAAAAACAATTAGTCTGACAGGTCTAGCACATCCTCTCTAACAGAAATGCAACAAACTGATCCTGAATTGAACAAATTATACCAAACAATCTTCTCAGAAATAACTTCAGAAACTGACTGCATTATGTGTTTCTTACATTTTTCTTACATTATCCCCTTCCCTTCCACAGCCATATCTTGTTTATGTTTTGTTTAAAGTTAAAAATCGCACAACATCAGGTTATAGCCCAACAGGTTTGTTTGGAAGCACTAGCTTTCGGAGCGCTGCTCCTTCATCAGGTAGTAGTGGAGTATAAGATTGTAAGACACAGAATTTAAACAGAAGTTTTAGCAAAATTCTGTGTCTTACGATCTTAAACTCCACAACCACTTGATGAAGGAACAGCACTCTGAAAACGAGTGCTTCCAAATAAACCTGTTGGACTATAATCTGGTGTTGTGTGATTTTTAACTTTTACACCCCAGTCCAACACTGACACCTCCACATCATGTTTTGTTTACTTTGCTGTTAGAGACAGGACCAAATCTGTCTCTTTCACACTTTAATATGCACCCATTTTACATTTTTCTTTGCCTCTGCTAAAAGCATTAAACAAACATTTTCCAACACTTTTCAGTTCAGAAGAAGAGTTACATTAGACTCAACACACTGATTGTTTCTCACTCCACGGATGCTGCAGGATGTGCTGAGTTTCTCCATCATTCTCTGTGTTTTGTGCATGAATTTATAAATAAATATGTAATTTTTGATTTTTTTTAATAGAGGCATATCATTTTGGTTACTTCTGTTAAAGTTGTTTGTTTATTATTAAAAAAAACTATGTTGTTATTAGACAAAATCCCTCATGTTAGGCTGGTCCAGAAGATTAAGTTGCATGGTATCCATGGTGTGTTGGTAAGTTGGATACAAAACTGGCTTGGTCATAGAAGATAGAGGGTAGTAATGGAGGAGCCTTTTTCTGATTAGAGGTCTGTGAGCAGTGATAATTGTATGGATCAGTGGTGGCACCTATGATGTTTATCATACATGTAAATGATTTGGATGAAAATGTAGGTGGTCTGATTAGTAAGTTTGCAGATGACATGAAAATTGGTAGAGTTGCAGATAGTGAGGAAGGTTATCAAAGGATACAGATCGGGATATAGGTCAGTTGAAAAGTTGGCTGGATAAATGCCAGATGGAGTAAGTGTGATTTGATGCATTTTGGGAGATCAAATGCAAGAGGAAAGTATAAAGTAAATGGTAGGATCCTAAGAAATATTGATATAAAGAAGGATGTTGGGGTCCAAGTCTATAGTTCCCTGAAAGTGGCAACCCAAGTGGAAATGTTGGTAAAGAAGACGTGCAGCTTTCTTTCATCAGTCAGGGGATTGAATATAGTGTTTATATTACAGCTGTACAAGCCTTTAGTTAGAACACATTTGGAGTATTATGTGCACTTCTGTTTGCCACATAGTAGGAAGGATGTGGAGGATTTCAAACGTTTTACAAGGGTATTGTTTGGATTAGGGTACATTAACTATAAGGAGAGGTTGGACAAACTTGATTGTTTTCATTAGAGCATCAGAAGCTGAGGGATGGCCTGATAGAAGTATATAAAATTCTGAGAACTATGGATAGGGTGGATAGTTGGAGTCCTTTTCCCAGATCAAATACTATGGGGCATAGGTTTAAGGTGCGATGAGTAAGTTTAAAGGAGATGCACAAGAGAATTTTTTTACACAAAGGGTGTTAGGTGCCTGGAATGTGCTGCCAGGGGAAGTGGTAGAAGCAGATATGTTAGCAAAGTTTAAAAGTCATTTAGACAAACCCATGACCAGGCAGGGAATAGAGGGATATAGACTGTGTGCAGACAGATGGAATTAGTTTAGAATGACATCGTGATCACACAGACATGGTGGACCAAAGGCCCTCTTCCTGTGCTGTACTGTTCTATGTTCTTATCTGACAATCTTTCCAGAACAGTGACCTAATTCAGTATGTGTTAGAAAGCAGGGATACCCTGGGGTGTTCATGGAAAATTGCTTTTACTGTGGTGGTTTATGACATGCAGGGTAAATGTTGAAGTCCATTAGCTTGTTTTTGCTTCAGGATAATGAAGGATTGATTTTAGCTTGTGAAACGAAGAGGTTAAAAGTTTTAAGGCAGTTTAGAGGAAACTTGATTGAGGTCAGAAACAAATATTATTCCACTATCAAAAAGCAGTGTTGGAGATTCAGGAAAATCACAATCGCATCAGTGTAAAAGTTTAGTTTATAGTCCTTCCAAAGCAGAAATGTTTGATTACAAATTGACATGTTTTTAAGAGTTGAGACATTCTAATCTCTGAGTTTTGTGAATACTCATGGAAGAAGACTTTAGAATTCACAAAAAGGACTGGGACAAAATAGTAAGTTGATTTTTAAGATTTTGAATTGAGCAGCAATTTCACAAGATTTGAAACGCTGTAACAGATAACATCAGGAAATGGGCTGAGACTTGTTTTGCTGTGTGTTTAAGATTTTTCAAATTCCCCTGTATATTTAGGTAGTTTTTTTTGTTTTTGACTTTTGTGCAATACACTACTGATCAGTTGTCTCATGCAACTATGTTTCAGTGAATAACCGCCATGTCAACTAACATACTAAAGATAGCAATCAGGCCAGACTTCAATCTGTTCTCTGACTTGTAGTAGCATCAGATGAGAATATGAGTGAGATATTTATTACTGGTTACCACAACAATGGCCAATTCTAATTATATCAGGATGACCTATGAAAAAGGTTGGATAAGTTCAAACTCCACCATCTGGAAATAAGTTGGGTCATTATTGTGGCATACAAGATATCAATTGACATCAACCAGACTCATTTTGTTGATTCATTCATAAGATGTGGGCATCACAGGGAAGACCAGCATTATTGCCCATCCCTAATTGCTTGGAGGACAGTTAAGAGTCAATCACATTACTGTGGGTCTGGAATTACATAGAGGCCAGACCAGGTAAGGACAGCAGATTTCCTTTCCTAAAGGGATCTAGATGGGTTGTTCCCTGACAACTGACAATGATCATGGTTGAACTCCTAATTCCAGATGTTTTTTGGATTCAAATTCTACTATGGCAGGAGTTGAACCCAGGTCCCTAGCACGTTATCTGCATCTCTTGATTAATGGTCTAGCAATAATACCATTAGGCCATCACTTCCCCCTTTCTTGTCTATAAAGCAATTTACTTCTATATGAAGCCCTTGTACATCATTGTCATTTTATAATTGAAAATAGCAGCCATTGTACATAGGTGGAGGAAAGAAAGAAGACATTTTACATGCACCAGATTTGTAATATATTTCATCTGTAGACTGCTTTTAATATTCAAAAATAAGCAAACAATAATGTAGATTTCCCTTGGTATTGAAATCTCAATTTAGATTACTTGTTTAGTCTGCCCCGTATCTTGAACTCACAACCCCTTGAATTAGCTGCAAAGGTGTGAACAATCAATGAATCTTCTTCTTCAGTTTTCTTTCCAGAGGTAGGTAATATCCACAGTGCCCCAGTCTCCACCCCAGACAGGGATAGGTGAAAGGTTCTAAATCCATCTCAACCAGTGCAGATGACCTTCCTAGAAATCAATATTGACACGAGGGATGGTACAGATTCCAATTTTCTTTCTATCGGGAATCTCTCCCACTATTCGGTCTGCCATTGGCATATGTTGGAATAAATTGCAGATTGCTGCTCAATCTGCTTGATTGCATTACGAATGCACTTTCCAAGACCATCAACTCCTGGAATGGGACATGAACCTGGAGCTTCTTACTCTAAGACAAGGACAGTATCCACTGAGCCATAATATCTACCATTCAGTGAAAATATTACCTCAAAAAGACATTAAACACTGAGTGTTACTTTAAATAAATCAAAATAGCAAAACAAAAGAAAATGTGAAAAATATCTTCAAATGCATTTTCAAAGATTTGTGTTACTCAAAGACACTGATATTTCAAAATCGGTGTATCATTTACAAAATCATTAGAGATGATAAATATATATAATATGAGACAGGGGAGTAATGTTTTGCTCATGCCCATGCTCATAGATCAAATAACTTCTTCTCATTGCTGATATTCTTATGTTACTATTTAAGTTCCCAGTTAGTTGTTGCAAATAATTGGTCTACAAAACAGCACTTAAAATGTAATGCATTGGTAGAAAAGCACTATGGGATACCCCACAGATATAAAAGGCATTTTATAAATACAAATGCTTTCTTCCTTTGAGTTTACTAAAACCCACAGCTTTTGTGCAGTTTTTTTCCCTCAAATACTGGAAATTAATTGTTTGTTATCAGATGTATGGGATTAGCTTCATATTAACACTTGTCAACATTCTCCATTAAGTGATGTTACTGATTGCATATGTTTTGTAATAGGAGTTTTGTTATTGCTGAAAAAAAAATTACTTCTACACTGGTGAAAACTGTGAATTAAGCAGTGCTTTTGTACATTTGACATCTCAAGACCTAGTTATATGGATTGCCAGGGCACTCCTAGGTGTGTTAATTATATTTGTTCACAATATTAAATTCTGGAAAGTCTCTATTACAGATCTTATACTTTAGACAAGTGAAAGTCATGTCATCAGTCTAGAGAAAGTTTCTTTATTGAAAGATTTCTTTATAATGTTAACCAGGACACTATGCATGCATGTTTGACTTGTAGATTCTGCTGCTGTATGCTGAATACAGAGTTACACAACTACTAAATCCATCTTACATGGTAGCGATTGGCAACAGTATATGATGCACCTTCTTAAAGGTATATTCTATCAGAAATGCCCCTTTTTGTTTAGAATTTTAGTTTTGCAAGATCGACTTATTTACATAACATCAAGAGAAAACAACTTTGTATCTGAATATATCCTTCTCTGAAACATTACAGCTGTCTGTTTATTCATCCAGTATCATTGTGGTGATCTTTGTTGGACACTGCTGTGTGTTTTCCAAAGGCTGTTCAGGGGTGCATTTTTGGCAATAATCTCTGATTCATCTTCCTCTCTTTTTGGATTATTGAATGCTTATAACCACTATAACCTGGTATTGTATGATTTTTAACTTTGTCCACCCACGTCCAACACTGGCACCTCCCAACCATGCTTATATTTTTGGCAGTATTGATTAGTGATGATTGAGAGAATTGTTGACAGTTATCAGCTGAATAGTAATTATGTATCAGTTCTGCAGTTTGAACTTGGAAGGAATGGGTGTGCATATTCAGTTCCAATTGTGTCAAATAGCCTGTCATCGGATTATCTACATGGAATTAGGTGATCTGCTCCCACTGTAATCATAGGGCGTTCAATAGTTTCCCTTGTAGTTTGTGGTCTTTATCATTGACTTGATGATATTATGGACCCTGAACTTGGTTAGTCTGTGATTTCTGGTCCTGTGGGGACACAACATCAACATTTGTGTTGGTCAGGATGAGTTGTTAGTTGTTTAATGACACTTATTGTAATGGGTCATAGGGATGGAATCTGCAAACTATTATATGTGGTGAGTCTTGCAGTAGCTTATTGAATTATCACTTGCCACATCTAGAAATGTGTAGATTTCAGATTGTGAGGTGGAAGAATGATTGCACCTGCATCCATTTCTAGTTTTGAATACAACCTTTGCTGGCCCTGTAATTGTGGTTGTATAATCTGCATGGAGGCAACACTTCTGTTGGTATCAAGCTTTCTGCACTGGCATATTCAGTGTTCTGTGATGCAAACATGCCTTGCAAGTATTGCATGCTGGACAATTTCTTGGTTCATATATAAAGCCCCAGCCTGCATTGTATAGTAGGTTTAACTGTATTGGCTATTGACACAATAATGGACAAATTACCCTGAGCCTGTAGGTTCAGTCAATGAGAAGTATGGTTTGATACTTACAACTGCATACAGTGGTGTTTCTATCTTGATATTCCTGTAAATGGAATCCAGAGTGTACATTAGAACTGCTAAGAGCAAATCTGCACTTTGTGGATTAGTTTTGATGACTAGGCTATCTTTTTGGTGCAGTAAACTGCCCTTGTTGACATGGTCCTGTGGCGACTTTGGGAGACCAAGTATCCTTTGGTTGGATGATGGACCCATAAATAATGTCAAATACACTCGGATGGAGTACCAAATATCTTATAAGATTATTAACAGTTGAAAAGATTGCACTTGAAAGGTGGATGAAATTTTTGAAACTGTCAAGATGTGTCAAACACTATCAAGGATTGTCAAATCTGTCAAGAACTGACAAACCATGTTTTTAAGTGAGTGAGTGCTTTTCACAGAAAAGTGTAGTTTGATTTTTTTTTCACCAGTCTACATAGGCACTAATGGATACTTAGTCCATTGGCACAGTAGATAAAAGGGGAAGGGCTGGTAGGTGAACCTGTATTGGCATTAGTGCCATTAGGTTGCATGGGTATGAGGAATACTGGATGATAGTTGAAGGGCATAGGAGTGCATAACGGAAATTAAGGGTCATGCAGATGAGGGCATTAGGTGGTATGGACGGTTTTGGAAATTGTGTGAGATTGAGAGGAGTTATAGTGGGATGAGGATGAAAGATTATTTTCAAATGTATTTATTTACATGTTAGCTCAATTTTTGGAGACAGCGTTCGAGTCCTAGGCAGGCTTTCCATCTAGCCTACTTTGGAACCCAACAACCCCTTCAACTGTTCCTGAGTTGCTTGGCTTGTTTCATAATCCCTCTTGTGCCTACAGATTGAAAATGGGGAGTGCTGGTGACTGTTCCCAAAGGTCAGGTTCACGGAGCTGGGAATTCTTCCACTTCTGTAAATCTAATGTGGGAATGAAAAATAGGACGCTTTGCATATATGTCTGGCTGGTAGATGGACAGCAGTTTAAGATACATTTCCTTAAAGGTACATGCACATTATGTCATTTGCTCTTAGTAAAATAATTAATCTGTCAAAAAGTAAACCATGCATGTTAGTCATAAATGTACCTTGACTACATTTCCTCACATCCTACAGCTACACAATCCTTTATCCAAAATCCCGAAATCCAAAAAGCTCCGAAATCAGAAATTTCTCTCGTGAAGTTTTTTCTCCAGAACAAGGTTGTTTGGTATGCAAACAGTGAACCCAACTCCACACCCAATTGACCCACGTCACACAGATGTAATGTGGTGGCATGGACCGGCACTGGCAAGCGTCAATTCTGTCTCAGTACTTGTAGTGCTCACAGGTGCGTCGGCTGATTGGTAATTTTTGTTTTATTTCACTGAGAAACTGTCACTTATTCTGAAATCTGAAAAATTCCAAATTCAAAAAACCAGCTGGTCCAAAGAGTTTTGGATAAAGGATTGTGTACCTGTATTTTCTTAACAGCTCTATTCCATTCTTCCAGTTTTTCCATTTTAATTGCACATGTTCTGATTATGACACTTTCCATGCCAGTACTTCCAATATGTCCACACTTTCCTGCAGCTGAGGATGCTCCAGCAATGTGGTTGACAGGGCCTTCAACAAAATCTATTTGATTTCATAGATTTTTGCTCTCAACCCTTCCACTCTCTCCCAAAGGTACAATAGGGTTTCCCTTGCCCTTCTCGTCCATCATATCTGCCTTTATATTAAATCGATCATCCTCTGCCATTTCTATTACCTCCAGCTTGATACCATCATGAAACATACCTTCCCCTCCCCTCTCCTTTCAGCTTTATATAGTAATTGTTGCACTGTGCAGTCACTGCATACCCCCTCCCGAAACCATAGTATGTCCCTGTAGAACTACAGGATATGCAACAGTTGCCTTTTTACCCTCTTTCTTCCCACAATCTAAGGACCCAAGTACTACTTCAGGTTAAGAAAAAATCCATGCTTTAGAAGGATCACTGGAACCAAAATGGTAACTCTGCTTTCTCTCCACAGCCGCTGCCAGAACTGTTGAGTTTTCCCAGCAATTTCTGTTTTCTTTCACTTTTACTTGGTTTGCGAAACATCTCTTTAAGACCACAAGTGTGGCCAAGGGCTCTCAGTTACCTCTCCTTTTGATTCACCATCCTGCTCCCACCCAGAGCTCTCCATCCTTGGCTTCCTGCAGTCTTCTAATAATTCTCAACACACACTCAAGGAGCAGTACCTCATTTCCAAGATTTTGTACACAATGAGCCAGATTTTTCAATCTCAAAGAGATTCTGTCCCTTTTTTTAACAGAATATGAGAGATCCACATTTTTGAGAGGAGATTCTGCTCAGGACTATGTTAGAAATGTGGAAGCGTACTTCCATTCTGCAGTTTTGGAGAAGATTTGTAGCTCAGGTTGTGCATCAGGTTGTAAGTTTGCTCACTGAACTGGTAGATTTGTTCTCACATGTTTTGTCACCATGCTAAGTAACATCATCGGTGAGCCTTTGATGAAGTGCCGGTGTTCAGTCCCGCCTGTCATTTATCTATCTTGGTCTGTTGTGGTGGGTGATTTCACTTTCGATTCTGTTTCGGAAAGGTTGGTAAATGGGTTCCAAATCGGTTCATTTGTTAGTGGAGTTCTGGTTTGAATGCCAGGCCTCTAGGAATTCCCGTGTGTGTCTCTGTTTAGCCTGTTCCAGAATGGCTGTATTGTCCCAGTCGAATTGGTGTCCTTCTTCGTCTGTGTGTATGGATACCAGTGATAGTTGGTCATGTCTTTTGGTAGCTAGTTGGTGCTCATGTATCCTTGTGGCTAGTTTCTTGCCCGTCTGTCCAAAGTAATGTTTGTTGCAGTCCTTGCAGGGTATTTTTTATATGACGTTCATTTTGCTGGTTGGTGGTACTTTAAATTCATCAGAAGCTGTTTGTGTGTTGGTAGGTTTGAGGGGCCAGAGTAGTCTGGTCGTCATCTCCAAGATGTCTTTAATGTAGGGAAGCATGCCTAGAGTCTCTGGGCATATTGTGTCTTCTTGTTTAGGTCTGTTGTGTAGGAATCAGCAGACTGTGCTTATCAGGTACCTGTTGTTCCTGAATACATTGTATTGGTGTTTTTCCTCAGCTTCTTGTCATTCCTGGGTCTTGCAGTATGTTGTAGCTCGTTTAAATAATGTCCTGATGCAGCTCTGTTTGTGGGTATTGGGATGATTGCTTCTATAGTTGAGTATCTGGTCAGTGTGTGTGGCTTTCCTGTAAACGCTGGTCTGTAGCTTTCTATTGGCTTTGTGTTCTACCATGGCGTCTAGGAAGGGGAGTCTGTTGTTCTCTTCCTCTTTGGTGAACTTTATACCGGTAAAGATGTTGTTTACGTGTTTGTGGGTTTCTTCTAATTTATTGTGTTTCGTAATGAAAGGAGTGTCATCCACAAAGCTTGGGCTGGAGCATGGGGAGGGCTGTGCATTCTAACCTCTGCGTAACTACTTCTGCTAAGAGTCTTGATATTGGTGATCCCATAGGTGTCCCATTGATTTGTTTGTCGGTCTTGTTGTTGAAGGTGAAGTGGGTTGTGAGGCACAGGTCTACTAGTTTGAGGAAGCTGTCCTTGCTGATGGAGATGGTGCTGTCAGGTGTTTGTGTCCTTGGTTCATCCAGCAGTGAGGCCAGTGTTTTTTTGGCTAGGGTGATGTTTCTTGATGTGAAAGGGCCATCACATCAAAGGAAACCATAACCTCGTTGTTCTCTACCTTGGTGTCTTTGATGATGTTGAGGAATTCCTGGGTGGAGTGGATAGATTGTCTTGAGTCTTCTACTAGGTGTTTCAGTTTGTGTTGCAGTTCCTTACACACAAAGAGGGACACCAATTCGACTGGGACAATACATCCATCCCGGGATAGACTCAACAAAGACATGCACGGGAATTCCTAGAGACCTGGCATTCAAACCGGAACTCCATGAACAAACATATCGATTTGGAACCCATTTACCAACCTCTCAGAAAAAGAACTGGAAGTGATATCACCCACCACAACAGACCAAGACATAAATAACAAGTGGGGCAGAACACTGGCGCTTCATCGGAAGCTCACTGATGATGTTACCTAACATGGTGACAAAATGTTTGGGAACAAATCTACCAGCTCAGTGAGCAAACTTACAACCTGTACTTCCATTCTGACAGTAGTTTCGTGGCAAAGAACTGTCAGAGGAAGGAAAACTGCCCCTTTTCACAGCAGTCAGTATTCTGAAATTTAAATGTCCTGACAGCCACTTTGACAGCTGCTGTCAATACAGAAGTACATAAGTAAGTGTGATGTTGGGATCTTGGGTGCCAGATGGGTAGGAGGTGTAGAGTGCTAGTGAAGAAGGGTGCTAAGTGGGTCGAATGGCAGGATGTCAACTGGGGACTGGGAAGGGTGCCAGGTGATATGATGTCAAATGGATAGGCTACCAATTAAGGAGGATGCCAGGGTGCTAGGTAAGTAGGGTGCTATCTGATGAGAGGATAGAGTGCCAGCTGTGTATAGTACAAGGTGGGTGGTGTGAAAGTTGGCAATAGAGCAGGTATATATTTAGGATAGGTCAGAGTAGGCTAGAAAATTCAGGTCCAGCAAGTACTGGGTGGGTATGTGTCAGGTCTCGTGGGGGGTGAGGGTTTGACCTTGGCAGTGGAGTGGCTCTGCTTCAGTGGGCAGAGATGTAGAATTGATGGTCCTGTCCAGCAAGAGTCCCGGATGGTCAGGTCTGGAAGGAGCGAGAGTTGGTCCTGTGGACACTCAGTTCAAGTGCAAATTGTGACAGCGTGTCAACTCCTGGTTTGTGGAGGTGTCAATTTCTGGAAAGTGGGAGATGTCAGGTCCCTGGGTTGTGGGAGATATCAGGTCTCAAGATGAGGGCTTGGATCGCTGGGATTGTACTGGGTCCCAGGATGTTGGGATATTAGGACCCCTGGCATGTCAGTTCAGGTTTTGGGGGTGAAGAGTTCTGAGTGAAGTAATTGTGGGGTCTGTTTAATAGTTACTCAGGAGTTAGAATATGTATTCATTAGTCTAAATTTTCCTGAGTAACTAATTTACTTAATTTCATCAGAACCATCCAAAGTTTCTGACTTTTATAGAGACATTGGAGGGTTCCATGAGTTATGGAATTGCGAGGGAATGTTCACTTGCTTGGGCAATTCCTGTTATGTGTCCTACGGTAAGAATTCTGCAGGGTCCCGATGTGCAACTCGCACCCACGGATCTCTGGTCATCTGAAAATCTGCCCAATTGAGTTTAACAATTTCAGATCATCATCATGGCCCTCACTTGGGTATATCCTTGACCATGATGCTAGTGCCATATAAAAACTGTATTGCACAGAAAGGACCAACTAATATTTTACTCTCTGGGATTTTTGTATTTAAACACAATGATCTGAAGTACATACTATTTGAGTATACTTAGGGACACCCTGGTCCACGGCTTCTTCACTCCCAACATGTCCCCACACCCCCATGGCATCTTCCCCTGCAATCACACAAGGTGTATAACCTGCCTATTTACTTTTTCCCTCCTCACTATCCAAGCACCCAAACACACCTTCCAGGTGAAGCAATACTTACACTTCTCTCAATCTAGTCTACTGCATTCGCTTCTCACAATGTAGTCTCCTCTACATTGGAGAGACGACATTTGCAAAAATTACCTGAGTTTCTGGTTGCCTGCCACTTCAACACACCACCATGATCCCTGGCCAACATCTTTGCCTTGGGTTTGCTATAGTGCTCCAATGAAGCTGTAATAATAACACCTCATTTTCCGCTTGAGAACTCTGCAACCTTCTGGATTCTATACTGAGTTCAATAAATTTAGGGCCTCAACACCTGTTCTATCTCCTTACTCCAACCCCTTGCCAACACATGGGCTGCCACCACACACAACCCATTGTCAGCCAGTAATAGACCCCATTAGCAGCTAGTCATTCCCCTGATTGACTTTTCACCACTCCTTTGTCTGTCCTTCTATTTGTTTTCCTTCTATTTGGGCGCTATCTCCACCTATCGTTCCCCTCACCCCCATCTTCTGCATAAATGCTAACCTTTTCCTAACCGAGTGAAGAAGGGTCACTCGACCTGAAACGTTAATTCTGATTTCTCTCCACAGATGCTGCCAGACCTGCTGAGCTTTTCCAGAAATTTCTGTTTTTGTTTTTACAGCTTTCAGTATTTGCCTGATTTGTATTTTGAGATGATGGTTTCCCAGTCTCATTGTTTTGATGGAGATTTGTTTCAAAAGTTTCATCTAAATTGTTGTATGCACTGCAAGATGATCAGAGATTGCTGTGTATCACTAAAATAACCTTTTTTGGGTATTTACGTCTGTTTTGTGTATTGGATCTATCATTTTGCTAAGGTATTGGCAAACTTATGTTTGTTATAGATTACCTGATAGAGTCCCAGAAATCAAATCTGGGAGGTTTGCCCACTTGTTCACCATAACTTTTGGGAACAGCTGCAGAAACCCCAGGGTAAAGGTATATAGGGTGAATTCCCAATTTAAAAATGTACACATAAAGAATTCTGCTGAATCACAGTCAAGACCAAGGCACATAGCCATGAAACATTGTTATTTCCATCTAACCCCATTGTATACCCTTGAAGATTAATGCCTTTGCTTTCTACAGAGGCCCTCTGGTTTTGTTTAACAGTGGAATGCCCAGATGCACGGTGCAAACAGCCTTGAGTAACTGTGAAAGTTTCACCAATATCTCGCCAAAGTTGTGACAGGAGTTCAGGAGAAAAACACAGTAGTTCAGAGCCAAACTTGAAAACAACTCAGCAGAACATAAATTCTAGAATTCAAAACATAACTTAACCATCTCTCCTTGAAGTAATTGTAATAAATTCTTCCAAATACTTTTATGGCTCAATTTCACAAAGCTTAAGAGTACCTTTAAAGTTAAGTGCCTACTCTCCAATAATTTAGCTGTGGTCTGACATTCTAAGTCATACCTACCACTCCTAAATCTCACATTATTGCCTCATTTCCATCACAGTATAAGTGGAAAAAAAACTACAGTTATTGTAAAAGCAAAAAGAAAAGCTTCCATTCAAATAGGAAACATGACAACTAAATAGCTCACATCAAGATCCCAATGGGCAATCCCTTGACATTACGGCATAGTCATGCAGCAAGATTAATGTAATGAAAGGAAATAGATTAAAACTTTCTGAATCATCAAATCACCTGAGCCTGAACTTCATTTCTTTCTATCCTGTGGCAGCTCCAAAGTCCAAACAACATGATCCCTGCAACATCAAATCCAATGGTAATCTGATAGGAACTTAAACTAACAAGGAGTAGGAACTGTTCAGATAAGGGCAAATTCATAAGTCTTAAGGGAAATGTTGAAAATGTACAATAGAGTAATGATTTGGGTAAAATCAAGCAGCTTGTATCTGGCAGAAATAGGAAGGATTATGATAACAGGATCAAGGCATTAGTGACTATAGCCACATTAGGGAGAAATAATAAGAAGTTGGAAATAAGATGTAGTTTCTGAATGTAAACAGTTTTTATCATAAAGTGGATGAGTTAATCGCACAAATAGAGATAATTGAATTTGATCGTGATATTGGATGGCCAAAGTCAGAACATAAATATTTTAGATGCATGAGTTTAAAAAATATTGAAAAGGAGGGAGTTGGCTCCAGTAATAAAGGTAGCAGTGAAAAAGACTCAGGAAATCCAACCAGTGTCTCAACACCGACAACCCCCAAATCTCCTGCAAGTTGCAGGTGACAAAAGCCCATGCCCTCCTTGAATAGATATACAAGTTCATCAACACCCCTCCAGCGGAGAGTCCTAGTACTTAAAAATTTTTTTAATGGAATATGTGTATTCCTGACTCAGCCTGCATTTATTGCTCATCTCTAGCTGCTCTTGAGAAGGTGATGGTGAGCTACCTTCTTGGACTGCTGCATTCCATCTGCTCTAGGTACACCCAGAATACTGTGAGGGAGGGAGTTCCAAGTTTCTGAGCCAGTGACACTGAAGAAAAGGAATTATATTTCCAAATCAGGATGGTGAGTGGCTTGGAGGGAAACTTGCATGAGGTGGTATTCCCATATACACGCTGCCCCTGTTCTTCCAGATGTTGGTGGTCATGAAGTTAGAAAGTGCTGTCATAGCTGCTTTGGTGAATTTCTGCAGTGCCTTTGTAGATGACACACACTGCTTCTACTGTGTGTCAGTGGTAGGTAGATTGAATGTTTATGGATATGATGCCAATCAAGCAGGCTGCTTTCTCCTGGGTGGCGTGAAGCTTATTGAACGTGGCTGCAGCTCCACCCATCCAGACAATTGGGCAGTATTCCATTATACCCTTGAATTGTAGATAGTGGACAGGCTTTAGAGATGCTACTCACTGGTGAGTTGTTCACTGCAGGATTCCTAGTCTCTGACCTGCTCTTGTAGCCACTGAATTTATATGGCTAGTCCAGTTCCATTTCTGGTCAAAAGTAACCCCCAGGATGTTGATAGTAGGGAACTCAATGATTATGTTGACATTGAATGTCAAGAGACTCTGGTTAGATTGTTTCTTATTGGAGATGCTAATTTCCTGGCTCTTGTATAGCGCTATTGTTACTGCCACTTGTTAGCCCATGCCTGGAGATATTGTCCAGGTCTTGCTGCATTTGAACATGGCTTGCTTCAGTATCTAAGGAGTCATGAATGGTGCTGAACATTTTGAAAAAATCGGTGAACATTCTCACTTCAGACCTAATGATGGAGGGAAGATGATTGATGCAGCAGCTGAACATGGTTGAACCTAGGACACTCCGCTGGAGACCTCCTGCAGACTGGTTCTGGAGCTGAGGTGACTCATTTCTAATAACCACAGCCATCTGTGTTTGTGTCAGGTATGACTTCAAACAGAGGAGAGTTCCATAAACATCTAAACAAAAGAAAGTCAGTAATTCTTCTTCAGAGTACATAGCATTTAAAGTTGCTCTAGTGTGGCAGAGGATGGGGTCCTTTGTGCAAATGAACAGATTCAGCTGAGAGTGATTAATACAGACATTCCAGGAAAATTCACAGAGCTAGTTCGAAAGACATGTTTCAGATGAGTCAGAATAGCAGATTGGCATAACTATCAAACCTCTCCGCACACTATCAGCGTGTCTGTATATTATTCCTTCAGGTCTTCTGTAGCACTGTTGTGCATCAAACTTTGTGGTCCCAATTTTTCAAAAAACCAAACAAATACCACCATTCAGAATGCTTTAAAACAGGTCTTGGAACAGATTATTATGCAGTAATTGCTAAACAAGCACTTCCTTGCCAGAGGCGTGTGCATTGCAACAAGGATCCTTTGTCGTCACTTATATACTTTTCATAAACAAGTATCTAATTCCTATTTTACAACAAGTTATTCATTTTGTATCATATGTGGTTTCTTGATTTGGTGTAAATCTGTTGACAACCCAACAAAGTCAACAGGTAGTAGCAAGTTTCAGATTTGTACAGAAACCCATTATAGAACTCAAAAGCAACACCTGATCCTTACTCTGGATTATAGTATGCTCTTTCTTCCACCGCAGGTAATGGTATCTCATGAGGTCAGCAACTGAAAACAAAATCAGATCCTAACATGTCATTTGGACACTTCAGTTATTGTCTTACGACCAGAAACGCGTGCTTTCTGAAACAAGCTTTTATTTCTCCTGTTAACTACTGTATCGTCTACATAACTCCCCCAGGACAATCTCCCACCCAGATTATCCTGAATTGCCACCTATTTTTAGGCCAGATTTGGAATGATGAACAGAATTAAATATGTTCTGATATATTTCCACCTCAAAACTGTTACAAAATTGTGCCTGTATGCTCCTCCCAAACCACATATTCCCTTGAAGGTCATTCCATCAAAATTACATTATGATTCAATATCATTTATAAGTAACTTTCACCAGTTTCTAAGTCTGAGCTGCCCTAAGGCAGATATCACACTAATGCTGCCCTTCTGTTAGCTGCTATTTAAGATTGTTGTTTATTTGCTTGTTCAATGACATTTCTTTTGCAATTTTGGAACTTGAATCAGGACTTTTGCAATTACATTTAATCAATCCTGCTCGAAATAAGAAACAGAAATTTCTTAATGGGAATGCTATCACATTCACTATTTTGAGGAGAGTGTTGAATTTATGTAGATGGTTGCATGGGAGGCTATTAGGGTCAGGCGTTGTTAACTAAAGTAGTCTCTTCACTACAATCACTTACCAGGGTCTGAAGGCCAAGAATGTTTATTTAAGTGCTCTCAAATCACAAGGAAAATATAGAAGAAGATGAGGGCCAACTGCCAAATAAAGAATAGCAAAACTAATAGCTTAGAACTTTCAACAATTAAGAGTAGGTCCAAATAAAGTCACTTTGCATACATCTGCTCTAACCTTTCCTACACACGGGCAACCTTAAAAGGTGCCTCGCTTTTCAAACCTTCAATCACTTCCTTTGTAACACTGAAATCTACTTTTCCCATGACATTATCCAAATTTTAGACTGTGCAACGAGAAATCATACCTTATTTTTGTGAAGTGTCATTTACATTACGTTTCATGGAAGGTTTCTCTCCATGAGACCTAATGGGTTTTCTTGCACTGCCATCACAAACTCACCACATTAACTCTGCTCTACATCAATGGTATCCCTCTCGTCCAACGTTGGCCCAGTTCTCCTAGTCATAATACCTGGATGTACTGGCTATTACTGAGATATCCTATCATCCAGAGTTTCCCTTTGACATCACATAGCAGCAGAGCAACCAAAATGAACACATCTCATGTGTTTTCCCCTGGATCAGTACCATGTGATCTGACAGTTTCATTCCTTTTAAACTATTTGGCATTTAGATACCACTGAGTGGTTGGTTTTCATTCCTTTTCTGAGCCTTTTTGGCAGTTTCCTCCAGTTGAATGGCTTGAAGTAAGGATAGCAGGTTTAGATTCCAGCATCTGCTGTGGTGAGCTTTAAATCAAAGTCGAGGAGAAAGTGAGGTCTGCAGATGCTGGAGATCAAAGTTGAAACTTTATTGCTGGAACAGCACAGCAGGTCAGGCAGCATCCAGGGAACAGGAGATTCGACGTTTCGGGCACAGGGATGCCTTCTTCAAGGATGCCTTCCTTGAAGAAGCTCTCTGCCTCTCTCTATTCCTGAAGAAGGGCCTGTGCCCGAAACGTCGAATCTCCTGTTCCCTGGATGCTGCCTGACCTGCTGTGCTGTTCCAGCAATAAAGTTTCAACTTAAATCAAAGTCGCCCAAGCATTTCCTGTGTCTCTGAATTACTTATCCAGTGATGATACCACTACACCATCACCTCCATAGTAAATAAGCAAGATGCTACTTATTTAATTACTACAACTGTTTATGGATTACATGAATGAGGCTTGCATTACCAAAGAGAATGCTGGGATCACACTAATCTCAAGTCTATTACTAGCTCTTCATTTTTTCTGACCCAGTCCCCATGACATCGCCAAAGTGAGTGGTACTTGCTGCACTCAAACAAGCATTCATCTTTTCAACCCCGTATAAAATAGGGAGAGGATTGTAGTGAGCCACAGGTCACCAATTTCATGTCCCTTTACTTATTTTGATTGCTGTCTGTGTGGAATTTGCACATTCTCACTGTGTCTGTGTATGTGTTTCCTCTTGGTGCTCTGGTTTCCTCCCACAGTCCAATGATGTGCAGGTTAGATGGATTGGCCATGTTAAATTGCCTATACTGTCCAGGAATGTGTAGGTTATGTCAATTAGCCATGGGAAATGCAGGGCTATAGCGACAGATTAAGGGGTGTGTCTGTGTGAGATGTATCTTGGAGGGTTGGTATGGACTCAATGGGCCAAATAGACTGTTTCTACACTGTAGGAATGAGTCTATGAGTCTATTCAATGAATTCTGTGATTCTGTGTTTCTGTTCCTTGATCTGTGTGCATTTGCTGCTGTCAATGAGTTGGAGAGAACTTTGTCACACTTCAGTAAGAGCTGAATGGCCAATGGAAGATTTTAATCAATCCTATCTAAGATGATGTTTTGAGTGAGTTCGCTGTAATAGAGGCTGGTCAAATGTCATGCGTGATGCTCCATACATAAAACTGCTAATTCAACATATGAATACAGCATCACAAAAGCGTGGAATACATTAGCACTCATACTGAAAACAGACTAACCCAATCTCTCTCCAATCACACACATTTCAGCTGGGATATTTAAAGGGATATCACACATTTCCTATTGTTGCTGTACAATTATCCTCTTTCTTTTGCAACTCTTGAGGCTTGGCATCTGCACCAGCCAAGGAGAGCGCAGAGCATTCTTTCCCTTTGATAGAGACAATCTCTGCAGTCCCTATCTCAAACACCCTACCACCCGTCTTGTGTGCCCCACCAAGTTACGTTCATTTGGACTGGTGGACAGTCTATATGAGTCCTGTGATAGTGCAACTTCCTCTGAAGTCTTTGATCTCATAGAGTCATAGATATCCAGTCACACAGCAGTGAAACAGATCCGCCAGTCCAACTAGTCCATGCTGATCAAAATCCCAAACTAAACTACTCCCATCTCCCTGCATTTGGCCCATATCTCTCTCAGCATTTATTATTCATGCACTTATCCAAACCTCTTTTAAACATTGTAATTGTACCTGCATCCATCACTTTGTCTGGAAGTTCTTTTACACACGAACCATCCTCTGTGTAAAAAAAAGTTGCCCTCGTGTCTTTTTTAAAATCTTTCTACTTTCACTTAAAAATATGTCAAGTAGCCTTGAAATCACCCAAACTTGAAAAGACTCCTGCTATTCACCTTATCTATACCTGTCATGATTTTATACACCTGTATAAGATCACCCCTCAATCTTCTATGCTCCAATTAAAAAAGTCCCAGCCTATCCAGCCTCTCCTTATAACTAAGACCCTCCTCCATTTCTGGCAGTATCTTCTGAACTCTCTCCAGCCTAATAATATCCTTCCTATAGCAGGAAGACTAGGACTGGACACAGTATTCCAGAAGAAGCCTCTTCAGTTCGTATGAACTGTTTGAAAGGTTTATGGGAGATGAAGGACATGAATTAGACCTGCCAAGTTGAAAAAATTCTAAGTATCACACAAACTATAGTATTTGAGTTGTTAAGCCAACATAAATAATTGTTGTATTACCTGTGGCCATGTGATATTTTATTCTGTCACTAGATAGCTAAGAGGTCCCCAGTTCTCTATCTCCAGCATTCAGCACACTGAGACTCAACTTATCTCTAGCACCTGTTTGCCTGCAGCTGTTAGTTGTGGAGATAGCTGGAGGTTTCTTCTCTGCCTTTCCCTGCTACCGGGAAGGAAAGAAAGAAGTCTATGATCTATCTTCGTTTATGTTAGCATTGACTGCTTCATTGGTCAGTGCTTTGAGTATGGGAGTTGGGGTGTCATATTGTGGCTCTACTGGATATTGGTTAGGCCACTTTTAGAATGTTGTATTCAATTCTGGTCTAGCTGCTATAGGAAAAATGTCATTAAACTTGAAAGGGTTCAGAAAAGATTTACAAGGATGTTGCCAGGATTGGAGGGTTTGAGCTATAGGGAGAGTATGAATAGGCTGAGACTTTTCTCCCTGGGGTGTCAGAGGCTGAGGGGTGACCTTATAGAGGTTTATAAAACTATGAGGGGCATAGACTGAGTGAATAGCCAGGGGTTTTTCCCCAGAGTCCAAACAGGTTTAAGGTGAGAGGAGAAAGATTTAAAAGGTAGATGAGGGCCAACATTTTCAGATGAGGATGGTGTGTGTACGGAATTAGCTCTCAGAGGAAGTGATAGGGGTGGGTACAATTACAACATTTAAAAGACATCTAGCTGGGTACAAGAAAAGGAGGGTTGAGAGGGATATGGGCTGAATGCTGGCAACTGGAACTAAATTAGTTTAAGATATCTGGTCAGCGCGGATGAATTGGACTAAAGGGTCTGATGACGTGCTGTATTACTCTATGACTATGACTCTAAATACTAGTTGTATGTTTCAACTTTTATCTTAAGAATTGAAATAGCTGACAGTGGTTGTTGTCATGAGCCCTCATACCATTGGTTGGAAATTCTGGAAATCAGACTCTAAAATGCATTCTGAAAGATTGGGTCCCCCATGTGTTGACAGGCTCCCCTACTATCAGAGGGTTGACATCCATCCCAAAGATTATGAGAGATAAGACCAAATGGACTGCAGTATTCAAGATGGCAGCTCACCATCTCCTTCTCAAGGGAATTAACGATGGCAATAAATACTGGCTTAACCAACAATATTCACATTCTGCTAAGTGTAATGAAAAATAAGAATATGAGTGAAGAAGTTTACGTGAGAGAAGATTTATATTGTCACCTGAGCCTCTTAGCCAGGTCAATCAGTAAAGTCACTGATTCTCCTCTAAAGTCATGTTGCCTATTAAAATTGTGGAGATTTCAGTTACATTCTGCCATATACTTCTCTGAGATATGCCCACTTCTTTTATGCGTGCTTAAACAATCTGATTGTTTGACCTCTTGAAAGCTCTTGTTCCTTCTACTCTCTTGTCAAAAAATTATGTTTTCCCTTAATTAGCTGAAATATTTTAAATTCTACAGCAGAACTGAATTTCCATCCATCCAAGTGACAGCAAGCCAATGACCTCAGGTCTTCTGTCCCCTAGATACTTCTACGTGACCAGGTGAGTCTTGGAGGATCAAACATGGCTGGGCGCACTGTTACAACTGCATAGCTTCTTTGTATACATCTCTCACTAAATGTTTTTTCTCATTGCTATCTTTTTGAGATCTGTATAATAGGGTTATGTATTTAAGCCTTTTCTTTTCACTTAATAACATTCAGTTTTAGTGCAGGAAAAACATTGTTGAAATTCATTAATGTCAAGCTTGAGTTATAAAACCCAACATAAGTGCAAAGGAAGTCAGAGTCTCGTCATTTTTTGGTCTTCAGAAAGTGCTTATGTTGCAAGTATCAAAAGATGGAGGAAAAGTTAGTTGCTGCTTGACTCTTTCTTTCTTCATTTGCATTTATGTGTGTTAACCCAACTGGACGACTATCATCCTTCAACAATTCAGCAGACCCAGATAAGGATAAATCATTATGTTCCTCGTGTAACATGACCAAGTAATGATTTTTTTTATGCACAGCCATGTACCCTGCAGCACAACTGGTGTCAAACCCTTGACAGTGACTTGCACGTGTTCTGTGCTACTCTATTGAAAATCTCACTAACACCAAAGCTATTATGTTTGTAGACAATGATTTATGACAATGATTTATTATTATTCTTTGACATTTGTAACTTGAGATGACTTACTGGATTTTAATACTTTAACTGTTTGCTGTAGGAGATATGATACTGCCACACTCCCACTCATGATGAATGTCACATACATGGTGTAGGCACATAACTTGATCCAGGACAAAGGATGGAATATTTGTCTTACTACACCACAGGGTAAATATATTCAAAACTATCTGCAAATGCCCAGAAGCCTAAGAACAGCTTTGATTCTCCAGTGGTTCATCAGTGGAATTAATATCACCAACATGATGTGCTGCCAAATCTTATCTGAATTATTAGGGTGAGGCCAAATGCTTCCTTAAATAAAAATCTGCAGGTGAGTCATCTTTGGCTGCTTTCACAGATATTTTACCAGCTGTTTGCAATGTCCTATTGACAAAATTCAAGGTGATCACCAGGATGGGACTGAAATGGTCAAATGCACAGGTAATTGACCATAATCTCTGTCTAATCCAGATATAGATTGAATTGTTTCTTAAAATAAATGTCTATGCATGAGACGATCTAGTCACAAATCTAAACTGCATACTCATAAAAAAGCCAGTTCTAACTTGCTAGAATTGGTGACAATAGGAAAGCAGCAGTCTCCAAACAAGGTCAGAAGAGTAATTATCATGTTAATGTTAATGATTGGCACGTTGCCAATGTTAGAAAGCCTACAACCAGGCAGCCACAGCTGCTCAGCTGATTGGTCAATTTTAATATACATATTAGAGTCCAATGTTTTATGTAGGACCCTGATTGTTCATTTAAATTACAAGTTGTTGCCACATATCGAGTGCACTGGTTGGTTGGTTTGATTGGCAGCGGTGCAAAACAGGCTCCTGCAAAGTTAATGTTAATTTATAATTATTGGACCAGGAGGAATAAGAGAGCACTAGATCCACAGATTAAATCAGAACTGTTCTTCTTCTAAGTTTCTTCCTCTACTTTCCATTTGTGCAGCTCAATTTTGGCTTAATCTGCACCAAGAAAACTGCAGGCAGCTGGGACTAGTTTAGTTTGGGAACATGGTTGGCATCGACTGGTTGAACCGAAGGGTCTGTTTCCACGTTGTATGACTCTATGAAGCTCATTTACCACCTTCAGATTTCTGATTTCATTTAAGTCAACCCTGAGTTTCTTAATGACTGGAGTCTTCTCCACTGGAACACGTGGACTGCTATTAGGTTCCACCAGCTCACCTTCCATATTTTAGAACTGATTACATGCTAACGTGGATTTGCTCTGTGCTTTGATTCATATCTTCCTGTCATGGAGTCATAGAGCAGTAGAGCCATATAGCATGGAAATATGATCCTTCAATCCATTTTATCCATACTGACCAGGTTTCCGAAAGAAAACTAGTTCCATTTGCCTGTTTTAAGCCCATATCCCTCTAATCCTTTTACTATTCATGTACCTAACCAAATACCTTTTAAATGTTGTAACCATACCTGTATCTACCACTTACTCTGGCAATTAATTTGATATACACACCACCCTCTGTGTGAAAAAGTTGCCCCTCAAGTCCCTTTTAAGTCTTTCTCCTGCCACTTTAAACCTATGCCCTCTAGTTTTGAGCTTCCCTACCTATGGAAAGGACCCTTGCTATTCACCTTATCCGTGCCCTTAAGATTTTAAAAACCTCTATAAGATCACCCCTCCAATGGCCCATCTGTCCAAGGTCCCGTTGCACTCCGAGATAATCTTCTTCATTGTCTATTACACCACTTATTTTGGTGTTATCTGCAAACTTGTGGGCGTTTGGAATGCCTTGCCAGCAAAGGTGGTAGAGGCAGGCACGGTAGATTAATTTAAGATGCGTCTGGACAGATGCATGAGTAGGTGGGGAGCAGAGGGATACAAATGCTTAGGAATTGACCGACAGGTTTAGACAGTACATATGAATCGACTCAGGCTTGGAGGGCTGAAGGGCCTGTTCCTAGACTGTAAATTTTCTTTGTTCTTTATTCTTTGTTCTATTTCCTATATTCGCATCCGAATAATTTAAGTAAATGATGAAAAGCAGTAGATCCAGCGCTGATCCTTGCAGCGCACCACTGGTCACAGGTCTTCAGTCTGGAAAACAACTCTCCGCCGCCACCCTCTGTCTCCTACCTGCAAGCCAATTTTGTCTCCAATTGCCTAGCTCCCCCTGGATTCAATGTGATCTAATCTTGCTAACCAGTATACCATGCAGAGCCTTGTCAAATGCCTTGCTGAAGTTTGTATAGACAAACTTGACCACTCTGCCTTCATCAATCTTCTTTGTCACGTCTTCAAAAATCTCAAAATGAGACACAATTACCCACACACAAAGCCATGTTGACTATCCCTTTTCAGTTCTTGCCTTTCCAAATGCTTGAAAATCCTGTCTCTCAGAATTCCTCCAATAACTTACTAGCCACTGACACCAGGCTGTCTGGTCAATAGTACCCTGGCTTTTCCTTAACACCTTTCTTAAATAATGGCACCACATTTGCCAACCTCCTGTCTTCCAGCACCTTACCCGTGGCTATTGATGATACAAAAATCTCAGCAAAGGGCCCAGCAATCTCTTCCATAGCTTCCCACAAAGTGCTGGGATACACCTGACGAGATCCCAAGGATTTATCCACCTTTATGCATTTTAAGATGCCCAGCATCTCTTTTTCTGAAATATGGTCATTTTTCCAAGATATCAATATTTATTTTCCCAAGTTCACTAGCTTCCATGTTCTTCTCCACAGTAAATACTGGCATGAAATACTTGTTTAATATCTCACCCATCTCCTGTGGTTCCACCCATAAAAGGTCATATGATATTTAAGGGGTTCTGGTCTCTCCCCAGTTAATCTTTTGCTCATAATGTATTTTCTTGAAGAAATGTTCAAGATGGCTTTTTGTCAGGCTCTTTGCACATGTAGTCAGGTGTAATTAAATACAGGCAGTTGAAACTGGGATCTCCATACACATTTTGCTGAGGAAACATTGAGATTTCAGAGGTTTTTTTCATTAAAAGAAAGCTGGAACAGGGTTTCAGTTACCACATGTGCCTGTCACAAAGGTATCTCATAAAGGCAGAGTATGAACTGGGCAGCTTGTCTCACTCTCTCTCTGTACTACAACTGAACACCAAACAATGTCCAAAACAAAGCTGTAAACACCAGGTAGATAATTTTCAGTAAATTCAACAATGAACCAAAGTTATAAGACTCTGATGAACCTAGCCTTGGTTGTTTAATTAGTTTAAACATAATTTCTACTTTCCATGACCTGTCAAAAAGAAAGACAGCTAACTCTTCAACTTTTCAAATGAATCGCTTTTCAATAAAACATTAGTTATGAAACACCTTCATAACAATGTGCATATAACCTGCAGAAAAGTATCAAACCTGAGGAGAAAAGGAAAGAATGATTACCATCACTCATAGTGCATTACAATAAATATGCTGTTACAGTACTGCTGAAGAATGCATATATCAATAACTACCATCATTATTGCTTTATGTTTTATAAGTTCTCCAAAGCTAAAGGAAGAAATGTAGAATCAGAAGACAGTTCAGTAGATGAAACAATGTTTTTCTCTGAAAACATCGGTATACCACGACAATGATTGTTCTTGGTGCTACCACAAGATATATTGAAGTAAGTGCCTCCACTGGCCCTTTGAAATCATTTGCTTGTCCATTTCATTTATATTGGTCAATACCCATGTTAATTTGTAGTGCATCATCATTCTGAACAATCATATATATTCTCAGCTTGTGCAAATTAAGCCCTATTCTCTCACTCAGATTCCGCAGTTGTTATTACATAATATCAAATATAATTAGATTATGTTTTGACAATATATCCAGTTTTATTTTAAATAAAGTATGAAAAATGCTCAAATTGATGGAGCAAATATGACATGTGATAATGCAGCAAGATCCCCAATTTGCAGAAAATCAGTCTATTCCAACATAGATAAAGGAAGTCTTTTATTGAGCATTTTGAAGCACACAGTGAGAAGGCAGAAAAACACGAGAAATTTATCATTTGACCAAGTTGCTTTAAATTCTTCAGCATAAGATTCATAAGGAGTAAAATATAAATTATTCTTTAAACAGAAATTAGTGTACTTAGCAGTACAGCCATGATATGGATGGGAATCACACAAGGTGTTATATTTGATATTGAGAGCTTGCATAACTCAGAGGCAATATCCTATCTATTCTTAATACTGTTACTTGTTGTTTACTTGATGACATTCTCCCATATAACCTTCGTATATATTGAGCCCTTGTATAAAAGTTTATTATAAGATAAATCCAGTACCTGGGCAAAATACCAAGCTTTATAACATATGTATTTAATGAAGTGACTTAAAGAAATACCCATTATGTCTAATTTTCCACAAATACCATTGTTTACCAGGCATGTGCATTTGTCTTTTATATGTACACAGTCATGCCATCGGCTCCATTTTAACATCTTGATGTGGTAATAAAAGGTTCACTAGCTAAAGGAAGCATAGATTTCCAAAATATTATGCATTGTCCCTACGCGTAGCACACATAATGCCATGGAAATCATAAAAGGTAAAAGCTATATTGGAAATCAAGTTAAGGTGTTCCTCATATTATGAGTTGCCCATATCTGATTAGGATTAATATATTTTTGTTTTATGAAAGATGCAAGTTAAGTGGTGCTGTAACTAGAATTAACATTTATCAGCCATTAACTGGGTGATTACAGGTTTTATGTTAGTGCACAGAACTAGGATCAACGACAGTGACTGTATGCCAAATATCTTAATTCTTGAGAAAACCAACTGTTTGGGAAAACAAGTATTTCTAAACAGTACCCTTTCTTTTATCAATCTTTTGTTTTTGAACACTCTTAATTTCAAACTTAATTTTGGATATTTTATGTGTACCATGAATAGGAGAAAGAGATAGTGATGATCACTTCACCTTTTCATAAGTAGGTTGGTCATTTTGGAAAAATGATTGCATGATGAGGCATTCCACCTCTTTCATTACAATCGCTGATGAAGAAAAACAACAAGAATAATTTCCATTTAAAAAAGTAGTAATGCCTTTTCAATGATATTGAATTTTTCTGTTATATCCTTCATATATTTTACATCAATTATAGTTATACTCATAGAATTAGTTTCTGAAATTTTTTTCCATGTCAGATATATAGTTTGTGCTCATCATTTTGAAGTAGATTTTAATTGATGTGATGGAATGATATTAGCATGATGAATGAATTTAGCTTTATTTACATTATTCAATTTTGTTCATTTTGTGAAGAAGCCAAGAGATAACTCAGTGTTAAAAGTTATCCAGGAGGTAAATGTCACTGATCTTATCTTTCCAACTATTATGCAGTGTCACTGCCATAAGGTTATATGGCATGTTACACTGATTTTTTTGCTATGTAGGTTATGATGTGATGAGTATTATGTAAACTTCAGTTGACAATGATGAAGGCACCCAAAGAACTTCAAGTGTTAGTGTATTCCAGAAAACACCCTGTGTATAGAGCATGCCACTAAAAGCAGGCCTGATGGATAAAAAAATAACAATTTCCTTTGCCAGTCTAAACCTTGTTGTAGAGAATTCATTTTACTCAATTGCCTTAAAACACCTAAGAAGCAATCTAGGGAGACTCTTGTGAATCTTTTAGTACTTTGTTTTAAGTAAAAACAACATTATTTTTGTTAGCTGTCATGTATCAGGTCAAGGGGTTGGTGAGTGGTTACCATTAATCAAAAAATGTTTTGGTTACCAAGATATACAACTATCTCCTTAAGTTTACAAAAAAATGGGATGAACCTTTTACCATTTACAAAAAACAAAATAGGAGATGTGAGAAAATGGAGAGAATGGTGCAAAAGTTTTAAAGCTCAAAATTTCTCTTTTGTTACACTGTATCTAAAAATATAATAGTAATTATAATATGATGCCAGCAAATTTTCACAATGTTTTTTACATTTCTTTAATTTAGGTGACTTATAAGATAAAACAAGTAACATTAAAACATTTCAGCTGGGTTAAGGACAGTTTGAGATTATGATCTAATGAATCAATATTCATTGCAAAATATGATATACTAATCTATCTTTGTGAAATAATTTTGCATTAATACCACCTTCCCTTTTACCTTAATTGCAACAAATATAGAGAACAAATACTTCAACCCAAGATAGTTTGACGCCATCTTGATTGGGTAAGTGCAGAAATAATTTTTAGTTTATACAGACCAGCATTCCTATTCCCATACATTTTTATATTAGTATGTATTTATATTGTTGTTATTTGAAAAGTAATGTGTTCATTGACCTGAATTAGCATTGGACCTTAGAGTGAAATATTACGCAGTCTGCAAGTCATTGACATTGGGCTGAATTTTTACCAAAAGTAAGCTAATGGTCAATTTCAGGAAGTTTCAAGAAGGGTTTCTCTCCGTGAGCTCTAGGTAGTTATCTCACGTAACTGTCCAAGCTCACCTCATTATGCATATACCATACCTTAATGGCACCTCACTTGCAGTATCATGTACTCACCAGTGGCTAAAGTATGTGCCACTGTTACCTTCCAGATTCCTGATGCTAGCTCCATTTTTAAGGTCAGCTGTGCACCAGGTCAAGTACTGCCATCCAGAGGTTGCCCTTCACAATGCATGTAGTGGGAGGGGAATGATAAACAAAAGCTTCTGAGGGCACATAGATGCGATGGGTGACACTTCATTGCAAATATATTGCTCACATTTGAAATGTATTGCTATTCAACACTATCACATATCTAACTAACTGTCATTGTAACTGCAGATACAAGAATAAATCACACAAGTTACCCACCTTGAGCACGATGCAATCTTACAGCCCTGTCTAAGAGATTAATGCTAGCTCTGTAATGCAAGTGTAGAATGACATCTGTTCAATGTGGGAACATTCAAGTAGTGAAAATTGTTCACTTTTATTGAACAGCAAAAACTACATTTGCTTCTGAGAACAAATAGGGAGCATTTGTATTTCAAGCAACAATTTGCAGTCAACGAATGTTCATTGCACCCAGCTCACATCGTATGGAACTGGTTTTCAATGAAGTCCTGACTGGTCTGTTACTTCAGCTGGAATGAATGCATTCCCTAAAAAAACTGGAGAATTTTTTCACATTGCACTCTTCAGGACAGTTTGCAAATCATTACAAAGTACATGGAAACAATATTTATCTGTATAAAAGGAGAATGTTGATTGGTTGGCCTTTGGTCTTTGATTTGCAGAGGCATTGCCTTGCAGAATGAACCAACCAGGTATTAACTGACAGTTAACAGCCAAAATGTGTTTAAACTTTAAAATGGGTAAATTGACTTTGATTGATCAGAAAAAATGAAACAGGTAGCAGTTGTTGCCTATTTTGTTCAGTTGGAAAAAGCATGGTGTGAGTACACGTTCGTTCTGTCTACTGTTAAAATCCACTTGGGAAAGTGCACTGACCTTTAAGCCCCATTACTCCTGGGGCAGCCACAAAAGTTATAATCAAGTACTCATAATGCTTGATTTATATGACTATTTCACTGGTAGCCCAGGCTTACAGAATGACTCCATGCCCCTGGAAAGTGGGAGAGAGAGACCTCAAAGGGCAAGGCAGGTTGACTTTCAGTGGCAGTCTGCCCCTTCAGCACATGGGATGATGGTGGGTTGCATGTTTAGAAGCAGAGAGCCTGGTATTGAGAACCCCCTTCTCTGGAGGCAGCTGGTAAACCTGACAGTTTTACTGGGTGGCATTATGAAGGTATGGGAGACCCATGTGGCCTCCATTTATTTCCTCAGAAGCCACTAAGCAAAGGTGGACTCAGGAATAAAGGATACAATTGACTCAAGAATGAGCCTAATTGATATCCTGCTGTTGGCAGCCTCTCCCACCTCCCTTCAGCCCAACATAATCAGGGACACAGCAGGTACCACCACTGGGTGAACTAGCTTAGGGTGGCAAATGTGATGGGGAGGGATCGCAGTTGGGCTGCAAAACACTATCCTGACTTTTGGAAACAGTACGATGTTAGTTTGTTACAGTTGCTGAATGAGGGAAATGATTGCATACATGTAATTGGAGGGGCTGCTAATCATTAATAATTACTACATTCTCTTCCATCAAGAAAGAAATGATCCAAAATCCCAAAATGTGATAATCACCTGACATATTGTAAAGGAAATGGCCTACTGGTATTATCACTGGACTGTCTGGGGATCTGAGTTCAAATCCTATCATAGCAGATGTTGGAATTTGAATTGAATTTTTAAAAATCTGGAAATAAGAGTCAAATAATGACCATGAATCACATTGCCAATTGTTGGGGAAAACCTATCTGGTTCACTTAAGTCCTGTAGGGAAGGAAATCTGCCATTTCATTCTTACCTGGTCTGGCCTACATGTGACTCCAGACCACATAGCAATGTAATTGACTCTTAACTGCCTTCTGGGCAATAAATGTTGACCTAGCCAGTGATGCCCACATCCTATGAATGAATAATGAAAAAAAGAAACACAATCTCAGCACAAAAGCAAACAAGAAAGTTTCGTGTTTAGACACAGGGCTGAGTTAGAAATAGGAGGGTGAAACCTGAGGTAAATAAACAGGGTCCCCCTTACTTGTTTTATATTGTAGGTGCATTAATTCTTACCATTTTTTTGATGATCAGATTAAAGAACAATTTTGATGGAATCCACACCACTGTAAGAACACTGTCCTGGGTGAAATGGAAGCTGGTTGTGTTCAGCTAGGCCTTTGAAAATATTTAATGCTGACTGAGATAGATTTTTTGATCAACAAGGGAGGTAAGGGTTATGGGAGCCAGGCAAGAAAATAAAGATAAGACCACAAACTGATTAGCTGTGATTGTATTAAATCATGGATCAGGACCAAACGACCCACTCATGCTAATTTTTGTTATGATCTAATGATTTTATAAGTTAAGGTCTTATGATCTAAGATTTTAGAGATCAAAGACTTTTCAAAGCTACTTCCAATAATCTTTTATTTCAACTTGCTGCTAAATTCAGATTTGCCTATGCATTCCATTGTCTTGTGGCCACCAGTTAAAATGTCAATACATCCCTAAAATTCATAGAAGCTCTGGCTGAAATCGAATGACATTCTTAGCACTCAGAATTATTGGGATATAAATGATAGACAGGGCTGATTTGAGCAGTCCTAATGCAGAACCTTATTTAAGTCATGCTTCACTGGGTAACACATTGGAAATCAAGCCCTGGTATTGCTGGAGTCATCACAAAGTTAAAGATGTTTTTTAAAAGAGCATACAAAATTTCCCAATGTATCTGTCTTTCAGACCAAGATGATTGACAGATCAGGTATTCTATACTTAACAAGAATGACTACTTATGACAAATAGGTAAGTCCTAGCCAGAGATAAACAATTATGAACTGTTGCTGACATATAACTGTGCGAGGAGAAAGTGAGGACTGCCTGGACCTCTCCATCTCCATTTCCGGCCACCGGTTCAACACGGACATCTAATTCAAACGCATTGACTCCCACAGCTACCTGGACTATACCTCCTCCCACTCCACCTCCTGTAAAAATGCTCTTCCTTACTCTCAATTCCTCTGCCTCCACCGCATCTGCTGCCAGGAGGAGCAATCCCACTCCAGAACATTCCAGATTGCCTCCTACTTCAAGGACTACAATTTCTCCTACCATTTGGTCAACAATGCCCTCCAATGCATCTCCTCCACTTCCCACTCCTCCACCCTTGAATCCCACCTCTCCAACCCCAATAAGGGTCGAACCCCCTGTTCCTCACTTTCCACCCCACCAATCTCCAGATACAATGCATAGTCCTCCGCCATTTCTGCCACCTAGAGACCCCACCTTCAGAGATACCCCTTTCAGCATTGCACAGTGACCATTCCCTCCACGACTCCTTCGTTAGATCCCACCAACTCTGCACCACCCTCTTTAACTGTCCTACCTGTCCATCTTCCTTCCCACCTATCTGCTCCGCTCTGATCGATCACCATCACCCCTCACCCTCATCTACGTGTCACCTTCCTAGCTACCCTTCCCTTAGCCCTACCCCCGTCCTATTTATCTCTCAACCCCTGAGGGCGCACCCCCCCCCCCCCCCACATTTCTGATGAAGGGCTTATGCCTGAAACGTCGACTTTCCTGCTCCTCGGATGCTGCCTGACCTGCTGTGCTTTTCCAGTGCCACACTCATATAGCTGTGCTAGTTAAAACTCTAATCCCATTATAAATCCTTCTCTGCACACACACAGACAGATAGACACACATACAGAAAATAACATTTGTATCATGGGTGGAGGGAAAGACTGGATGGCTGATCAGTGGCCTCTGTCTACAGGATTAGTTGAGTTGATCAGAATGTAGCTTCATGATTTTCCTTCTGAGACACATTCACTTATTTTAGCACAGGCTGTTTCACACTTATGAAAGTTTTTGACTTAGCAATTAAAAGTCACAGTTGACACCAACTGGAAAGGAGAAATAAACTAGCTTTCTTCTGGCTTGAGATGCTTTTTACTGCAGAGAAAGAGACCATCCTATCTTCACAAAGATCCAATTGCTTCGTCTAAACATTCCCATCTCCAAGCTGTTTGGCTACCCAAGAGCCTATCCATAGTAATTGGCAGGCAAAGACCTTTGGCATCAATAACTGTTCACTAGTTCACAGACCAATCAACTGATCGTTGGCAACCAAAGCTTCATTTATATGTACCCCTTGGTTCCAGTTCATCTGCAAACTAGTTTTCTACTACTGTTGACAAGCAGCTGTATAAACAGTATTTTTAATGTGTGTCAGGTTATTTCCTTTTAAAAGTACAGCAATCCTTTAACAATTTCTTTTTAAACTGTTTTTTTCCCATTTCGGTCCACAACCAAAAACACAGGGTTTTTAAAAAATGTTTTTTATGCATGTGGTGAGAGGTAATTTTGAAATAAATCAACAAACCTGTGCATAGTTAAGAGTGTCAGAATGCTTTTGACATTTCAATGACAGTATATGGTTCGGCTAGGGAGAGTGAGTTCATGAGGAGCAATAAATGTAGGCACCTTATATTCATACTCACTTGTACTCAAAGACACTCAGTTTTAGACCTAAGCAACCTTTTAAATTTATATATCCGGTACCTCCTCTTTAGAAAGAAGTTGTAACATTAATGTTCAACAGCTTGAAGACCAACTTGGAGGCATTTTAGACCACGGCAATAGGTCATTGCAGGGATTCAGATACCAAACATCTGATCTTGCCAAATCATTTGACTATCCATACCTGTATTAAGCAACTAATAGAATGTTTGTAGGGGTAAATTTTTACAGGGCAGGGAAGGTGGTTCGACAGTATTTTACAGCCTGTGGACAACTTCCCAATAGCCGCAGTGCATTGCTGTTCCCTGTAGAGAATGCCTTGAAATGACAAGGGGAAAACCTTCTTTGCACCTGTCAAATTCACTTTCCCTGCCATCAAACAGAAGGTGTGGTGTTGTTCTTCTCTGTTGCTTGGTCATTAGTTCCTTTTCATGCCTCAAGTCTGAATTTGCCTTTAATTCCCTACATGACCCTCCTACCCCACCCTGATTAGAGGCTGACAATTATTTAATATTAATTTTAATGCATTGTGAACACTGGAAGAATATTTGCTTCTGTCTGAAGCCTTTCACCTTTAAGTTCACAACTTCCTATAAATATCAGCCACTGAGCAGATTGAATGAATCCTCAGTTAAACCAGCTGTTGAAACAGGGTTGTAACTGTGCTTGAAGTCAGTCTAAGCATTCATCTTATCATATGTCACAAGGTTGTGTCCAGTTATCCTTGGACTTGGAGGGTCAGCCAAACATTCCTGGCTCAGATTTTGCCAGTCTCGCAGAATCAAGGCTATTTACTGGCTGTGACAGTAAAGGTGTCTGTGCTATTGCACCCTAACTCTATTCTTCTTTTGCAAGATTGTATTGTTAATGACAATGGAGGCTATTACAACTAAGTTCTATCCGTTCTACACCCAACATTCTTGTGCAGAAAATTCCGTCTCTCCATTATTTGCAAAGGTTTTGCATTTTGTTGCAGATGGAGACAGCTTATTGAAAGATATTCACCACATCATTCTGAGATTGTAGGCAGTGTGTTGAAGCTGCACTGGTTTAGGAGAAAAGGGAGCATGGGATCAAACAAGCAATTAGACACAACTAATCAGTGTAGAATTTATTTGACTAGATATGATCAAGTTTATCAATCAAGGATCAAACTAGTAAGTTGTTCAAAAAGTCATGACAGGGGTATTTAATGTCAGGACTTGATGGAGGATCAGTTTTGAATTTTATAATATAAACTGGATTTACATCATAGTTAGCAATGACCTCAGAGAATGGCTACAGAAACAAATAGCCCTAGGAATGATGATGGGACTTATCTATCATTGTTTTGGGAAATGGAACTTCCAACTGTCAGCACCGTCAGAGGAGACAACAGCTTTGTTTTTGAGAGATGTGTCAGCTGTAAACAAATTAGGAATGAGACAATCTTCAAAATATTCTGTGATTAAATTTTGCCTTATTCATTTTTTCATCCTCTTTGGAAAATTTCTATGTAAATTAATCAAACTGGGTTTAATTCCTTTGTGTAATTGAATGGAATAAATGTGAAACATTTTATCAGACGTTAACTCACTTTTACATAATAAGCCTAATTCTTCTCTTTAAATGCACTTTGGCAAGAATCCTGACTATACTATGGTGGCTTACATCATGGAATTGTACAAAGTTGCAGCAAACCCAGATAGCTGGGTTTTGCTAGTCAGACTGATGGGTTTCATTTGAGCTAAATATTTTGTATATGTTTTTTGGAAAGCCTCTTGATCACTGATGGATGCATGTTATTTTCTGGCTGTCAACGTGCACCTGATATTGTGAGGGTAGCTCTGTGTTTCTTAATTTTTCTTCATAAGTTCTGATTCTGGCACATTCAATGGTTTCCTGTGTTTTAAATCTCTGGTCAAGTGTAATATTTTGATGAATGGATTGTCAGTAATATTTTCAGAAATGTACTTGTACATTTGAAGATCAACTACTAAACAGCTGTTTTAGAAGTTATATTATGGTTGCATCTTATATGATTTTATTTCTGTGACAAATGGTTGCAAATAATTTCAGTTTTTATTCACAATTTCTTTTTTTTTCTTGTGTAATAGATTCAAATATTTGAAACTAAAGCAAGAACTATGACTGCTTGAATCTATATTATAAATACCTTTAAAACAATGATAACACTGCATGCCCATCTATTTTAAACAGATAAGGAAGGGGTCTCCATTGGTAACGTTGATTTGCAGTTTTTCTCTCAGACACTACAGACCTTGTAGTGTATTTCCCCAAGTGGAATTATATGGGACTGGAATGACATCAGCTTTGATGATATTTGTGGCAGAATCAGATAAAAAGTCCAACAAGGCATATCTTGACAACTATGCTTTGGAAAAGATGAGTGGCTAATTTCTCAAGAAACAGTTGTCAATTGTAAAGGTTTTGCATCTTGTTGCAGATGGAGACAGCTTATTGAAAGATATTCGCCACATCATTCTGAGATTGTAGGCAGAATGTGTTGAAGCTGAACTGGTTTAGGAGAAAAGGGAGCATGGGATCAAACAAGCAATTAGACACAACTAATCAGTGTAGAATTTATTTGACTAGATATGATCAAGTTTATCAATTAAGGATCAAACTAGTGAGTTGTTCAAAAACTCATGACAGGGATATTTAATGTCAAGACTTGATGGAGTTTTGAATTTTATAATATAAACTGGATTTACATCATAGTTAGCAATGACCTCAGAGAATGGTTACAGAAACAAATAGCTCTAGGATTATTTCTTGTTAAATGCCTTTTTTGGTGGACCAAGTCACCCAATTTATATTTAGCTTCCTATCCAATCAAATGAGCCGAACAATGAAAAGTCAAGAAAACTTGACATGGAAGTCAAAGTAGGTAACTGGCAGACTCAGGTCACCAGTTGCTCCGAAGCACATTCATGTGACATCTAGCCAAATTGCAACTCAGAGTACAATCCATGGGCAGCAGCCATGTACACTCATTATCCATCAGCAATGGCATCCAGCATTTGCCAAGTTTCTATGATCATCATGAGAAGGGCTACCACGAAGGAGATTTGGATGTTTGGAGGCTCGCTACATGTTGGGGGAGAGGCTACAAGCCACTGGCTGAAGAGTGCTCACTGTCATCTTTCATCTTGCCAGAAATTGAAAGTGTGCAATGGGGAAGAAGACCACAATTGGAGAGGGCAGGTAAGTGACTCCATTTTTAGGCCTTTTGAAGGAATTAACATTACCCACAGACCCATGTATAGTGAAGGACACAGAACTGTGAGGTTCCTATGCCCCAGCCATATTAATATCCCTTTATTTATGTTGCATCTCCTTGCCACAGAGTAAACAACTCAGAAACCAACCCATTCACACCTACTCTTTCAGACTTCAAAGAAGAAGGAACATTGGATAAGGAGGGTCAGATATCTCAGCAGCACCATAACCCCATGTTCGTCTTCCAGGTGATGCTTTAGGCTCTCAACAAAAGGCCTCCATCTATGGAACATTGTCTGTGCCAATGAAGTGATGCTGCATGCTGTAGAAATGACATTTGGACCTGAGTAGAGAAGCCAACAATCAGATGTAAGGGGAAATTAGTGACTTTGCAAAGTGTAAAATTATATTCAGTGCAAAGTCACCCATGTGACCCAAAGTGCCCTCATAAAGTCTTCTTCCATTCCCTTCCACTAACTCTTATTCTACTGCCTGGTTCTGCAGTTTGGGTAGAGGGATCCATCCATTAGGCAAAAGTGAGGACTGCAGATGCTGGAGATCAGAGTCAAGATTAGAATGGTGCTGGAAAAGTACAGCAGGTCAGGCAACATCCGAGGAGCAGGAAAATTGACTTTTTGGGCAGGACCCTTCATCAGGAATGAGGCTGGAAGCTTTGGGGGGGGTGGAGAGATAAACGGGAAGGGGTGGGGCTTTGCACAGGACAGGATTCTTTTCCCATCAGAGTTGAGGAGCTTAATGGCACCTCCCTATCTGTACAGGCTCTCAATGTCTGTTATGGGTTGTCTTCTCCCGAAATGAAAGAATGGTAGGGATTGAGTGAAACAAAGGTAGATTACATGGTAGTTAGTGTTGGTGGGCAGTGAAGTGTTCTGAGGTTGTGAGTAGGCTACACCGAGGTCATGCAGTGTGACTGAAGAGGGATTTTGTTGAGTGTTAGAGTGAGTGAGGGAAAATGGCACAGTGAGAGTGGCCTAGCATGAGCTTTGGTGATAGGAAGGAACAGTAACAGAGATAGAGTGATTGTGAGATATCAAAGAGAAGAATGTGTCACTCACTTTGGCATGGTAGAGAAGGTCATTTACCTTCGTATGACTTTGCTGACCATTCCTCCAATGGAGACTGCATTGAGTCTGCACTGACCTAGGAGGCAACCTTGGAACAAGCTGCCAGGTGTTATCTCCTCTGAAATCCTCCAGGAAGAGGACAGCCCTCCTCTGCACCACCCTGTTGACCAGGATCCCATGTTCAAAATCTGTTTGTGATGAAGTGGACAGCTTCAGAAAGCCAATGTTTATCTGGGTTTACTGCAGCCTTTCAAATATGGCACTGGAACAAGGGGTGCTGGAGTTTCACAGATATCCAATGAGTGATGACTTGTTCTGGGAATGGCGTGTAGTAAGATGGGGCTAGAATCAAACATGATACATTCCAGGGGCAGGGTAGGTAGTTAATTTGGTGAGTTTGGTAAATTAGGTGAAATAACAGTAGTATCCCTCCAATAAACTTGCACAGGTCAGAGTTGGTTCAAAAAGTGTAACATTCAGCACTGAATACTTCCTATTTTGCAACTCTACTACTTGATGACATAAAAACTTTGCCAAATTAAGCACGTGCAACAACAATACTTAAATGTTCCAATTCGATTCATACGAGAAGACTTGGGGTGGCACGGTGGCTCAGTGTTTAGCACTGTTACTTCACAGCGCCAGGGGCCCAGGTTCAATTCCAGCCTCAGGTGTGGAGTTTGCACATTCTCCCCGTGTCTGTTTGGGTTTTCTGTGGGTGCTCTGGTATCCTCTTACAATACAAAGATGCCCAGGTTAGGTGAATTGGCCATGCTAAATTGCCCAAAGTGTTTATGGATGCGTAGGCTAGGTGCATTAGTCAGGGGCAAATATAGGGTAGAGGAATGCGTCTGGGTGAGTTACTCTTTGGAGGGTTGGTGTGGACTTGTTGGGCTAAAGGGCCTGTTTCTACACTGTAGGAATTCTAATTCTAGTCACTGATAATTTTTTATTATCATTACTTGATATTACAGAAATGATATTTCTTAGCTATTGCTTCATTTGAGTCATATTGTGTTTGTGATTGTGCAGTGGAAATTAATTGAATATTTTAAAGAGCATAACTTATTTATCTGAATCTGTTGAAAGTTTTAACTTGTTGAAATATATTCTGTTGAAAAGTACTGTTTTATCTTCTGAAGAATTAGCTTAGAAGTTTTGATGTTGCAAGTATTTGGGGATTATTTGGTAGCAGTTACAGTAAGAAAATGAGATAATTACTGACTTTGCAAAATAGCATGTCAGAGAAAGTATATTTGAGTTTTTAAAAATACAAACAGAAGGAAAGGTAGAGCAAAGAGATAGACATGAAGTGATTCACATATTGAACTCACTGGATATGGGTAATTCATTCCGTTCCAAATCTGTAATTTTGTAATTCATTTCTTTTTAGGGAAATAAATTTTGCAATTTTTAAGAGTAAGGCAAATGAGAATCTCTACTGAGAAGCTAATAAACAGACCTAAAGTTATTTTACTTCAAAGAGCGATTGGCGTTTGTTTGAGAGGTGATCATATCAAACAATTTGTGTCCTCTTTTCTGAATTTCTTGCCAATAAAAAGTCGACAGTTGGATTGTTCATGGGTTTAAATTGATCATTTGGTTTCTCAGAACAAATGGGAAGTTTGGGTATTGGAGGTAGTTAATTTGATTCTCTACCTGAGACATCCCATGTCTTGCTGCATTGTAATGGGGATATATTGCAGGTAAGTTTTTGTTTGGTTGAGTTTAACCTGGAAAAGCACAGCAGGTCAGGCACATCCGAGGAGCAGGAGAATCGATGTTTCAGGCATAAGCCCTTGATTCTTGATGAAGGGCTTATGCACTAAACATCGATTCTCCTGCTCCTCGGATGCTGCCTGACCTGCTGTGCTTTCCCAACACCACACTCTCGACTCTGACCTCTAGTATCTGCAGTCCTCACTTTCTCCTAGGTTTAACCTGTACAATCTTTCAATCAGATTGAATCAGATAGTTGGAGCCTGGGAACAAAGTGCACCCGCAGCAGCTCAGATACTAACACTTCAGTGGGAAAAAATGTTAGTCTTAGAAGATTAGGAGCCAGTGGTGTCAGCAATCAGGGACTTCATCCACACACACAGTGAGGAACAGAAGGGACAGACAGATAGCAGATAAGAAACAAGCATATGTTACGGTAGTAGTCAAATTTAACTATCAATTTTTGACTTCCATCAACTGTTTTCTAATACCTGAGATCTTTCAAAGATGCATGTTTTTAGAAAAGAAAAACATTCATTTAAATTGGCTCCAGTGATCACTTGACCACAAGTTTTACCAGCTCTCAAAACTATCAGTAAACAATAATGGCTTGAGAATGACATCAACATTATTGTCAAAACACATAAACTCAGATCAGTGTCTCTTGTTTAAGTTATATCTTTGCAGATAATTTCACATCCTGGAGATGAAAGTTACTTGCAAATTATCCAGTTAAGAAAAGCAACGAAGCCAGACCCAGGAACGCACAATTTAACTGTATTTCAAGTAGCTAATTTTGGACAAAGCAGAGAGTGGAAGAGCTGGATTTATAGCAGCAAAACTGGAAGATTCTCCCATCCTGTTTCCCCTTGGGGTCTCTGAAGGCAACACATGGAGAGAAACAAATTAGTGAAATGTCCATTCACCAAGAAAACAAGTTATCTAATAACTTCACTGATTGAGGTACAAATCAACAATTAAACAACCATCTCAGGCAAAACGTAACACCTGAAAGGCTCTAAGGATTTTAAAATTGCATTATTCTTTTGTCTTTCTGTACCAGGCACTCTACCCTTTTTAAACCTCATACATGAATCTTTGGGTGTGTATTTGATGTTGCATTATGTTTGAGGTTAGTAAGTAATAAAATTCCTCTTCCTTTCAAGAAAACCTTTTCATTGACTCCTTAATTTTGAACTAGTGAATATCATTTTGATTTAACAGTGATATAGCTGCACGCTAAAAGGAATTAAAAATCTTTGTTGTACGAACTGAGGTGGTCAAAAAGTAGGGAATCTATTTACCCTTCCTCACCTGTAGCACCTCTCCTTTACTTAGTTAAATAGGACTAATTCTCAATCAGAATTTTTCTTCCCACAGACATTTTTCTTTGATGCCATGATTTTTAGAAATTCTTCTTAATTTTTTTTAGAAATTAGTAGAAAGTTATTAGCACTTTTCAGCTTTTTTTGTTTTGCCCAATGTACGTTTCTTTCCCCTCAATATTTCTGTTTCAAATGAGTACTGAAGAGTACATAAGGATACTGACTTCCAAGAATCCAACTGTGCAGCAAAGGAATTACACACAAGTTAATGTTCATGTTCCAAGTTAACCATTAGATAATGAATTGTAACAGATCCAGATCAAAACCTCAATCCTACCATTAACTAACGTTTCTGCAACTTGTTTCAATTTCTCTCCTCTCTTCAAACCAACATCCTGCAAAGCCATCCTGTGTCTGACACAGCCGAAAAATGAAAGGTCAGCCAAGAATCGTGGCCCTATCTGTGGGGAGTAGTTTGTCACAAATTCTTCCATATTCACCTCTCCTCCAATCATGACTGACCTTTTTTTACTCCGTTCCTGGCACACTTTGCTTTTAATTGCTCAGTGCTGTTTGACCCATGAAGGACCCATAGTATAAAAGTTCTGCAGAAGTGATCTTATCCTTATTTTTGCCTCCCCTTTGGGTTATCATCATTTTGTTTTGAGAGCAAATTTGTCTGCTGCAGTTTTATATTTTGAAACATGATGAGAAGACTTTGAGCAGTCTTGAGTCGAGCCAAATGCCACAGAAGTTCAGTTGATTGAAATGTCTGACCACGAACCATCATTATTGCAGCTTTAAAAAACCCACTGTTACGATTTCATTACTGATATCAAGTCTTGACATCATGCAATTTCCAATCAGTTTGTCCCTAAGCATCATTTTGTAATATGGAAAACTTACTTAATGATAATAAAAGACAACAGTCTAGATTCCACTATCCTTAGCAGGTTTATGTTGAGGTGAGACTTCTAACCTGTAATATACCAGTAAGCAACTCAAGTTACCTTAGAAGTGCCTAAGGGCCTAATTAATTATGCAGAGTTAGATGCTAGTGATAAAATTACTGGTTATTGGTTTACCACCACTGCGAGAAAGGGAAATTGAATTCTGATTGAGGATACTGAAACTGATTAAAGTGCCACACAGTTATCACTGAAAGTAGCAACTGAAAAGACTGAAGAAGGAGCTGCAATTTGGGAGAGAGTTCAGTCTCAGGAAGGGTTCTTGGGTTTTCTGATTCATTTGTTGATGTATTATCAGTAGAACAAGGGGGTAGTACTCTGGAAATTTAAACAGTAAGCCTCATGAAATACTGGTTTGAAGATTAAAAGCAAAGATCACTCAGGCAGTATATGTAACCCCCAACATCTCAAGAAAAACTATGCTACAGTTAGAGATTCAGTGATCTCACAAGCTTAATCAAAATGAATGAAAACAATATTCCCTGTGCTGAAGCTTCCCTCTGACCAGTCATTTCCCCTCAATAAGATGAACTGGGACTTGGGAAACCTGCATTATTCACAAGGAGTGTCTGCCATCAATGTTGTGTCTTTTTGATTGCATATCATGGTGTGAACTCACACGGCCTATCTTGAGTGTGTTTAAAGACAGTCTGTGCGTACAAGCATTAGAACCATGGGATAGATGTAGACCCCTGGGTGAAAAGAAGTGGGAATGATGGTCAGTTTCCTTCAACACTTTGTTAGTCCTTTGCTGTTGAAATGGTTGTTATCATCTGTGCAAAAGAATTACAATTAGAGGAGGAATACTAATGCTCAAAACACTAAGTGCAGCTGCGAAGGGAAATTTGCAGTTTGCAAGTTGACAAACTGGTGAAACTGCAGAAGATATAGAAATATGAGGCATGGTGATTGAAGTAACTCCACAAAGGTAGGTATCCTGTCACCAAGTCACACTTTATTTACACGGTGGCGCATAGTACATGGCACTGATCCAGCCCGCTCAAAGTCAGCTCATGATGTGAGTAAAACCCCTGACACTCCTGTTTATATCTGTTAGCTAGGATTCCCTGATTCCAGCTGTTACTTAGTCCAATCATTATATGCAGTCCGCCTGGCTGACTTTATCCGATCATTATAGTGATAAGATCAGAAGTGTGTGGGCACAGCAAAGGACACAATAGTTATTTAAGTTCCATGCGATTCTCAACAAAATAGCAATAGCTACTCTCTCAACTTTTATTGCTTCAAGGTCACCTGAAAATTTGTAAGCTCAAGAAATTTTACTTGATTTGAGATCCGTGAGGATACGTACAAGAAGAAGCAGCCAGTGTCTCAGAAGAGCAGTTAGGCTTATATATATCCATAAGTCTTGCCCTTTGCCCCGGTTGCAGTACAGGATCCTGTTTGCTCCAGCACCAGCCCAGCCATATCCATTCAATAGCAATATTTAGTTAGTCAGAATCAATGACATTCCAAGTACAACTGAAAAGAAGACTCTGGAAATAGGAGAAGGGGAGAGCGTAATCCCAGTTTAAAAGATCAAGAAAAATGCCATTGGCTGGCCAGCTGAGAAATGCAGTCCTCAAAGGTGCCTCAGAGTAGTAAATTATCATGCATAGACAGTGAGAATGATGTTAGTTCCATAATTAAGATGATGGAGACCTTCAGCTGTATGAGCAATTCATTGCATGAATTCTCTCTTGAGTTGTAAAACACATCAAAGGAAATGACAGCTCGTGAAAGGTTTCTATAGGAAGAAAGGGTATCAAAAGGCATTTCGAATCATACGTTCACTTCCTACAGAAGGGTGAAGCACCATCATCTGAGAAATGTTTTGGCGATAAAACCCAAAGATTATTCTCTCAGTCTTTAAAATCTGTATACTAGGCGTCCGTGTGTTGAAGTAAATTCTCATCCTTCTCCTTTTCATAGTGCAAGAAGACGGGCCGTCCCATTGAGAAATCCATTTGCCTAGTCCATTAGTACCTTTCTCAGGTACTATTAAAAACTGTTAGGCTACAGAAAGATTCTACGTCAAGTTAAACAATCTAAAATGACCTTTTAGATGCTGCAGCTGTTCAGTGACAGAGCTCTGCTGTTTATGTTGCTTCTTATGTGGTGATGGTTCTCTGGAAGGTAATTTTATATGCAGATGTTTCAGGGCAATTGTGTGGGTCCATTGGACACAAAGAGCTGAGGTGTTCTTTTGGTGGTGTCCTTCTCCTTGAATGAGGAGACCTGGGTTCAGGTCCCTCTTGCTTCAGAGTTGTGTAATAAACATCTCTGAACAGGTTGATTGGAAAATGTCTGGACACACGCACACCGCCTCCATTTGCAGGGGCCAGGCGTGTACCAGTGCCATCTGGTGATCTAATTCAGCAAATATTTTAAGTGTCATTTTATGAGGCAGTGTGTGACAACAAGAAACAAATTATGCCATTTTACTTTAACTTGCATATCGCCTTAGTCGGAAAAGGGGTAGATTTCCAAAGGAACTTTCAGGTCAATATATTAAATGAAATATCATGCAGAAAGTTATTCCCTCTAGCAGACAGTATAGAATGTTTACTATGTGGATTCTCCTAAATTAATTTAGGCCCTGTCCTTCCTGGTGCTACAAAGGGTGAAAAGTCTTGCTTCATTGGTGAGAAAGTACCACCTTCAAGATTTTGGACTTCACATCCATAAAAGGTCCCAACGGAACTCATATCATCTGAAAGTGAACGTCAATCACTTTGAATGCTTCTGTAGACATCTAAACTAAGATGCTCAATTCCTGACAGGATTGATTACTTCAGCAGTAGGATAAATTAGTCCTTCTTGAGCTGAAAACTCACAAAGATAATGTGTGGAATTTGCCACTCTCTGGCATTTGACAAGGTTCCTCATGGTAGACTGGTTAGCAAGGTTAGATTTCATGGAATACAGGGAGAACTAGCCATTTAGATACTGAACTGGCTCAAAGGTAGAAGACAGAGGGTGATGGTGGAGGGTTGCTTTTCAGACTGGAGGCTTGTGACCAGCGGTGTGGCACAAGGATCAGTGCTGCGTCCACTGCTTGTTGGCATGGCTAATTCTCCTGACCTGCACATCTTTGGATTGGATTGTGGAAGGTAACCAGATCACCTGAAGGAATCCCACGCAGACACAGGGATAATGCGCAAACTCCACACAGACAGTCGCTCGAGCCTGGAATCGAATCTGGGTCCCTGGTGCTGTGAGGCAGCAGGCTAACCACTGAGTCACCGTGTCACCTGTGTTGTGAAACTTGAAATGGTTCAGAAAAGATTTACAAGGATGTTGCCAGGGTTGGATGCTTTGAGCTATAGGGAGAGGCTAAATAGCCTGGGGCTGTTTTCTCTGAAGCATTGGAGGCTGAGGGGTGACCTTATAGAGGTTTATAAAACCATGAGGGGCATGGTTAGGATAAATAGACAAGGTCTTTTTCCCTGGAGTGGGAGAGTCCAGAACTAGAGGGCATCAGTTTAGGATGAGCGGGGAAGGGTATAAAAGGGACGTAAGGGGCAACTTTTTCACGCAGAGGGTGGTGCGTATATGGAATGAGCTGCCAGAGGAAGTGGTGGAGGCTGGTACAATGACAACATTTAAAAGGCTTGGATGGGTATATGAATAGGAAGGTTTTAGAGGGATATGGGCCAAGTGCTGACAAATGGGATTAGATTAGGTTAGGATGTCTCGGCATGTATAGGTTGGACCGAAGGGTCTGTTTCCGTGCTGTACATCGCTATGACTCTATGACTCAATGAGGCATTAGGAATGGTGAGAAAGGTGGAAAAAGACCAGAGAAAATGAAAAAATAATCAGAGTCTCAACATCAAGAAAAATATTTATGATCTTTCCCTCAAGCCTTAAGTGGTGACCAGAATCTCGCCACTGAGCAGCAACTACCTTATTTCTATACATTTGCAACTAAAGAATGCCCCAAGTCACTTTATTTATACACCGCTTCCAATTCTCCTCTCTTTCCTGAGAAACTAGACAAATTCCTGACTTGTAATTCAGAACAAGTACTTGGCATCTTATCGAATGCTTGTCCCGATCATCGTCCAGCTGCTTCTACACAATAGAGTTCCATGGCCTCCTCAATCCTGCATCCATATAGGCTGGGGTCAGTGAACCATCAGCCTCACCATATCATTGTATCTGCTCCTAGTCCAACCCACACACCAGTTTAACCTGACAACATTTTTCTTTGGTACTCAGAGACTCCTATGACATACATGCTTCTGCCAGATCATTTTGCGTGCAGGGCCACACATGCATCTGCACATGATTCTTAACTGTGTTTCTTAACACTCACACTGTTTGCATTTACTTGGAGACTTCTAACTGTCTACTGCTGCATGCACACTCACTGACTTCAGCAGTGATTTATGGGCTGCCATTCTCTGTGTGACTCCCATTGCTTTCTCAGCGCAGAGTCTTCAGTGCTCAGTTAGAGGCTGCCAGCATCTGTGTTTGCACTGATGTTTAGCTCACTGAATGCATAGGGAACACTGAACAGCCAAAGTGGAGTCACTGTGTAATGCCTTGCAACATCAACCTCACATCTGCATGTGCCAACAGCTTACGTGGCAATCACATTCTTCAGTCAAATGTGTGGAAGTCAAAAGGGAGCAGTTCTTAGAGGGGTGAAAGGAGACTATATTCGATCAGGGAAAGCTGCCAGAATCACTTAAGCAGTTCATGCCGATCACAAATAAGTCAGTCAGGATGCAGTATAGACATCACTTGAGGGACTGGATCATGCTCTATCAGGGTGATCTTGTAAAGTCAGTCTAGGGAAGTGGATCATTGTCAGTCCTGGGGGATTAATGATCAAAGGGGGATATCTATGGACTCCTGGAGTAAACAGCCAATTCAGGCTGGGATGGGCTCCTTTATGTTTGGTCTCTGAGGACATGGTGACAATGATAGGGGACAATTATAATTGGTACTGTGGGGCACCAAAATAAACAGAAGGGGATAGATGCTCCTGGGATCTCCAGAAGAGGGCTTCAAACAGGCTTTTAACTGGGGCAGGTATAGAGCTGAGGACATGGGAATTTCTAAAGTCCATAGCCCCAGTGGGTAAAATTGGGGACATTGGGAAACAGCAGCACAAACCCTAGCTGAAGTCTTGGTCCATGCTGGCTGTGTCTGGCCCTGTATACTGGTCTACATCAGCCCCTCCCACCAGTACTTTCAGATCTGTCTGTGAAGTGTGGAGTGAGCTTTTATTTCTCTGGGTCATGTCCTTAAGATAATGGTCCAGCACCACTATATGAGGAGCAGCTATTGGCTTGCAGCGCCTGCAGTGATGTGTAGCTGGGCGTTGAATAAGGTGCCAGTGCTATTAACACTGGAAGGTCATGGTAGCAGTAAGCGCTTCCTCCCTTCTGTCATGTGATTCATGAAAAGTGGTGCCTAGGAGCCTGCTTGAAGAATTAATGAGGGGAATTGCAGAAGATTGCAAAAGTCATTCTGAGCCATGGTGGACTGGGCACCATGAATCTCACTCGACAAAATGCTCTGACTGAAGATGGGAACATTTTACCCAGACTCTGAATATTCGAACATTGGCGACTCAGTCAGGAAAATGTATGTGATCAGAAAAATGCAAGTCTTAAACGTAAGTCATACTCCACATACAATACTGTTCTCCACTTCAATGCTGCAATTTGGAATGCATCAGCAACTTCCATTGTAAAGCTGCTGCCAGGATGCTTTACATACTGGGACAGACACCCAACTCATGGATTTAACTGAGGTGCATCTCAGGGTTCCTCACTCGCTGTCTTAGCACATGCTCACTTTGCACCTACTGTGATGTTCACTGCAACTCTGCTTTGCTTTATTGTACTTTGCCATCTCATTGAGAACTTAAAGGCTCACAGTCCTTCTGTCTTGCCTTACCTTTGAGGTCAAGGAATGCTTGGAGATCCTAGCAGTCGTGGATATATCTACCATTCCTGAGTGGATGATAACATGAGCTGGACACCACAGAGACATGGTACAGAGCTATTGAGGCAAGCTGTAGAGAACAGTGTGAAAAAACCCATTAGCCTTACAAAAAGATATCCTCCATGAAACTCCCTGAAATGTCTGGTAAAATTCAACCCATTTTATTTTTAATCCTATTGCCCAAATGTCCTGGACACAAAAAACAGAACAAATCCAACTCAGCCAATTATTGCAACATCAGTCTACTGTCGATCATTAGTAAAGTGATGGAAGGTGTCATCAACAGTGCTATTAAGCAGCACCTGCTCAGCGATACCCAGTTCGAGTTCCATCAGGGCCACTCAGCTTCTGACTTCATTACAGCCTTGGTTCAAACATGGACAAAAGAGCTGAATTCCAGAGGTGAGCTGAGAGTGACAGTCATTGACATCAAGGCTGCATTTGACCAAATGTGGCATCAAGGAGTCATAACAAAACCCGAATCAATAGGATTCCATGGAAAACCCTCTGCTGGTTGGAGTCATACCTAACACATAAGAAAATGGTTGTGGTTGTAGGAGGTCAGTCATCTCAGCTCCAGGACATCTCAACAGGAGTTCCTCAGTATAGAGTACTAGCAATCTTCAGTTGCTTCATCAATGACCTTCCTTCCATCATAAGATCAGAAGTAGGATATTTGCCGATGGTTGCACCATGTTTAGTACCACTCAAGACTCCTCAAATACTGAAGCAGTTCATGCCCAAATGCAGCAAGACTTGGACAATATCCAGGCTTGGGCTGATGGGTGGGAAGTAACATTTGTGCCAAACATATGCCAGGCAATGACCATTTCCAATACGAGACAATCTAACCACTGCCAATTGACATTCAATGATGTAACTATCACCGAATGCCCCACTATCAATGTTCTGGGGCTTACCATTGACCAGAAATTGAACTGAACTCATCAGATAAACACAGTGCCTATAAGTGCATGTCAGAGGCAAGGAATACTGAAGTGAGTAACTCACTTTTTGCCTCTCCAAACTCTGTCCACCACTTGCAATGCACAAGTCAGAAATGTGATGGAATACTCCCCACTTGCCTGGATGGGTGCAGCACCAACAACCCTCAAGAAGCTTGACACCATCCAGGACAAAACAACCCACTTATTTGGCACCACATCCACTCCCTCCACCACCAACACATAGTAGTAGCAGCAGTGTATACTATCTACAAGATGCTCTGCAGAAATTCATCAAAGATCCTCAGACAGCACTTTCAAACTCCATGACCACTTCCAACCAGAAGGATAAGGGCAACAGATTTATGGGATCAGCATCATATGTAAGTTCCTCTCCAAAACATTCACCATTCTGACTTGGAAATATCTTGCAATTCCTTCAGTATCATTAGGTCAAAACCCTGAAATTCCCTCCCTAATGGCTTTGAAGGTTCACCTACAGCAGTTCAAGAAGGAAACTCACTGTTGTCAGGTGTGGGTTGCCAGTGAAATGGCTGTCCCCTCCAAAGTGAAAGCAATTTAGAATGAAAAATTAAAGTTTTACCTTGGAGGCAATGTAGGACCTAGATTTTACTCTTTGTTCAATCAGTATAATTATTCTCTGGTTGTCTTCTCACCCAGAGTCTGAGCTGGGAGTTTCCCATGTTTGTTGTCAGATAAGTATAGTACAGCATGAAGAAATATTTGACAACATCTTGGTGTGGACAGCCAATTGGGTTACATTGATCGTCTTGACATGCACTACCATTGAAAATCCAGGTGGATAGCTTTCCAAAAAAGCCCCAAATGTTGTAGTTCATCGACTTAGTGACTGCGAGTACATCTTCTGACTCAGCTTTCTTTGAAGAGTGTCTTCCATTTCAAAGCAAAGGAAAATAGTTTTACTTCTGAAAATCTAGACATGTAGATGTCAGCCACTGGACTCCATCTCTCATGCAACTCAACCAACATAGTATCTTTTTCTAGGTTGCCTCTTCTTCTAAATATGTAAGAAAGGGGCTTTCCATGGGGAAACTCATTAGTATCGTAGCAGTGCTAAGGGTAAGACATACTTTTTAAATTAGCAGTAGCTTCCATTGAAGTTGATAATAGATTGACATTCATAAAACAAACCTAGAGTCAAGTCTTTGTCCCTTATTTATTTATTAAAAGCAGCTAACCTGAGTAATACAGATTGCAGTATTTGGCTCTGATATTCATGCATCTGGTTCTGGCCCGAGGCTAGAGACTCCATTCTGGCAACAGTGTCTTTTGCAGTGCAAGCAAGGTTACAAACCTTTTGCCAAGCAACTAAATCTACTGCGAACGCTGAACATTTTGGGACTTGCCAGAACAATAATGCAAGTCAATGTTTCAGTTCTGCTGGGGGAGCAATAGCAAAGTGACGTTGTATGCTGCAGCCTCTGTCCTGGGACATGTGTACCATAGTTTATTTCTGCAAAGAACCATCCAATATTGTACATTTTTGTGTTAATCGTTTTGTGATTCCAGGCTGCTCAGAAAACATTGACAATATTAATCAATCTATATGCATAAAGCAGGTGTCCATTGCTTTAGCTGACAAAGTAAATTTCTTCATCACTTTCTTGATACACAGCTAAAAGTACTTTTCCTAAATTGCATTCCTGGTCTTCCTAGCTCCAGATTTTGTAAAATATTCCAGTCTTCTTGTCAGTTAGTGCTGGATACTGCTAGGAAAGTTCAGCACATAAGAAGTGGTGATTGCTGCATGCCTGGTCACAAATGCGATCAACGCCCATGCTTGCCATATCAGGAATTTAATAGGTTAGTACTTGAAAAATTCTATGCTGTGAAAATACTTAGTTGTTCCAGTTCCTTCTCCTAAAATCTTCTTATCCTAGCGTTATCTTAATAAACTATTCTGCAGTCTTCATCACCTTACTGTTCTTATCAAGGATTGTCACCCAAAGGTTGGCACAGTTCTTGCTGTGGACTAGGTGATTATTTGGATTGGTTTAGCATTGTGCTTTGTACTCAATGGCTCGACTGAATAAATCTCAGATCCCTACAACTGTGAAAATGTGATTTCTTTTACAGCTTTATTAACTTGTCCTCCCATTTATAAAGATTTGTAGGTTTGAAACTCTAAGTCACTCTGTTCCTCAATTCTTTTAATATTGAAGATTTACTATTCAGTGCATATTTAATTTCTTTATTCTTTTTCTCAAAATGAATCACCTTTTTCTCCCAAAACGTATCATGTCACACTTTGTATTTTAAGATTACATCTGGCATCCAACTGCCGAATCTATTAATTGTGCATGTCCTCCTCTTCACAGTTACTACACTCCACTGGGTAAGGCATATTATTGGTGTTGCAGAATTGTGTGGAAGAGAAAATAATGTGGCAGTATGATTAAAAGTAGCAACAAAAATGTCAGTAGAAATTCTGTTATCCAGAACGGGAAGTGTTTAAATCTGAAATGGCTACATTTTGAAATGGCAGCTTGTGGATCAATGAAATGACAGCTGGTCACATTGGTAAAGGAGCCTTTCCCTTCTCTCATTTCCCAGGACCCCACTTGCCTAACTCTGACCTGCACAGTGTGCTCTATTCAGCCACAATCCCAAACAGACTATTCATTATCGATAAATTTAAAGTATATTTCTTCTCATATGGTAGTGTGCCTCCATGAATGAGTCAGCTAAATATGCCAAGAAGGCAGACCATAAGCACCTGCTCAAGAGCAATTAGGAATGGATGATAAATGTTGGTTTTACAGCAGCACTCCCAACTGATGACTTAATTTTTAAAAATTTGTAGTTACAGTAGACTTAAACAAAGAGATTTTGATTTTTTTTTAAAAAGAAAATAACTGTTAATCTCATTGATTTGCTTTGTTAAATACAAACGGAAATCTCCCTCTTGTGCATTGGTAATAAAGGAAAGAAACAATTAACATGTAATTCAAGACATGCAAGTCAGCCTCAAAAGTGATGCTATAACTTTTGTCCTTCAGTCAGCCTGTCATGCTCAGTTTGGTCATGACAAAGTTCAATATTAATTTTCATTCAAAGTTTCTGCTGCAATTTGATCCTCTGTTTTATATTTTTGGTTATTTGCTGGCCTGATTGCTTACAATATCTGGTAAAGCTGTCCTCGCTGCGGCTTGATTGAAGGCACAGTATTTGATGTTTTTAAATATGTATAGAAAACCAATATGAACAACAACTTGCACCTATATAGCACTGTTCAGCCTTAAACCTCTCAAAGCAGTTCACAGGAACATGAGTGCTGATTAGAAATATCACATAATTTTATATAAAATAAACTGATTTTAGAATCAGCAACTATTTTGTTGTTGCCTCCAGTGTTCTGAATTTTCTGCATTCAAAGTGATTTACTGTGCTTTGTAGAACTGTTTTTACTAGAAGTAGTTCTGAAATATAAAGGGTGCTATGGAGGTTAGTGACTTTGTAAGGGTATAAAGAGATAGAACTTTACACATTGAAAATTTGGAGTTTTTACAATCATATATTTTGTTCTTCTACATCTTAGTGTTGCACCTTCACTAGAAAAATTGCAAACAGAAGTATCTGGATAGGTTATAGTGCAAGAATTAGTCATATATCAGTGAACCTATTTTATAAGTAACGCACCTGCACAAATCGTTTAATCACATCAAATATCAGCCCTTCTCTGATTGACAATCATGTTGGTATATGATGTTGAGATGAATAATTTGTCAGCATCTGTGTGACAAAAACTTCCCATACACAAAGACGTAAGAGCATTGGTAAAGCCTTGTCTCAAGTTTCATTTTGGCCTTGCATGCTTCAACTTGTGTCTCTCTTGCCCTAAATGTGGAAGATGAGACAGACTCTATTTCACTTTGTTGATTGACTGTTGAATGGACTTAGCTAAATAGCTTTATCATCTTGAGACTCTCGTACCAACTTAACACCCTGTCAAAGGACATAAGTGTATTTGTTCAGGAATTATGTCAATAATGAAATGAAGCTTTCAACACCATGGTGCAAACTGACTTTCTTCATTTGTACTGAACATTGTTCTGATATAAAAGGAAATGCTGTGCAAAAAGCTAAAACACTTAGTAATAGGTATATATCAAAAGGTGAAAAATGATTTTGCAATTTCTGTTGTGGACTGTTAATGATTGGATGCTGACACAGCATCTTAGGGTTTTAAAGCCCCGTGAGTGTGGTATTCAGAGATATGTGCCCCCAACCCTCTGTATGAGTGTGTGTGTGTGTGTTTTTTTCAGGGTTGCTTTGGGGTTGGGTGGCTCATACATAAGGGAATCAAAGATCAAAATTCCTTGCACAATCATGTCAAGAGGAGCCTTGCCACTTGTATGGAGAAGTTCAATTAGCTGCCTTCCTTATGCATCAGATGTAAGTTGTTTTCTTACACTTAAATAAATTAGTCAAAAAGGATGATACATTTTTTAAAATACAATGGCTAGCCACTGTATATGCAGTGCATTTTCATGTAACTTCAGTGTGTAATCGGATAAAGGGCTGGAAGTCCTTTGGGAAGGTTTTTCAAATGAAAAATCAAGGAAAGGTTGACAAGCTTAGTCTCTTATTCCTCGAAAAAGACTGGTAGTGAGTGACCTATTAAAGGCATTTAAAATAATGAAATATCTTTAATGCATGGATACAGAGAGAACAGGTCTCTTCCTGTGTGAAACAGGATAACTAGATGTCATTAATAAAAGATAATCACCAAGAAAACCAATAGGGAATTCAGAAGAAACTTTTAATCCAAAGAATGGTGGGACTTCATACTTCAGGGAGTGGTTGAAGTAGGTTGTATGGATGCAATGAGGGGAAAGCATATGAAAGAAGGGAATAAATGGGTTTTTGATTTAGATAAGAGAAGGCTCACATGGAACATAAACAACTGCATGGACAGTTTGGGATGAATGGCCTGTTTCTATTTATATATCGTATGTAATAGTTTATAAAATTTGAAGAGCCCAAAGCAGGTAATACAAGGATCATCACCCCCATTGAAGAGATCTGTGTTTAACCTACTTAATATGCCTATTATGGATAAATGTTAATTTTTATCTGATTACTCACATGTTATAGGCCTTGGGACATTTCGTAACATGTAAGTTATAGTGTGAATTTCCATGTGGTAAAATACTCTGTTATATAATACTCATACAGTCATAGAATCATAGAGATGTACTCCACGGAAACAGACCCTTCGGTCCAACTCGTCCATGCCCAACCCAATCTAGTCCCACCTGCCAGCACCCAGTCCATATCCCTCCAAACCCGTCCTATTTATACACCCATCCAAATGCCTTTTAAATGTTGCAATTGCACCAGCCACCACCACTTCCTCTGGCAGCTCATTCCATACACGTAGCACACTCTGCATGAAAAAGCTGCCCCTTAGGTCTCTTTTATATCTTTTCCCTCTCACCCTAAACCTATGCCCTCTAGTTCTGGGCTCCCCCACACCAGTGAAAAGACTTTGTCTATTTATCCATACCCCTCATAGTTTTGTAAACCTCCATAAGGTCATCCCTCAGCCTGCTACGCTCCAGAGAAAACAGCCCCAGCCTGTTCATTCTCTCTCTATAGCTCAAATCCTCCAACCCTGGAAACATCCTTGTAAATCTTTTCTGAACCCTTTCAAGTTTCACAACATCTTTCTGATAGGAAGGAGACCAGAATTGCATGCAGTATTCCAGCAGTGGCCTATACAATGTCCTGTATAGCCGCAACATGACCTCCCAACTCCTGTACTCAATACTCTGACCAATAAAGGAAAGCATACAAAATGCCTTCTTCACCATCTATCTACCTGCAACTCCACTTTCAAGGAGCTCAGAACCTGCACTCCAAGATCTCTTTGTTCAGCAACACTCCCTAGGACCTTACCATTAAGTGTATAAGTCCTGCTAAAATTTGCTTTCCAACATGCAGCACCTCGCATTTATCTGATTAAACTCAATCTGCCACTTCTCAGCCCATTGGCCCATCTGGTCCAGATCCCGCTGTAATCTGAGGTAACCTTCTTTGCTGTCCACTACACCTCCAATTTTGATGTCATCTGCAAACTACCTAACTATATCTCTTACGCTCTCATCCAAATCATTTATATAAGTGACAAAAAGTAGAGGACCCCCCCAGTTACTAGTGGTGTACCGCAAGGGTCAGTGTTGGGTCCACTGCTGTTCGTCATTTTTATAAACGACCTGGATGAGGGCGTAGGAGCGTGGGTTAGTAAATTTGCAGACGACACTAAGGTCAGTGGAGTTGTGGACAGTGACGAAGGATGTTGTAGGTTACAGAGAGACATTGATAAGCTGCAGAGCCGGGCTGAGAGGTGGCAGATGGAGTTTAATGCGGACAAGTGTGAGGTGATTCACCTTGGTCGGAGTAACTGGAATGCAAAGTACTGGGCTAATGGTAAGATTCTTGGTAGTGTAGATGAACAGAGAGATCTCGGTGTCCAGGTACACAGATCCTTGAAAGTTGCCACCCCAGTTTTCAGGGTTGTTAAGAATGCATACAGTGTTTTAGCTTTTATTAATAGAGGGATCGAGTTCCGGAACCATGAGCTTATGCTACAGCTGTAAAAAAACTCTGGTGCGGCCGCACTTGGAGTATTGTGTACAGTTCTGGTCACCACATTATAAGAAGGATGTGGAAGCTTTGGAAAGTGTGCAGAGGAGATTTACTAGGATGTTGCCTGGTATGGAGGGAAGATCTTATGAAGAAAGGCTGAGGGACTTGAGGCTGTTTTCATTGGACAGAAGAAGATTGAGAAGTGAGTTAATAGAGACATATAAGATAATCAGAGGGTTAGATAGGGTGGGTAGGGAGAGCCTTTTTCCAAGTATGGTGACGGCGAGCACGAGGGGGCATAGCTTTAAATTGAGGGGTGATAGATATAGGACAGATGTCAGAGGTAGTTTCTTTACACAGAGAGTAGTAAGGGTATGGAATGCTTTGCCTGCAACGGTAGTAGATTCACCAACTTTAAGTATATTTAAGTCATCATTGGACAAGCATATGGACATACATGGAATAGTGTAGGTTAGATGGGTTTCAGATTGGTGTGACAGGTCGGCTCAACATCGAGGACTGAAGGGCCTGTACTGCGCTGTTATGTTCTATGTTCAGGACCCAGCACCAATCCTTGTGGCACTCCACTGGTCACAGGTCTCCAGTCTGATAAACAATCCTCCACCACCACCCTCTGTCTTCTATCTTTGAGCCAGTTCTGTATCCAAATGGCTAGTTCTCCCTGTATTCCATGAGATATCTAACCTTGCTAACCAGTCTCCTATGGGGAACCTAGTCGAACGCCTTGCTGAAATCCATAAAGATCACATCTACCGCTCTGCCCTCATCAATCCTCTTTGTTACTTCTTCAAAAAACTCAATCAAGTTTGTGAGACATGATTTCCCACACACAAAGCCATGTTGACTATCCCTAATCAGTCCTTGCCTTTCCAAATACATGTACGTCCTGTCCCTCAGGATTCCCTCCAACAACTTGTCCACCACTGAAGTCAGGCTCACTGGTCTATAGTTCCCTGGCTTGTCCTTACCACCTTTCTTAAACAGTGGCACCACGTTAGCCAACCTCCAGTCTTCCAGCATCTCACCTGTGACTATCAATGATACAAATATCTCAGCAAGAGGCCCAGCAATCACTTCCCGAGCTTCCCACAAAGTTCCAGGGTACATCTGATCAGGTCCTTGGGATTTATCCACTTGTATGCATTTCAAGACATCCAGCACTTCCTCCTCTGTAATATGGACATTTTTCAAAATGTCACTATCTATTTCCCTACATTCTACATCTTCCATGTCCTTTTCCACACTAAATACTGATGCAAAATACTTGTTTAGTATCTCCCCCATTTTCTGCAGCTCCACACAAAGGCTGCCTAACTGATCTTTGAGGGGCCCTATTCTCTCCCGAGTTACCCTTTTGTCCTTAATGTCGTTGTAAAAACCCTTTGGATTTTCCTTAATTCTATTTGCCAAAGCTATCTCATTTCCCCTTTTTGCCCTCCTGATTTCCCTCTTAAGTAAACTCCTACTGCCTTTGTACTGTAGGCTAAAAGTTGGATTGCTTCTGTTTTCAGAGATTGGAATACTCAATCATGCTGAGACCCGCTAAGGTAGGCATTGTGCAAACGTTCTGTTGTCTACTCATTCAAATTATTGTAGCATTCAGCCAAGTGTGACCAACACTACTGCTTGGCTAAATGCTCAATAGGAAGCTTAGCTTTGTGCGTGGCAAACACATGTTTCAGCTAGCCTGAACTTCTTAAAGTGGAGCTTTACTCGCCTGACAAAAGCTGCTGCTGACTGCTTGTGATACAAAGGAGTCCAGAAGACGCAACAGTCAAATCAATGGGCTAGGATAGCAGCTATGTTTCTATGGGAGGACAGGAGGCCCTCAAGCAACACCCTGAGAAGGCAATAGAGGCAGGTAGCCAAAATTGTCAACTCTGAAGTCTGACTCGAAAGACCTGGCAGTTCTGTTGAGAGACATTCAGTAACTTTATTCAGATTATCAAAAGATTTGTAAATTTATCATTGAATTGCAACTTCTACCCATCATATCATCAACAGTTATTTCAATGCATTATCTCTAGCCATAGGACTCAGTTTAATCCTAACACACTTCCAATGAGGCCAAATCATACCCATTGGTTGCAGTCTCTCCGGTGAGTCTGCTGTTAGAAGCACATCATTCAAACAAATTAGAATGCACTCGCTGATGTTCTTGGATAATGCATTTGGGGATAAAGGGATCAAAAAATATAGGGGAAAGTAGTAACGGGCTAATGAGTTGGATGGTCAGATATGACAATAATACATTTTTCAGGCTTGAAGTGCTGAAAAGCTTACTCCTGTTTCTATTTTCTATACTTCTGTGCTTCTTCCCTCTCTCTCGCAGGACAAAATGGCCTATTGTTTGGTCCAGAATTGAAGGAGAACAGGCAGATCAGCATCTAAACTTGAACTCTGCTCAGCATTCTGACAGTATGCTCCTAAAACAGCACCTTCTCATATCCTACCTAACCCTCATCCTGCTATCTAGCAAGCCACAGATCATGTGACTTTTTTTCCTATCCCAACTACCTTTCCTCACTATGACTCTTGCCTTATAATCAGGAACTACATCCAGGACAACCCTTTCTGCTTCATGAGGAAGACTGAGAGCTGTACCACTTCTCAGATAATTTTACATTATTAATTGATCAGAATTTTGGAACTACCAGCTCAGGTACATACCTTGAAAGGCATCCTACTTTCTGGGGAATGGTAGTCAACTCCATGGCAAGACTGTCACTATCTCATATTCCATTGCAGCACAGATGAAATGTTTTCAACATTACAACCCTGGAGTGAAAGCTGTGATGAAGCCCGTGACATTCATGATTGGTGCCATACAGACTACAGCCGTCTTGGCTGAGGATCTCTATAACAGATTTCCAAGCTTATTGAGGCACTGCTCTTACAGAGTGGCAGTGGCTCCACAGAGTGTAAAAGTACAGTTCTCCCTGAGGATGATGGCATTCATGCCCCATCGCTGCCACTGCACCAATGCCTTTGCAGTAGCTTGACAGCTCATCAGTTCAGATTACTGTCACCATTGCCAAGGTAGTCAGTCTGAAGACAGAATATCAAGATTCAGAACAGCTTCGTGCCGTTTAAAGTCTCCCCCAATAAAAATTAACTTGATCTGCGATCTGTGGAAATTGTGAATTTATATCTTTCTATTGGTTGCTTGCTGGATTGGAACAGCTTCTCCAGTTGTGCATAAGTAGTTATGATCCCAGCAGATATTATTACTGGATAATTTGTGTAGGGTTGATAGATTTTTTTGTATTTATTTTTAATTTACCAGATGGTCTTCCACTGAAACAAAGGTCTACAATGCTGAAGATTTGGTTTTAACAGTAAACAGAACTTTAGTATATATAAAAAATGAAGACGAAATAGAATAAATCAAACTATATATGTGTAACACAATATTGAATATTTGAAACATACAGTAAAATACAGTATTCCATCCATCCTACCAGCATCCTTTAAAGGTCTCAAGCACCTCTCTTTATCACATCTGTAGAGTTTCACTTAACTGTAGCTTACCATGCCTAGTTTTGATAATCTCTTCCATGAGTATTCACATAACTGAGCTTAGAGTTTCTCAGTTTCAAATAACATCTTCAGGGTTTTAACCAAACACTTCTGGTCTGGATTTTCAAGCTAAACTCCTTACATTGAGGTGACCTATTTTCTAGCAGTTCTAAACTACATCCGTTCTTCATCAGAAATTGTTTTCACATTTAACTTTCACCAGGACATCTGCAAACTGAAAGCAAAAATCTTTCCAAATGGTAGGTGATTCTTAGGCAAAAACAAAATAAATGTTTGATCCTTCTAGCTGAAAGAAAGCAAATGTCCTTCAATCTTTATTTTGTCCACTTCTAAAACTTGCGCATTACCAAATACATTCCCATTACTACTCTAGGAAATCTCTTTTTCATACTGATTATTGAAAAAAATCTGATAGCTCCGGAAATACTGACAGTTAATCATTAAACACATCACACACATAAATCAAAACCCACAAGTCACTAGTTCAAAATCCAATATCTAAAATAAATGATGGTTACATTGTAAAGCACATATATAACAAACACCATATTTACAATAGTGCGTACAGTTGAGTCAGTATATTTTGTTATTTGCTTCCAAAAGGTACAATTTAGGTGACATCTCCTCTAACCCTAACACTAACCCTATTGCAGGTTCCAAGTTGTCACTGGGATTATTCTTGTTGAGAGTAGTGAAGATTTACACCAATTGGTCATCCAACTGTAGTAACAGGTTGCCAGTTTTTCCAGAATGAAATTCAGCTTTCTACCATTACATCTAAATTTGTCGTTCACACCCATTACTACTTCTGGCTAAAGTAGCATTGTTGCCATTGGAGGAGTAGTATTGGATGCAGCGTGGCATTAGTCTTTGTATGAGATTAGTCTTCATGCCTTCAGAAGGTTTGTTTCTCCGTTTGAGAATTGCCTTGTATACATTTGATTCCTTTGTAATTTCTCTGGTGATTTTTACTCCCACCTCAGTCTTTCAATGTGACAGGAGATGATGTGAAAATCATATATGATGTTGTATTTCCCAAACCTTTGTGAACCACCAGAATGCTTTGCTAATAAACTAAAGGTTATTACCACTATCACAATGTCAAGAATGCCGTAATAACCAAAGAATGATTTCATGTTGTCTTGTTTAGTTGATATCATTAGAGGTACTTCACTGGTTGATGTACTCCTTGTTTTCATGGCTTAGGTTTGTTCAGTAGAACATTCCTCTTGCCTTCCTCAGACTCAAGTAAAGTCTTTGGTCTCTTGCATGAATGCACTTTAACATTTATTCTCTCAACTCCTGAGAGATAATGATTTTATTACTTTTGTATAATATGCTATATTGGGCTGTCAATTCACTTCTGCATGGCTAATGTATACTTATAATCACAGGAATGTCCTTGCTGTTTCCAGGCCTTTCATTACAACTTCATGCAACACTGATTGAGAGTGGCATCTTGTTGGCTAGTTGGCTTGATTTGGGCATAACTGTCTCTGCTAGATTGATGACTTTCACAGTATGTTAAACTGTAGCTTCATGTTGGACATTGCCATGCCATTCTCTATTTCATAGGGAGTGCTAAAAATTAATGAACATTTTTCCGTTATGAAAATGTTCAGAAGCAAAGAGAATAGCCAAACACTGTATCTCAGTATGAGCATTTATGCCCTGGATGTAATGGTTATCCTTACCAAATACGCACTACTTTAAGTCCAATTCACTGGTGTCACATGCAGAGTGACTTTATCACTTACATCATAGTATTTCAGCACTGGCATTGCTATCACTAGTTGTTTGATTTTATTAAATGCACATTTCTTGCAGTAAGTTGATGTAGTGGGTCATATTCTGACGATGAATTGGGGGTTATGAATTTTGCTCAGTTGTTGATGAATTCAACAAATTATTGTGTTGTTTTTATATTGGTTGGTTAATGCATTGCTTATTTGTCTCTCACGTGTATGTGATTCAGACAAATACAGACAAATACTGCTGTCAGTATGTGACCTATGTACTTGACTTTGGTTATTTTTAATTGTAATTTTTATTATTCAACTTCAGGTTCACGTGGCAAGCTATGTCGAGCAATCGTATCAGATTTCAATTGTGGTCAGCCATGACTTCATCTGTTGTATTTCCACATCCAGAAACTAGCAGATCATCCATTATAACTTCCACAGAGGAAGCAACCTCATTCTTCCCTTTTAGTTAGAACATTTGATCAATAATGTTTTTACCTATTTTTCCACTCATAACTATTTTCAGAGCCATATCATCTCATCCTGCCTGTGTATGAAGGTGTGCATGTTTGGAATAAAAGAGATATAGTTTAATTTGGTATGGGTTCTTAATTGATAAGCAGTTTGGCCACATGCTTAAAGCATTGGCTTGTTTCCAATACACAAGTTACTTTTGAGTTTACTGAAGAAACCTGACAACAGTTTGCTTTGCTTGAGGTAATAATAAATTGAGTTTTTCCAGCAATTTCTGATTTATACTTACGGTATTGTTGTGAAGTAATGAGCCTTTTCCATGTGAACTCCTACTTTCAGAGTTTTAACAAAGTTAGGGAGCTTGGTGTGGGATGATTGGACATAGGCAATGTGTGATTGGACTTAAGGTGTTAGTGAAGGACAAAAGGACAGAGATCAGGATTCTCATATTACAAAAATAAGGTGGCATTGGAAATAGCTAAAACTTTCTAAAGGTAGAGGAAAAGTTTACAAGATTTAAGTAAAGCTAAGCTAATAGAATTGGCAAAGAAGTTAAAGATATAATTTCGTGTACAAGCGAAGAATGCAGAGATAATTGAAGTACTGGCAGGGCATTTAGGATTGGTGGAAATATATGAGAGAATAGGTACTCCAAATAATGAGTCACTGAGTTAGTCTTAGCTGGGTAATGTTTAAATCAATTTGAACATGAAAAAGAAATGAAGCAGTTCGGAACAGAATTCCAACTAGAAGTGAGGAACATCAGAACTCAAAATTAACTGAATTGAACTTGAACAAAAAGCTTATATGTTATGAAATTCTTTATGTTGTGACACTCTCTGTGAGGGAATTTTCCCCATGAAGTGATACTCCATGTGAGGTAGTACTGTTTATGGGGTGAGTTCGTGTGTGATATGGTGCTCACTGTGTCATGATATTCACTGTGATTCTCTGTGTTATACTTGATCATTTTATACTCTTTGTGATGTGATACTCTCTGTGACAGGATACTCTCTTTGGTGTGATAGCCTATGTACTATGACACCCCTTATGTTACAAAGCTGTTTGTTTTGTAATATTCATTGTGACGTGATGTTCTCTCATTTGTGGTACTCTCTTTGGTGGGATATTCTCTGTGATGTTATACCCTGTATGCTGTAGTACCCTCTATGATTTACTACTCTCTGTGATCTAATAGTCTGTGAGATAATGCTGATACTCTCTGTGAGGTAATAAACTGTGTTGTCACACGCATTGTGATGCAATGCTCCATGTGATGTAATAGTGCATGTCATGTAATACTACCTTTGGTGTGATATTCTGTGATGTAATAATCTATGTGATGCAATACGCTCTGTGATGTAATAATCTCTGTGAAATAATAATTTCCATGTTGTAATAATCTCTGTGATGTAATAATCACTGCATTGCGAGTGTCACTGACTTTTGGTGTGATACTCTGCGTTATGATGCCCTGTGTATTATGCAACTTTGTATTGTGATATTCTGTGATGTAACACTCACTATTTTGTGTTGCTCCATGTATTTTAATACTCTCTGTGATATAATACTGAAAGAGGTGTGACATTCTGTGATGTGATGCCCTGTGTGATGTGATAATCTTGTCTGTGGTGTAATATTCTCTGAGCTCTATTATTGTTTCTAATGTGATAGTCTGTGTGACGTGATATATGTGTGATGTGGTACACTGCAGTTTCACTTTCTTTAACATATTTTCTAATGTGCTGCATCTCTGTTTGGAAATATGTTCTATATTTTATTGACTTTGACATGAGTATTTGTTTTACCAGCTTTCACCACAGTGGACACTTGTATAGATTGCTCATGGGAAGCTTATGATTTCATACTTGGGGAGATGGTCCATTAAACAGAGGAAACACCTAAACGATAGGTATTGTGTGTTATTGAATAAAGAGTTTACATTTCAAATAATTCATCAAGGGATACATAAGGAATTAATTTTTCAATTTTTGGTTAGGTTGAAAGTAATAGAACCCCTTTGGTTAGCATAAACTGTATTTGTTTCCTCACAAGTATTTGAGAGTAACTTTAGCCTCTAAAACTTAGTCTTTCTGAAAAAAATGTAATTAAAGAGGAGAATATAGAGATCTTGTTTTTACTAGTATGTGTTTCCATTTGAAAGTTGCCAGAATCTAGCTGAAAATGACCCTATTTTTGTGCAAGGAATTGGAACTTGTCAACACTTATTGTGGTATTCAGAAGGGTTGCATGACATTGCAGTGAATTCAATCACTAGAATGTTGTGTGGGGATGTTTAGAGGTGGGATGGGGGGGAGGGTAGAGTCGCAGGTTTGATATTCCACTCCAATAAATTCATGATCTGGCTGCGCTGCAATGAGGGATTGCCAAGTGGAGATCAGGTGCTTTCCCAGGGGATGTGGGGGATGAGAAGGAATAGGAAGTAGGGAAAGAAACACCCTCAGGCATATGTCACATATTCTCTGATAGTTGCATTGTCAAAGACCTGGAAGCAGCTTGCTAGCTCATCCGCCCTTTCAGACATAGTCAGTGCATGACCCGGAAAACCTGGGAAGCAGCCTAAAGTATCAGCAAAGGAAATCTTATTCCTTTTCTTCAGTTACTCTTGTATGATCATGGAAGAGATTACTATAAAAATATCACTTTGATAAATTTATCGAGTAAAATTCTTTTCATGATTATATGACAATAACAGAAGCTGATAAGAACGGATGTTAATTTCAAACTTGTAATTTGATGATGCAGTGAATATCTAATGGTGGCTAATAATCTGAATTTCCTTGAGTGTAAATGAGACATCTTTTTTTTCTCCTGCAATTAGCCATAATGTTGATTTTTTTTTCTACATAAAACAAGTCAATGCTCTAACCACATCCTTATTATAATATTTGGCATTAATATTGTGGTTCCAACTTTGGATGCACTGCAGCCTCAAAATGAAGTGGCATAAGCAGTTTAAGCAATGAAACCAGAATACATTGCAGACCATATTGTAAATCCTCCATATATGTTCAGCACTACATTAACCCTTTTTGCATATCCAATCATTGATTATGTCAATATTTATATCAATAATGTATGTCTATGCACTGCACAGAAATAATGGGTGGCATCAAGAATCATCTTCTGAAGCTGTTCTCTATATAGGTATCTATAATTGGAAGGAAAGATTTAATCTTGGATAGGTCAGTGGCAAGAATAAAGTTTATGTGGAGATTCCTTTTGGAATAAAGGATGATGCAGTGCCTGGGTTGAGGTTGGCTGGGGGCATTATACTTCACAGTTCTTACGGAATTGTGAGGCAGTCAAGCAGTAGGAAGGCCCCTATTATGTGTAGAGTGATCAAATCCAGATGTTGGCATGGCGTGACCTCCTTGACCATGACTTAGCTACATATTGAATGGCAGACAGCTGGTCAGTAGTGAGGTGAAACTATGTTATGCCGATGGGGTGTAAATTTATATACAGTTTACAGAATGTGACTGACACTGAACAAACACTGACTTAAGTGATGAATCTGAAGACGATTTTTTCATTTGGACGGGATTTTAACTGTACCAGAAAGAAAAAAAATCAAAAATGAAGTCTAAAAGGTCTGAGCACAAAGCTGAGTGTTTTTTTTGCTTAAGCATATATATATCTTATTTATGACAAGTTCTCCGATGTTCTGAAAAAAATGTACTAGAAATGGGACTAGTTTTTCCTCTTTCCTGTGAGATCAAATTTCTTTTAAAGCCATCAGCTGAGCACAGTATTAGTCAGGGTTGATCAATGACAGGAAACCAGGGATCATGTGTTAATAAATCAGAAATAGATATCGCAGTTGAGCAGAAATATGTCACTAAACCGATAATAAGGGCAAGTTATTTGACAAGTTTTTAGATTTACTTCAACAGGAAGCTCTGCAATAAACAGCTCTTTTTTAAGACTGGGGGGATGCAGTCATCCTGGCCATGTTACCATGTGCTCCTGTGAAAACAGACTGTGCTAAATTGAATCAGAAATTCCTGCTAGGCCGGCAGGACAGCATTTCCTTTCCTTCCTATTCTCCCATTCCTCAATCTATCACCTAATTAAGAACAGTAAGGGATCATCTTCACTGGATTAACCTTAACTAAATTGTATTCATTCAACATGTGCCCTTTTGATTATCTAAACCCTGAATTGCTGCCTGCGGTAAACTTGGTCCTGGTCTACACAGCCCTATGGAGTTAATTAATTTCAGATGAGTAGAAAAAGGTGGTTAAATTAAACTTTCTATAAAAACATTTGTTACTTTTTTTACTTACTCTGTTAATAACCGCTGTAATGTGTATATTTCCAAAGCACACTAATATACCAGTTGCATATTGTTAGACAGTTGATATTTATACTTGAAAAATTGTTCTAAAATGTTTATTAATATGGTCCTAATTCAAGGCCATCTGATTTAGAACCTGAATTTTCTTTAAACTTGGAATACTTTGTACATCTTAATATTTAAAACCAGTTCTGCAATATTGTGCTGCAGATTATCCAAACAGTTCATCTGACAAATTCTATAAACAAAAGGATCTCATCTACTTTTCAGCAATACAATCTGAATGCACCAGGATCATGTCAGAATCGTTTTGCTAATTTTTCCCAGTAGCTGAAGCCTTTGACTCCTTGTGCTGGCATTTACAATGTCTAAGCCATTGATAGGATGTGGATAACTTGAGCCAGTTCAGTTACATCAACTCAAATTAAAATTACTGCATTATGGAAAAGTAGAATTAGATACAAAGGAGAAGCTATAGTTTTCCTTACCACCCTGCAGCTATCCCCCCACCCACATTGTGCACTTTCCAACTTCTTTGACAGACACTAGTGCCGTATTTGCATCTTTTCATTATCTCTCTATTAAAAGCTGAAATGTCTCCTTTTTAAAAAAATGTTTTTAGTATCTTCTGAAAGGTTGAAGGGTCAAGAGCAGATTCATGATTGGAGCCCAATTTTATTTCAGAGCTGTTGAAATGGAAAAGGTTTGAGTGTAAAGTGATTATGTTTCAGTTTGCATTTTCACTCACAGTTCAGCTGTCAGCCAAACTGCAAGTCGAAGGATTGGCTCCATATCCATTCAACAAACAAGCGGTGCAAAAATTCCTATGTCTCTGCGGGTGGGACTCAGTGCCTGTGGCGGGAATGTCAGTTTCAGAGAAAAGAAATAAACAGTGCACTATAGTAAACAATCCTCTAAAAATGTTTTTTTTTGAAGAGAGGGAATATTTAAGTGTCAATTCTAATTAATAACATCTTTCCTCAATCTCTAATGTATTTTTTCAGTTAGAAAAATACATTATGGCATTATGCAGTTTCACTCTAAATGGAATGTGAAGCAAGAGCTACATTGATGTGTACCATGTCATTTTAAACATAACTGGCATTGATCAGGTAATGCGTATGAACAATATGCTCAGCTTTGCACTTCACACTTATCATGCAAACTTGTAGAGAACGTCACCCTTTCATCCCATGGATAATGATCACTCATTTTAATTCTTCATAAGTGGCAGCAGCAACCCTCTTGTTTCATCATGTCTAGTATATTAGCACCAGAGGACATGGCATAAATTTGAAAGGATGTAAATTCAAAAATAATCTGCAGACACTATTCCAATGAGTGGGTGGCAGGTCTACAGTTCTCCCGAGGGAGATGATGAAAGCAGATATGTGTTGATTAAATCAATTGAAGATTAGATAGATTTCTGACAGAAAATTATTTCTGGGACATGGCAAAGGAGATGTGTTATCCACAAAGTGTAGAATGCGTGGAGGGAACAGGGTGGCTCTAGATCTATGGTTCCCAAAGCTTACCATTGGTGGGGCTCTTCTTACCTCATGTCCAGGTCTAGTTGATGGAAATTTATTTTAGTGGTTAGCTAACAACTCCATTCACATTTATAATGCAATAGCCAAACTGCAGAAGGAAAAATAGGTACACTGGTGGTCCTTTCTCATCTAACAATAATTATATTTTGAATGTTTATAGGAGGGGTCTGAGCGATATGGGCTACGGAGAGATTTGTGGCAGAATTGGCTGAGAAGTCTGCTGAGGTCAACCTTGATGTCTGAGCATCTCACTGCATCCTTTTATTCATTTGCTGAATGATGTGAATTTCTCGCTAGGCAGCGATGGGTTGTCAATTAATAGCGTTATTGCTTACGGACACCACAACTCACCTCATTAATATTCAGTTGCCTATCTTTTCAAATGAACCAAACAAGCCACTGAAGTATGGAATACACAGAACAAAACAGGCCATCTGGTCAATAATTCTCCAAATGGAAGTCAGAGTACCTGTGACTTCAGCTCACTGCTTGATCCAAATGACCTCCATATTGGACACTAGGCACTAAAATCTCAGGGGTATACTCCATGGACAGCAACCATGCACAACGGACATTTACATCCAACATGTGCCAGCGTCTAAGAACCCTTATGACACTTCACCAAGTGTAGGAACAGTATACTTCTGCATTTCAATTATGCATCTCACGGTACAATGGCAGCTATCATTCAAATACTGTAGTAAGTACATTTCCAAGTTCTTCACTTCCAGCCATAACACTCACTCATTCTGAGCCAAGCTGGATGGTCACAACATCTCTGTCTTACTTTAACCTTGCATTGAATTTTTGTGCATTGTTCCCTTGTCAAAGATACTGGGCTCACAGTACTGCTTGCCATTTAGCACAGACACAGAGCCAGAAAACTTGTCAACATTGTCAGCTGATCTTGGCCAAGTGAAGGGCGATAGCCTTCACTCGGAGAGTCCTGGCACTGTAAGTCAAGGGCAGCTTTTGTTACCAGACCAGGGTATCATTAACAAACAGGTGTCAAAGGTTATCGGGGGTTGGCAGGAATGGTGTGTGGAGACCATGATCAGATCAGATCAGATCTTATTGAATGGCTGAGCAGGATCAAGGGATTGAATGGTCTACTTCTGTACATAGTTCACAAAAGTGTAATTTTATTCAATTGCTGATCAACATTTTCAACAAAGCGAACACACAGCAGAGTTCCACATATTACCAGTCATTTTAATGAAAATCTAATTTTAGGAGGACTTCAAACGCTGCCTCTTTCATTCATTCCTATGGTGACTCTTTTTAAAGTGCTGTTTTAGTATTTGCATTGAAGTATGGAATACACAGAACAAAAACAGGCCATTTGGTCCAACCAGTCCATGTTGGTATTCATACTCCATTTGAGCCTCCTATCTCCTTCCTCTATCAATATCATTCTCCATTGTCTTCCCTTTCATAGACTTACTTAACTTCCCCTAATGCATCTTCGCTATCTATCTCAACTGATCCTTGTAACAGTGAATTCCGTTCTCACTGTTGCCTGGATGTAGAAGTTTCTTCCGATTTGATTTCTTGGAGACTATGTTATATTGTTAGTCTCTCAACTAGAGACTACATGAGTTTAGTTAAGTGGAGATTCACTCACTGGACTGAATTTTATGTCTGAGATCAAGAAATAAAGTGGATGAGGCCAGTCAGCATGTTGGTTTCACAACTCTGCTTCTGTTATAGGCCAATCGGGCTGACTTGGTAAACAAGGCTGGCCAACTCTCTGAGAAGGACAGGCAATTAAGCTCACTGAGATGGTTCACCAACTGGGCATGGAAGAGACCATTTCCAGTTTCCTAATGTGACAGAGGTGCAACTTAACTGCCAGCACCAGATCAGGGTACCAACATTCCAGTCAGCCCTATAGGCCATCTCTACCTGTTTCAGTACAATTACAGCAAAAGCCACTCACAGAGAGACTCCCCACTGTCCCTCACCCACACCTCCATTTCCCTCGCAGTCGTGACCTGACTGCTTTCTCTTTTTTTCATTTAAATGCTCAAAAGATGGCTGTGATACCACCTTCCTGCAAGTGCCTTCTCAGTTTTTTTTTAACCATTTATTGCACTCAAGTGCTCCATTGAAACTTGAAGCCCAGTGATTGGCTGTTTGTTTTCAACAGCACATTGCCACCAGGCACCAACTCAAAATTCCAATGAGTAACTGTTTCTCTCCAGCAGAGGTTTCCTCAGGGTTTCATGCTCATAACTGGGTTTCTGCCGAACTTCCTCCACAGTTACGCTAGCAGAATGGGGATAGGCCAAAGGAAATTGACACCCTCCCCCTTTCCCAAAGCTTCTATTGGAAATCACCATCTCCAACACAGTTCAAACTTCATCACCACTCTATTAAAGCTGTCACCATTATTCACCTTTTTAAACTGACGCTCTTTTGCTTTGCCGATCACATCAATTCATCTCACTTGTGGATAACAAGGCTTTCAGTCATTCCCTCCCTATATCCTCCACCTCATAATCTCTCTACCTCTCTCTGAATTATCCTTAAAATGTCCTATTTTGGTCCAGTCTGGATCACCTTTGATTTCAAACTTCTTGTCCTTCAAGCAATGATTGTGACATATGGTCATAGTACTATTCAACTGAAAGTTGGTAGAAACTGACCTGTGAAGGTATTCACAGGTGGAAACGCAGGCTGTGTACTGTGGTTCTGATCCAGAGCATGGTCATACCACCTGATGTAAAAAGGCAGCTATCCCATCTCAGGACTGAACTGCATTCTGATAATTTATGACATCAGCTGGACCCTTCAATTAAATTATGGCAGGGTTACTCACTCTGAGTTGTGGGTTATTCTACAAGTGTTTGATTTGTGGCTTTTTAGTACCACACTGGGAAAGTTATGGCAACAGTAGTCATTTCTTAGCCAGGGTGATTTAATAGCACCAAGTATGGAGCAAATTAGGTCATTACATGAGAGATTTGAAATTATTCATGAGGTAAACTATGATTTTTTTTTGCCTTTTGGTTTTCATTAAGCTGGACAGTCAAACCCAATCACTAGACTCAATAATAATTTGTGCATCCACTTACATAATGTTAGTGAGAAGGCTGCTTGACCAACAGCTTTTCTAAAAGCAGGAGGCAGACAATATTCTTAGCAGTGCTGATGTTTTATTTAGAGCATAAGTAATTGTGAACATGATTCAGCAATTAAGGTGACACAGAACAGACCTCGTTTTACATATCCTGATATGCAGGAGTTTTACCAACTGTCTAAAATTCTTTAAAGGGTTTTCAGATTAATTACAACCTAACTGTGGACATAAACACAAACATGCACACAAACATGCCTGCGAGCACACATGTGGCACATAATGAAAAATAATCAGACACGTTAGCTGTACTAATTTATTAACAAGCCCCATCAATTTTTCCTTGAAACATTCTGTCTAATGCCAAGAGAATAGAACTTTTTTTCCTTCCTAAATTTCTTTGCCAAATTCTTCTCATGCTACTTTTCTGCAGGCTGGAATACAACTCCACAGGCACTCAAAAGTACCTCTCCTGTGTGACTTTTATATATATAAGGCTTAATAATCACATGGCAGGCTAGCCAATCATGAGGGGCAACACAGCAGTATCTAACTCTCTGTTCATCAATGTCTACACAACATCCCCAGCAGGCGTTGTTGGGCTAATAAACAGGGCTGATGACCCAGCTCATTTTCCCCTCCGGAACCCCAGGGGTATTTAAAACAATTACAATGTTGAATTGCCACCCATGTTGAGATCAGTTAACTCTGCACTGACTGGGCATCCAACTTTGGGATCTTCCTCTGAGAATGAGCTGGACAAGTAAATAGATAAATAACTGAACTGCTTACTGGATACATTTGTGAAACTACAAACAAAACTGCAATTGAATCTTTCCAGTACAGATCTGCCTAAACACCATAAACTTTTGCATCCCTAGTTTGTTCTTTGACATGCTATTTGCAATTTTCTGTCTACATCAAATATGAATTCCAATGCAATTCGCAAAACAAACTACAAATTGGCTGTCATGTATTGCACTTCTTCCAAATTTTTCTTTCATTTATATCAACCAGATGCACAGGATTAATTTATACCCCATATTCGCATTGTGTCACAATTCAGCCATCATTCATTAGTACTTCTTACAGTTCTATCGTCCAGATCTTCTGTTTCTGCATTGTCATAAACCAGATGTCTGACTCAGATGTATGTTGGGAGTCCCTGCAAAAGTTCTGATGCATTGATTCTGTGTGAATGACTTGGGAAATTTGAATTTCCAATGTTCTGCTTCAAATAGGTCTCCAACTTTGAGTGAGAGTCAAAGACTTCAAGCAGTTCTGACTTACTTATCTGGATAGTTATCTCGGAAATATTAGGCAGAAAAGACTGAGTCTAACTCCTGGGTAACTATACAATTGAGTATCCATTGACCCACTTAAATACAGCATCACTCCCAACTTTCATGACTCCTTCCCAACCCAACTGGATGATACCCCACCAACAACACACACCCTCACAACTGCCCCGTTTTTACCCCTGACTCTCCATCTATTCAGGTCTGGGAAGAAAGGTTCATATGCTAATAGGAAGATTTGGGCCAGTGATACCTGTAAAGTGAAGAAAGCAAGTTTGAAGTATTTCTGACTGAGCAAAGTGAGACAGCAAGTTGAGAGTGCAAACTAATTCAGCTTGTGGCATTGTCGGTTTATCGTTGAAACTTAAATTTGGCCACCTTTGAATATTGGACGCAAGCTGGAACTGTCTAGTGAAAGGAAAATTGTATTTCACCTGCAAAAATGAATAACACGCTAAGGATAATATACATTTGATATTTTACCACAGCATGCAAACTAAATGCAACAGTACCAAAAGTAGAATATCTGTAAATGTTTTTCTTTTCAGCTTAATAACTGATGGGCTAATGGGCAGGGGAGGAAAGCCTCTTATTCCTGTTGGTTTAGCCGTCTGTATATCCAATCTGGCAGTCTGGGTGTGTGGGTTGGGGGAGAACTCGTTTATATTCCTGTGTGGTCCACTGGTGAGTTTGATGTCTAGTGGTTTAGTGTGTTAAAGGTGAGGAAGGATTTTTTAGTCTTCCTGGTAGTTTAGTGACAGCATCAAATTTGGGATTCATAATGTCAGCAATTTAGGACTGGCTGCAGTTCCGAATGATCCAGCACATTAATCCAGAAATATCAATTGAAGAAGAAAAAGCAGTAAACTACCAGATTGCTGGCATAGCAATGTGATTACATTTCAATCATTTCTAATGTGAGCAGGGGTGAGGGTACAGATTAACAAAATAGCTGCACTAACTATACGTTACATTATGTGGGCATTATCTCATTGTCGTTTGTGGGGGTTTGCTATGCATTTATTGGCTGCCGTGTTTCTAGTAATTACACTTCATAAATAATTATTGTCGGTAAAGCACTTTAAGGTGTCCAGTAAAAAACTGTATAATTGCAAGATCTTTTTAACTGTTGTGGATATCCTAAATATGTGCAGGGATAGACAATTCTGTTAAAAATACCACACACTAAAAATGCTCGTGTCATGTGTCTTCATTCATTAGAGGAGACACTAATCCATTTAAAATCAATGTGAAAACGCATTGCAAACAAATGGATGTCATACGAAGTCATCAACATTTAAGAATAAGTTAGGCTTGTAGTTTGAGTAAAGTAATAGGGAATGTGTTCAGCAGATCTCTGGTCCAACTATCAACAGCTATTTTGTTTCACGCAGTCACTAGAAAGTGTGTGAATACAGTCCCAGGATACCACACACTTTCTCTCTCTCTCTCTCTCTTTCAATTCATCCTTTACATTTGACCTTTCCTCCAAATTTCTTAATGGAAATATAGTGAGGATCAGGAAGCTATTTTCAATGCTAATTGCAACCATGGGAAACCAATGGTGCTGTTTATCCTTGATGTGAAATCCCAGGTTAATGCAAGGCTCTGTCTCTTTAAATAAAAAAGGGAGCGAAGGAGGGTAGAACAGAATTAATTATAAGTGAATTAACATATACTACAGAATTGTGGAACATATATTTAACTATCCATTATCGAGTCCCAGGCATGGCATAACTCGGAGTCACTGAAGGGAGATCAGATATTTCATTTTGGAAAAGGAGGGAAAACTGCTTTTGCACATCCTTTCCTGGTTGGTTCAAATTGGGCACTGGCAGAGTCCAACATGCAGTAGTCCAACCAACTGCTGTCTTGGCCACAGGTGGCAAATATTCCATGTTGGAAGGAATCTGATGTTCAATATCCCAGAAATGTAGTTATTGAAAACAGATTAAAATGAACTTTGAGAAATATGTTTAAAAAGAATGTCTGCCACCCTTCATAGCTCCAGCCACAATGCTAAGTATTTAATGTCAACTAACCAGAGAATAGGAAATTTAAAGCTGTGATAGTATTTCGGTATTTTATATTTTGTAATGAATAGGTTTACAGTAGGGTAAAGTGGATCAATCCCGTAGAGGTTCAAACCGCAGGTACATATTAACAGTGTTAATGAGCTTTTAATGATCTGATTTAAATCCATTCAGGTTTTGAATTTTCTTGGATTCTCAGACCAATTTACTTTTTTTTAATCTGACACTAAAATTTTATGTTTCTACATAAAATCATTTTATTGCAATTTTCTCATTTCGTGTTCCTTCCCTCATATCATATAGATTTATTTTAATCTAAAAATGTGAGCTTTAGTCTCTCTTCTTTGCTTGTGAGTTTTGCGTTCCCTTGTTTGCATTCCTCTCGAGTTTGATGAAGAGGAACTAACCCACTAGCTCTGTGGTTAGTCATGTGGTGTGTGGTGGCTTGATGCTCTCAGACCTTAGTTAAGGAGCACAATAAATCATTCAAAGCATTTGTAGCTAGTTGCACGTTATGACCAATGCCCTGATTGCACAGTTTGGAAGAATATTTAATTCAGTTAAACTGTATCTGTGTAGAGACCTGCTCCAGCCCAGGATCATTACTTAAAACTGCATAATGTCAGCAAGATTGTGACCAGAATCCTGGGATTAGATTAGATTACTTACAATGTGGAAACAGGCCCTTCGGCCCAACAAGTCCACACCGACCCACCGAAGCGCAACCCACCCATTCCCCTACATTTACCCCTTTACCTAACACTACGGGCAATTTAGCATGGCCAATTCACCTGACCTGCACATTTTTGGACTGTGGGAGGAAACCGGAGCACCCGGAGGAAACCCACGCAGACACGGGGAGAACGTGCAAACTCCACACAGTCAGTCGCCTGAGTCGGGAATTGAACCCGGGTCTGAGTGCATAGTGTGAGGAGGGAAGGCATGGAAAGCACAGAAATTAAGGGCAGCTAATACGTTTAATTGTTGATAGTGAGAAGTATGATCTCAGGCTAGTGTATGATATTGATCATCTGGTAAATTTGGGAAAGCAATGACGGATGGAATTTAATCTTGATAAGTTTGATGTGATGTATTTTAGGAGAGGTAACAAGTGAAGGATACCCCCTATGAATGGTAGCTCTTTAAGTATTACTGAGGAACAAAGGGGCCTTGGTGTACAAGTCAATAGATCCCTGAAGGTGTTTAGCAGAAATAGACAGGATGGTGAAGAAGACATACAGGATGCTTGCCTTCATTAGCTAAGACATTAAATATCAGAGCAATGTGTCTCGTTTCAACTTTATAAAACATTTATTAAGCCACAGATGGACTACTGTGTGCAGTTCTGGTCACCATACATGATTATAATAGAGATGATGCAAAAGAGATTCACGAGGATGTTGCCTGGGATGAAGACTCTCAGTAATCAAGAGATATTGGATAGGCTGGGTTTGTTTTCCTTGAAGCAGAGAAGGCTGGGGGATGCGTGTGGGGGTGGGGGAAGGTATCTAACTGAGGAAACAAGAATATGAAAGGCATAACAGAGCAGATTGTGACAATCTTTTTCCCCTGGCAGATGTGTCTAAGACCAGAGGGTATAAGTTTAAGATGGGGAGTAAGTGGTTTAGAGGAGATTTGAGAATTTGTTTTTCACCCAGGCGATGATAGAAATATGGAACATCCTGCCTGACGGGGTGGTGGAGGCATATACTCTCACATTATTTCAGAAGCATCTAGATAAGCACATAAAATACCACAGCATAGCAGGCTATGAACCAAATGTGGGGGTAAATGGGATTAATGTAGTTTAATGTTTGTTGGTTGGCAAAGCCATGGTAGGCTGAAGGGCCTGTTTCTATACTGTATGACTCTATGACTCTATTAAAGCTTAATAGCAAAGGAGACACTGAGATAGAAATTCATTCACCGTTGTTCACAAGTTGTTCACCAACACTACAGAGACTTAGGTTGATTTCCACAGTGAAAATTAGGGTGAGAAATGTGCACTGATCCCTTGCATGACCAGTGCTCTTTTAAATGAGTTGCTTCTACCTGCACAAAGATGAATATGGGTGGCATGATGGCTCAGTGGTTAGCACTGCTGCCTCACAGCGCCAGATTTGATTCCCGTCTCGGGCGACTGTCTGTCTGGAGTTTGCATGGGTTTCCTCCATGTGCTCTGGTTTCCTACCCCAATCCAAAGATGTGCAGGTCAGGTGAATTGGCCATGCTAAATTGCCCATAGTATTAGGTGCATTAGTCAGGGGTAAAAATAGGGTCGGGGAATGGGTCTGGGTGGGTTACTCTTCGGAGGGTCGGTGTGGACTTGTTGGGCCAAATGGCCTGTTTCCATACTGCAGGGAATCTAATAACTGCCCATCCTAGAAGAACAAAGATCTTCTCAAACTTCTGACAGATTAGATGCCTCCTATGGTCAGCAAATAAGATTACTGGGCCAATTTATTACAGACCTCTGCCAAAACCCAGTATGAACTTTACTCATTTGCACAGCGATGCATACACATATATGGTATATATGAGTATGATAGTCATCATGTGCTGACAGCATCTGAGGACCAGGACTTCCCAGTAAAACAATGTATATCATGCAACAGCATCATAGAATCACAAAACAGAAAGGCAACATTCTAGCCATTATGGCAGAGCTAGTTGTCTGCAGAATAAATAGTGTTTAGGTTAGAGTGGTGCTGCAAAAGTACAGCAAGTCAGGCAGCATCCGAGGAGCAGGAAAATCAATGTTTCAGGCAGAAGTCCTTCATCAGGAGGGCTTTTGCAGCACCACTCTAACCTATACACTGGTTTCCAGTATCTGCAGTCCTCACTTTTGCCCTGCAGAACAAATAGGTCAATCCTATTCCCCAGTCCTTTCCATGTAGCCCTGAAGTTTATATTCCCCTCAGAGGTTTATCCAATTCCTTTTTACAAAAGCCACAAGTGAGTCTGTCTCTGCCACACTATTAGGTAATGCATTCTAAATCCTTGCAGTATAAAATAATCTATTTTATTTAAGTTACCATCCATAATTTTGATAATTACCTTCAATCAGTTCTTGATCTTTCTGAGAAGCCAATGATAACAGCCTCTCCCTACACCTCTCATGGTTTTGAACACTTCGATCAAACCTTCTCTATGAGAACAATCCCAGTTTTGCATAACTGAAGTCCCTCATTCCTGGTACCAATCTCAATATATTTTTGCACCTTTCTAAGGTTATCTCTACAATGTAGTGCCCAGAATTGGGCAGTTGAGACTGAATCAGTATTCTGTTGAGGTTCATTGTAACTTTGTTGCTTTTCATTGTCTCTACTCATAAAGCTCAGGATCTCAGATGCTTTTTAGCCATTTTTCATAACCTGTCCTGCCATTATCAATGATTTTTGCACATATTCCTCTAGTCTGTGTGTTCTAGCATATGATTTTGTTCTTTTTTTTAAAGTTGTCTCCCCTCAGGATTTCAGTGTCCAGGAGAGACATTATTGCCTCATTGGGCAGAATTTGGGGTCTGACTGTGGGATAGAGAGCCACAACTATTGGGAAGGCTCACCACTTTTTTTTGTGTTACTCAGGCAATTGACAGGCCTGTGACCCACCTTGCCTTGGGATCAAGGTGCCAGGAACAGAAGTCTCACCAACAAGAGTTATTGGCTAACCGAAGACCAGCACCTCTTCAGTACTCAGCGGCAACACCAGGGAAGCAATGGCTGCTGTAGGAAGTCCTCAGATTGAGGAGGAGCACGAGCCCAGGTGATTGATGGCAGGAAGAGCACAGGGTGTTTTGGAGGAGGGGGGGGAGTAGGGGAGGAGGGGGGGGAGTAGGGCGACATATGCTGGGTAGGTCTTCCTGTGACCTCAATTCCCAACTGGCCATTCTCTAACTTAAGTAAACTTCTCCCCCCTCCAATCTGGCTGTGAGGGAAGGAATGAGATTCCATCCATTGATTTTAATATCATTGGGCACTGTGTTTGTACAACTGAACCCAGTCAGTGATGTAGAATGGTGGTGTAGTGTGCGGGCATCAAAAACTAGAATTAAGAGATGGAAATGTTGGGCATGGTGCAATGATATGGATCTTTAGGTTAGCAGTTGGTCATGTAGGAAGAGAGTAAATGTCAGAAATATTGTGAAAATGAGGATTCCCACTTTTGAATGACTTTTTAGTTCAGCTACTCACATACCCTTTCTTTTGTTGATCAAAATTAATTTCAAAACACAACAACGTACAGTTATCCAGGTTTTGACCGGGGTAAAGACTGTAACCAGAAATGGCCCACATGATCTGTTCATTTAAAGCTACAGCTAACGTGATTCTTTATTGAGTAACAAAAGTAAAGGAACAGCACGTGTAACTGCAGGTTAACAAGAGCAGAAGAGGAAATAAAGTAGAGAGAGAAAAGTGATGAGGTGACTCAGAGCTGGGTTTTAAAAGCCTGACAAGCTTTGAGTTCTTTTCTGTTCACCACATCTAAACTGTGCCAACAAATCAACTCCAGTGTAACTGAAGGCCTTGCTCCATATCTCTTGCTTCATCCACATTCTACGAAGGGCTCAGTGTCACACTGACACATTGCTGTAGGCCTACACTTGCTGCCCACTGTTTGTATAGCTTTCATGAACTGGCATCCATCTGCAGCTGTTTAGAACTGCGCTGGTGGTCTGCAGCAATTGACGCGCCAACAGGCACAAGTGCTGGGTTGCATCTGTGGTGAATATGAACGAGAACAATAAAACATGAATTTTCTGCTCGACTAAAGAGCTGCATTTTAATTATGCCTGCATTAGAAAAAAGACTGATTAACTTAATCTGGAATCTACTAACACATCATCAGCAACGAATGCTCGCCTTCTTTTAAATCGGGAACCAGGGCTTGTTTTATTGAAAGGAGACAACTTAAATTAGTGGTAAGTACAAAATATGTTTTATTTAAGAATGATTTCTGATAGAAAATCATGGTATGTTTAATTATAAAACACTTAAAAATGTTGAAATGAAGGATCCTATGATATTGAGGGTGGAAAACATTAAATTCTGCTGCAAATGATCCTATTTAATTTAGTTTAATGAGATGTGATGTACCCTCGTTAAAAGGCCTAATGGAAGATTAAGTAAGGAACAGGCAGTGCAGAATTCTCTTAAAATGGGAATTCTGGAAATGTTTTCTATTACTCTGTCTCCAGTAATGCTGACCTGCTACACCAGAGATCAGAACAAAATAGCTGTGCATCAAGGGTTCCAGACTCCTTAAATTGATTTTCTTTTAACCTTTTCAGTACCAGGTCACTCGAACATTTCACTGCCTCCAATATGTATTTGTTTGTTTGTCTTTGAAATTGGAACACATTGTCACACATTTCAATATATGTACAGCTATCTAGCATGCAACCTGGTGTTGAGAACCTTTTAACCGCAGCTCAGTATACTTGCTTTGTTTTAAAAATGTCTATTAACACACCTTCATCGTCACATACATTTTAAATAGATTTTTTTCAAACTATTAGCAGTTGAACATAGTAGGTAATTTCTTGCCAGACTTCCAGCAAGAATATTGCAATATTCATTGCAAATAATCTCATACTGCTTTTAGTGCCTGTAAGTAGAAAATCCATAAAAGAACAAAAGTAATTCATAATGTTGAATTGTACAAACTGATAGTATAAATGTAACAGTTATATTGGAACAATTACAATGTTTTTGACTAATATGTGTGTTTAGGTAGTTAAAAAGAAAGTAATTTGTGGTTGTAGTTTATGCCACATATAGATTCTGTATTTAATATAGATAAGTGATCTAAATCTTTGATTAGATTGTTATGAAATTATTCAAATTACTCCTAATTAACTTAAACCATTTTTAAAATTTTCCCTGTTCAACTGACTTCTGGGATCATTAATGTTTGATAAAGCCAAGCAACTTTTTTTTTGTTTTAGCTTTCGGTGTAAAAATTACCATGTTATTTAACGTATAAATCTCCCAGCTTGATTGTGTAATTGTGTGGGACTCCATCTCTTAATGTTACAGGTGAAGCTTGGGTCTAGACTGCTACAGACAGCGGTATGCAAACTATGTAATCATGAGATTAATCAACAGCAATGGTAGTCAGGGGTTATCCAGAATTTTTATCAATACATCAGCAGGGTGTAATGTCACATGACAGAACAACACATGGCCATTTTCTTGATAGTCAGGGACCACAGTGAAAATGTGTAGGCTGCAGTTTATAGGGTGACTGCATAAACCTTTACAAAGGAGGCCCAGAGCTATTTTCTAGCATTCCTTGCCCCATTTCCAATGATCCTGGCTTCACCAGCATGGATTAAGGCTTCATAATTGTGTTGGTCATGAGCCTATACCTTGCATTTCTGACCTGGCTGGCTCCAATGCAGGAAGAGGAATCTCCTAGTGTCCCACAATTCTCATGGAGTCTGGGCAACCTTTTAAGGCATTGCGATTCATGACCCTTCTGAGATATTGTGAACCATAATTCAAAAGATCTTACTCATGTTCCCTTGCTATATATCTGTTCAGTCACACACTTTGTGCACATCATGCCAAACTATACCCCTTCACCCACACCCCATGTGGTTCCTCATGCATTCCTTGCCAACATATGCCCTCCACTCACTGTTCATGGTCTTTAAGGTACTTTATGCCAACCTGTGTTCCTCTGCCCCCCATTCCCCCATAGGCCTCATACCCCCCATACCAATCTATGGTGCTTATATTTATCCATTCCACACTCTTTACAGAATATCAATAGCATGAGTGGAAAAGTTTTAAAAACTGGTCATTCATTTATAACTTCCTACTTGAGTTAAAAAAGCTAAATTTGCTACAACCCTATAATATTATCAATTATCCAGACTTCTAAAGTCTCAGTATCAGATACTACAAATACTTGACCCTTTTTTTGTGAAATTAACACATGCAATTGACAGGCTATATCACAGAGAAAAAAGCTGTCAGTCAAACAAAGTTTTCCCTTTGGCATAATCATTTAATTTGGGCATTCAGCAAGAATGCAAAATGCAGCATTTACTGTAGTATTCCAGCTTGTGCAAAGTTTCAGAGCACTGAGGTAAATCTTTTAACCATCTGACTTAGCATCAGCAGCACTGATTGCTGCCTTTGAACTTTTTCTGGAGACATTGGGTCAACATCCAGGTATCACCTGTCCTCTGAATGAAAATTCCATCTCTAGCTCTGTATTTCCTTAAAATAGGAAGATGTACTATTGTTATAGACTGTAACAGGTTGAGATTGAATCTCCTTTTTGTGACCAGTAATGCATTTCAATAAGTTTTATTCTGTGTTCAGCTCACAAATGAAAAATAAGAACAAAGTTTATCTAAATTTTATGAGCAACATCTTGTACATTTGAAGTAACAAAATTGACCCATCAATTTTATTTTACATTACAAGCTTCTTGGAGTTAATTAACATACTATTGAGATTGCTGATATCTCGTGATGCAAAATCAACTATTCTGGAGAAAGGTAGGTATGTTTTTTAGCCTATTTTACTTTAGTTTATGGAGATAACAAAATTGGAATTAAGAACCAAATAAATTGAAAACAAATATGCCCAGTTTAGCTGGCTAATTAGTTGTCTGGCCAACACACAGCAACAATATACATTGCACAAAATGGTTGCCTGGATTGCTGCCAGTGTTGCAGCCGAGTGTAAGAGTCCAGTTACTGAGACTGTTTGGCTTGTTTCCTCTGCAAAATGAGAACAGTTTTCAGATCTTGGAAGAAGATATCCCTTAAACAATTGGTTTCAAATAAGTTTAAAACAGAAAAATGTATATGAATATGATTTGAGTCTCTATTTCAAGTAGCAATCAAGAGTATTTAGGATAATATTTAGCTCACATGTTCTCCTGAACGATCAAGAAATGTGGTCCTATAGTCTGTTTCAGTTTGTAATTTTAAATGTGCATTTTTTTAAGAATTTAGGATTGCTAAAACAAAGAAGTGATACAAAACAGAACACCTTAAAGTTTGGATGAAGGCTAATTTAATGATAATCAACCTGCTATCAAGAGAGGTATGCACACATGGCCAGTGTATTTAGTTTGCTCTTAATCCTGGCTGTGGGTAGCTTCAACCCTCTAGTGGTCACTTCAGGCCAATACAGGACTATGGAAAGTACTTTGTCAGCTTTACCTTTGACACTTTGAGTGTTAGATTTTTCTTTTTGTTTTGCACTTGCTCTTCTGACATTATTCTCACATCGGTTATTCTTCCTTAACTTGATGAGGTTCATATCTAAACTCCTCCTCAACGTCGAGGTTAGAATCACTGGCAAAATTCAGACTCTGGTTAGGGTTTCCTGTGCACAAAGGGTTATAAAAATGACAATTAAATTGGCATCCTTTTTTTTCACAATTTCAAGTGGGTTTTTTTTCACTACAAGGAGGAGATGAAGTCCAAATCAGTAATAGCTCCTGTCAATTTTCTTCTATAGGATTTATCTCTAAGTAAGTTTGACAGTGAGGCAGGGAGAAAGAGGCAGACTTTGAATTTGACAGTTTGCCAATGTTAGGAAATGTACAGGGCAGCCAGTCCCTTCAGACAGCTGCAACATTTCATGGCGTCATGTCAACGAATTTCCACAGGCCATACTGCCAGAGACCACAAGATGGTTTCGAACAACGGTTCAGTTCATGATATTTTTGTTTTATAAAAAATGAACTATTGCTGAGTGGGCAGTATGTACTGAATTAACAGATTAATGAAAATGCTTCACTTGCATAAGATTTGATTGCTCCTTCATGCAAAATTGCTTGCAGATTGAAAAACAGTACGATATGTTTCACGCTCTCCGACTCATTTCTATATTAGCACTTGTCAGTGCAACTATTAAACAAAGCTGGTGGAGAAATTTAATTACAAAACCATTTATTTTATTGGAATGAAAATAAATGAAAGCTACCTCAAATGCATTAGGTGGGTACAAAACATGCTCTTCAGATAACACCCAAGGGTAGTGAGACTGCTGTCAGAATAATGTTCCTTTCATGTGCAGGAGGAACCAATATTAGAAACAGCTGCTTTAAAGTCACTCTTTATTTAAGTTCAATTATAAATTAAAGAACAACCACTTTAATGAAGGGGCTATTTATATTTGAAGTTATTCAGCTGTGGTGTTCAATCCTGGCTTCTTCTTTCAATCAAGAATATTAAAAAAAAACTGCCAGTGTTTGCCTGTAAGTGTCTGAGTAGGCTTAATGGACGGCTCAGTGCTAGAGCTGTGTTCTTCAGATGGGGCCATTTCTGTTGATGCTGAGTATGTTCTGCTCTCTTATCTCATCCATCTAAAGTCATATATAAAAAGTAGTTGAGAGGAGGTTTTTTTTAATCATGTCAGTAGTCTTTCAGTAGCATATGGCAAAAAAGCGAAGAGACTCCTTTTTAAAAGGAAATAAAAACTGTGCGCTGGTACAGGAGCAGCCTTCAAAGGTTCTTTTTTTTTAAAAATGGCATGTTGCAATGCTCCAGCAGAGTATTTTGCCAATTGTGAAACTAAAAGTAGTTTTAACAGTCACAAAACAGATAAATGCAAACAGTTTATATTTTATCAATAAATTGCATTTAGAAAAATTAGGTGTGCTAGCACAAATTTGGCTGTGTTTTGATGTTATGCTTTGATGTTGTGTTTTAATAACAAAAGCTGAAACTTTACTCCCTAGTCCCATAACTAGCAAAGATCTAGTCACGTTTTGAGTAATATATACAATAATATGCTAGCAAATTACTATTGCTTATATATTGTAGTTGAATGCTTGTCGTTTATAAAAATTAGTTTGTCTTGTATTTTGTCAGACCTTGTCCCATTTAACAAAACAGACAACACCTGCATCAAAAATAGTGGACAAAAGAACACCAGTTCTAAAAGTTTACTCTTTTCTTTGAAACTAGCACAAGTCCTATTGGGCACATAAGTTTGGAAAACAAAATGACGTGGTTCAATGGATTCCCCCAGGTCATCAAAGCATAAATACAAGGCAGGAAAGGCCCATTGCTTTCCTCCCACAACACATTTCTCTCAGACTGGTCAACTCTATCGACCTGAGCCGCCCAACAAATCTGCAGGGATTTGGGCTGCCACATCCAACACATCTGAAGATATCAGTAAATTGTCAATTTAGCACAGTGCAAGATGTGAAGACTTCAGAGAGACTGCAGGAAAGATTTATGGGAATGGCTCCAGGGATGAGGGACACCAGTCATGTGAGTGGACTGGAAAAGCTGTGCTTGTACTCCTTAGAAAAGAGAATTTTTAATAGATCTGTTCAAAATCATGAGGGATTTAGAAAGAATAAATAACGTGGGACTTTTCTCATTGCAGATTGGTCAGGAACCAGAGGACATCAATTTAAAATGCTTGACAAAGGAGCCATTGGTGAGAATAAATCTTTTTTACGTAGTGAGTGGTCAGGATCTGAAATGCACTGTCTGAGAGTCTGTTGGAAGCAGATGCAATCATGGCTTTCAAAAGAAATAGGATAAGCATCTGAAGAGAAAAAAAATTTGCAGGCTGTGGGAAGACTGGAAAGCTGTTTTCCTTGAGGCTCTGCAGAACACAGAACTAGAATCCTGGCCTTTTGTCGCATCCATCATTGACATGGACTTGATTTTAGGGCACAAGATTCAGAAGTTCTCGGGTGATACAAAATTGGTTGTGTGATCAATAATGAAGAAGAAAGCATGGAAATGGGTGACTGACTGTGTGGAGTTTGCACATTCTCCCCGTGTCTGTGGGTTTTACTCCGGGTGCTCTGGTTTCCTCCCACAGTCCAAAAATGTGCAGGTTAGGTGAATTGGCCACGCTAAATTGCCCGTAGTGTTAGGTGCAGGGGTAAATGTAGGGGAATGGGACCAGCTTCGGCGGGTCGATGTGGACTTGTTGGGCCGAAGGGCCTGTTTCCACACTGTAAGTAATCTAATGTAAGTAATCTAATCTAAGTAAAACAGTCACAAATGGAGTTCAATCCAGGTGAGGTGAAAACTTGTGGAAGGGAAGGGAATATGCAATACCTGAAAGGATCCTGAGATGTATAAAGCAACAGGAGGCTTTTAGACTGAATGTTCATAGATTCCAGAAGGTGGTTGAAATGGTAGAAAAGACCATTAGGAAGAGACATGGGATAATTGTCATTGTGAGCTCAGCCACAAGGTTATATTGGAACTTCATAAACACTAGTTAGGCCACAATTAGAGTATTGCATGCAGTTCTGGTCTGAACACTATAGGAAAGTTGTAACAAAATCAGGTGTTGGAAAAACTCTAAGCTTGCCAGCATCTATAGAAAGGAAAACAGTTAACGTTTCAAGTCCAGTAACTTTTCATCAGAACAGAAAAGGTATACTTGCACTAGAGGGATCAGAGATTTCTGAAGATGTTGCCTACACTGGAGAATTTCACCTATGGGGTGAGGCTTGGTTTATTTTAGAACAGAGGAGATTGATTGGACTCTAAATAGTAATGTATAAAATTGTGAGGAGTCATAAGAACTAGGAGCAGGAGTGGGCAGTCTGGCCCTTCAAGCCTGCTTCGCCATTCAATAAGATCATGATTGATCTTTTCGTGGCCTCAGCTCCATTCAGCCCACCCCACCCCACCCCACCATATCCCTTAATTCCTTTATTGTTCAAACAAAATCTACCTTATCTTTAAAAACATTTACTGAAGTAGCATCAACTACTTCACTGGGCAAGGAATTTCATAGATTTACAACCCTCTGGGTGAAGAAGTTCCTTCTCAATTCAGTCCTAAATCTACTCCCTCTAATCTTGAGGCAATGCTCTCTTGTCCTAGTTTCACCTGCCAGTGAAAACGTCCTCACTATGCCTATCTTATCTATTCACTTCATAATTTTATATGGTTCCATAATATCCCCCCTCATTCTTTTAAATTCCAATGAATATAGTCCCAGTCTACTCAGCCTTTCCTCATAAGCCAAACCCCTCAACTCTGAAATAAATGTAGTAAATCTCCTCTGCACCCCCTCCAGTGCCAGTACATCCTTTCTCAAGTAAGGAGACCAAAACTGCACACAGTATTCAAAGTGTGGCCTCACCAGCGCTGTACACAGCTGCAACATAACCTCCCCTCTTTTAAACTCAAATCTCTTTAGCAATGAAGGACAACATTCCATTTACCTTCCTAATTACCTGTTGTACCTGCAGACCAACCTTCTGTGATTCATGCTCAAGGACACCCAGGTCCCTCTGCACAGCAGCATGTTGCAACTTTTTACCATTCAAATAATAGACCTTTTTACTTTTACTCCTACCAAAATGGATGACTTCACATGTATTAACATTGTATTCTCTCTGTCAGAACTTTGCCCATTCACTTAAAGTATCTATGTTCCTGCAAATTTTCAGAGTCCTCTTCACACTTCGCTCTCCCACTGATCTTAATGTCATCCACAAACTTTGACACACTACACTTGGTCCCCAACTCAAATCATCTCTGTAAATTGTGAAGAATTGCAGTCCCAACACTGATCCCTGAGGCACATCATTAGTCACTGATTGCCAACAGAATAGCATTCATTTGGTCATTTTCTATCTAGATGCCTTGCTATTTCTTCCTTGATAGTAGGCTCGAGCATCTTCCCCACTACAGAGGTTAAGCTAACCGGTCTATAATTCCCCATTTTCTGTCTCCCACCCTTTTTAAACAGTGACATCACATTTGCTGCTTTCTAATCTGCTAGAATCTTGGTAATGTTGATAGAAAGGCCTTATCCCTTTGGTAGAGGAGTCTATAACTAGGGAACATGGTTGAGGATATGAAGTAGGATATTTAGAGCATATCTGATGGAAGTGTTTTGCCCAGAGTATATAGCATGTCTGAAACTCACTACCTAAAAGATTGGTAGATTCAGGAATCCTCATTACAGTCAAAAGTACTTGAAAACGTATTTGTAACGTCGTAACTTACAAAGCTGTATACCAAAAGCTGGAAAGTGAGTTTCGATTGGATGTGTCCTTGTCAACAAGACATTCTAAAATGGGATGAATGGCCTCTGTTATGATTTTTTAAAATTCAATGAGAGGGATGAGCTTAGTCGTTCTTGCAGAGAATCAGCATCAGCACAAGTGGTTGAATGGTTTGAATGAATAAATGTATAAATGAATGGATGATTTTATTGTCACATATATCTAGGAAGATATAGTGAAAGGTGTTTTGTCACCACAATCCAGTGAGTTACAATAAGAATAAAAAGAAATTACCTGAATAGAGTCCATCTTCTGTTCCAATTGGTTCTCAAGCAAGGCTCCAGCGCTTCTGAAGGGTCTCTGTGAGGTGTTCCAGGCCACAGTGTCCCTGTTCTGGATACAGCAACAATACACCAATGCCCCAGGAGAACCTGGCTCCCTTCTGCTGCCGCCTCATCAACACCACCAAGACACTCTGCTCTGGGCATACCACTGCCAGGAGTCGCTACTCCAGGCACTGCCACCATCGCAGCCAATGCCTTCTAGTTTCCTTCTGGTGCTAGATCCATTCTATTAATCTCTCAATTTCTAGCACTTCAACCTGCATTAGATAAGCCTTTTGTGTTATAGAGCAAACCATTCAAAGTCAGAAGTCATACTGGTGAGCAAACAGTTAGCATTGAAATCAATATTGACAATAATAGTGGTTACATACTTTACACTTTCATGTGATAGTCCTTTGTAGTTTTAGTGAAGGGATTAACCCATTAAAAATAAACCAGCAAAGTCACTGAATAACTAATGTGATCAATTTATGTTTTAAAGCAAAAAACAACAAACTGTCTTTTTAAGTTGAAGATGCTCTTGTTATAACAGTAGTTCATCAATACAACGATATTTTTGTCCTTACAAATGGAGCATACATTGAGAGAATATAATGAGAAAGCTATAGCCTTCATTAACAGTAAGTTGATTCAAACTCTGTCTGCATTTATCAGGTTTTTGTTGTACTTCGAGGACTTCCACAGTATTATGTTACTGGAGGAGGACTGGCAAGAGCACAAAAGGATGGACTTGGTGAAATGGCACATGTTGTGCAGCATAATGCCCACTACACTACTACACAGCAGGTCTCCAGTAACAGGTATAGTTAACCTGTCTAAACAATCTGATTGTTAGCAGTAAAACATTGATCGAGCTATCTTCTGGACAATATTTACCATCTGAAATCACTGCCAACGGCTGTCAAAGTCAGTATGGCCTTTCAATTTTATTCTGAGTTCTTTTCTTGGCTTGAGCCTGGTCACTGAACCCAACTGAAGTTTAGAACGTATCACTGTTTTCTAACGACTGAATGAAGTTACAAAATATCATTCAGCAGTTGCAACTGCATCAATGTCCTTGACCAATAACAGCAATGTAACAAAGTAACATAATTCCTCAGATGTGATATTTTCAAAACCAAAAGATCTTTGATTCACTCCATATTGTTAGTTGAGTCTCAATGCACAATATTGTGCCTTCCTGGTCCTTATGCACTTTTTAAGATCTCAACTGGACATGGCCTGCATCGATCCAAATTTTTAATTCCTCTCTGACCACAGGAGAGGTTCCAAAGTACTGGAGGACAGCTAATCTAGATCCACTTTTCAAGAAAGATGTTAGGGATAAACCAGGGCCTAAGAAACAGATGAATGAGTCTCACATCAGTGGTCAGGAAACTGCTGCAGAAAATTCTGAAAGAGAGAATTGATCTCCACTTGGACAAGTAATGTTTGATCAAGATAGGGAGCATGGCTTTTATCAGATGGAGGTCATGCCTAACAAATTTGATAACCAGGTGTGCTGATGAGGGTAGTGCAGTTGATGTAGTTTATATGGTTTTCGTAAAAATCTTTGACGAAATCCCACGTGGGAGACTGATACACAAGGTAAAAGCTTATGGTATCCATTTAACAGGTTGGATCCAAATTGGTTGAGTGGTAGGAGACAGAAGTGGTGAGAGAAGGCTATATGTGTGACTGGAGACCAGTGTTCAGTTGCATACAACAGGGATTATTGTTGGGACCTTTATTGTACATGATATACTTATATGAGAAAGCTATATATATATATGAGAAAGTAAAGTCATATTAAATAAGTTTGTTGATGACACAATGATTGGCCGCATGGTTAATAGTGAGGAAGTAGTTATTAGTCTTCAGGATGAGACAGACCGATTGGTCAAATGGGAAGATCAATGGCAGATGGAATTTAACCCTGGAAAGCGTAAGGTGATGCACTTTGGTAGAAGTAACAAGACAAGGGTGTCATCAGTGACTAGCAGGACACTAGAAGGCTCAGAGGAACAGAGATATTGAGATGCTTGTCCACATATCCCTGAAGGTGGCAGGACAAGTTAATAGTGTGCTTAAGAAGCTATACAGGCACTTGCATTCATTAGTCATGGGATACATTATAAGAGCATGGAGGTTATTATTGGAGGTGTACAAAATTTTGGTTATGCCACAGCTAGAGCACTATGTGCAGTTCTGGTCTCCAGGAAGGATGTGATTGCACCTGACAGGGTGCAAAGGAGATTCACCAGTACGTTGCCTGGGTTGGAGCATTTTAGCTATGGAGAGAAGCTGGATAGGCTCGGATTGTTTTCTTTAGACCAGAGAAGGCTGAGGAGGGACCTGATTAGGGTTATATGATTACGAGGGACATGGACAGAGTGGACAGCAAGCATTTGTTCACCTTAGATCAATAAAGGAGTGCATAATTTTAAGGTGAAGAGAGAAGGTGATTTGAAGAAATCATTTTCCACCCAGCGGGTGGGATGTTTAAAAAGTAAATGGATGAGTACACAGTTAGAAAGTCTTAACATTCGAGGCTATAGGCCAAGTGGATGAATGTAGGTAGATTGACATAGACTGAATTGGCCGAAGGGCTTCTTCTGTGCTATATGAGTCTCTGATTATGACCAGCACATAACCATGCATTTGGCTTCCCAAATTTTTTCACAATGATCATGGGCAGCTTCCATACCCTACTTATCACAGCCTTGATTGAAGCCTCATTCGTTTGCTACAACTGCTCAGGAATGATATCGCTAATAAATGTTATGTTTCTGATATTCCTCACACAGGTTGATTGGACTCAGCTCAAATGGATCCAGCAGTGCCAGATGCTATTGTCACATTAATACAAAGACAGCGTAGCTACAGAATATTGAAGAGATTCAAAGGTATAAGCAAACCCAGGAACAACAGCAATCCCCATTAGATGCCAAACACTATCCATATGGAGAAAGAACAGCAGACTCATCCCCTCAGGATGCAGAGGAGGTTTAGAAGACTGAGAATGTCGAGATCTTGCTGTCATTTCCTTCAGATGAGCGAAGGAGAGTGCAGGCACAGACGGAGGTTGTCCCAGGACAACATAACACTGTGATGTTGTCTGCTGGTGCATGCCTTGTGTTCTGAAGGATTTAGTGGCTAACCGAGCCCAGTGACCATCAGGGTGAGAGCAGCCCTTAACTTTCATGCATTTGGCTCATTCTGAGCATCAAATGGGAACCTGTGTAGAATCTCCCAATCCTCATCCTTAAGGATGTTATGAATATAATTAGTGCAAGATTAGACTGCTTCATCTTATTTCCCCATGGCAAGGTCAGTGCTACAGCCTGGGCAGTGGGATTTGCAAACAGCACTGTCTTCCCCAAGTGCAAACTGTATACATTGTATACATGATGCATTGAAAATATGATATTATAGCACTGCTGAACTCATGAACAGAAGTGGGTTCCACTTGATCAATGCCCTATCCACCTGTGATCATCACAGCAACATCTTAGTGGTCTGTGCTGGCTATCCTAGAAGCTGTCAGGTGCCAATATCCTTGATCATCCTGAATATGTTTTTAAAACAATTTTCCTTCAATCTTCATAATATTTCTTCATGACTCTTCTTTGAGAATCCTGACTGGGAATTCCAAAACTGGAGGTCGGCACCCTAGGTGGGGTCACAAACTGAAAATGCAGGGATCACTGAAGCAGCAATGAACTTCATCTCCCTTCCTCCTCTTTTACAGGTCTTTTCTCATCCCTCCCCGACCCCCACCTTGCTTTGATGGGCACTCCCTTTGTCTACCCCCCTTCTGTTTTCAGTGAGGGGCTACAACAATTTTCAAGTCTCAAAATGGGTTTATTGTGGGAAGGGATTTGGGAATCTCTGTTCTATGTCTTTACAGGCCACAGAATATTCCTGTTCATCAGATGCTGCCTGACCAGCTGTTCTTTTCTAGCACCACACTCTTCAATTCTGATCTCCAGCATCCACAGTCCTCATTTTCTCCTAATAGACTTGAGCCTGGTGGGGAAAGCAAGCAATGAACCTTTCTTGTTCCTTACTAAAGCCAAATCAATTATGTCCTTGAAACCCGCAAGGAATCCTCTTCCTTCGAGACTATCACCCCTCCTCCTTTTCTTCTTTTCTGTCTGCCCTGAACAGTCTTTAACTAGGAATATTTAACTCCTGTTCTGCCCTTCTTTCAACCAGATATCTGTCATCACCAGCACATCATAGTTCCATGTGGCAAATCATGCCTGTGACTCATCAATTTGATTTATTATACTTTCACATGCAGCATAACTCTGATTTAGAATGCTTTAAGTTCTCCCTTACTCTGACTCCAGCAATTAAATTTATGTTCTCCATTCTAGTCCCAACTATCTCCAAGTTTGTGTATCCTGATATTCCTTTCTAATCTTCTTTTCTGGTTCAAACACTCCTGAAAAGTTGATTTAAAACTTCCCAACAGTAATAGCAAACCACCCTACAAGGAACTCAGTGCTGGTACAGAACAGGTGCAAACCCTTTGGTTTGTACAGGTGACATCTCCCAGTATCTCAGGGATTTGAAACCTTCCATCCTGCACCATCCTTCAGCCATGCATTCATCTCTCTAGAGGTCCTATTTCTGTACTCATTTGATTAGATTAGATTACTTACAGTGTGGAAACAGGCCCTTCGGCTCAACAAGACCACACCGCCCCACCGAAGCGCAACCCACCCATACCCCTACCTTTACCCCTTACCTAACACTACGGGCATTTAGCATGGCCAGTTCACCTGACCTGCACATCTTTGGACTGTGGGAGGAAACCAGAGCACCCAGAGGAAACCCACGGGGAGAACGTGCAAACTCCACACAGTCAGTCGCCTGAGGCGGGAATTGAACCCGGGTCTCTGGTGCTGTGAGGCAGCAGTGCTAACCACTGTGCCACCGTGCTGCCCACATTTGTACATGTTAGTGGGAATAATTCAGTAATTACTACATTTGAAGTCCTCCCTGCTAAATTTCTACCCTGCTTCCTAAATTGTAATTGCAGGACCCCCTCCCCACCTCCCCCCCCCCCCCCCCCCATCCCCCAAACCTATACTCTTCATACTAATCTGGACCATGACCTTTGGCTGATCACCCATCCCCAAGAAAATGTCCTGCAGCCTCTCTGTGACCCTTTTGACCCTAGTACTATCCGAGATCTATATCCATGACTTTAGAAGCACCTGTCTGCTCCCCTAATTAATGATCCTTTAACATTGCTCTTGTTCCACTTTCTTTCCTTCCCTCCTGTACCGGTGGTGACACAGGCTTGGCACTTGCTGCACTCCTCTGAGGAACCATCACCCTCACCATTATCCAAAGTGGAAAACCAGTTCTTGAGTGCAGCCTCAGAGGAACCCTGCACTACCTTCATGTTCCTCTTGGACTGTCACCCATTCTCTACCTGCTTGCTTGCCACTAACTCATGATGTGCCCATTGCTCTGAATGTGTTATCCACACAACTCTCAGCCTCATGGATGCACAGTTGTGATTCCAGGCACTGCATGAGTCCTGAAACCTGTTTCGAGAGCTGGTGACACTTCCTGTACTTATGTTCATGTAGACCATGCAAAGTACCCATGATTTCTGACATGTCACAAGATGGGGACTCCACAAGACTGAGTTAGAGACAAAAAAAACTGCAGATGCTGGAATCCAAAGTAGACAAACAGGAGTTTAGAAGAACACAGTAAGCCAGGCAGCATCAGGAGCTGCCCTGCCACACCGATGAATGATCACCTAACAACCCGAGATTAGAAACTAATTAAATGTAATTCTCCTGTGATATCCCTTTTTGGTATACTTTTTCCTTCAAACTCAGACATACCATGTACCTTTATAATTCCTGGTCACCTGGAGGCTGACAAAAATAGAAGAACAAAGAGCACCCCTCTCCTACTGTCACTGAACAGTTACTCACCAAACTCTCAGCAATCCACTCTGTCTTGGAAGCACTAGGTTTCAGAGCACTGCTCCTTCATCAGGTGGTTGTGGAGTATAAGATCATAAGACACAGAATTTATAGCAAAAATTCAGTGTGATTGAAATTGTATATTGAAAAGGGTCTTGGATTGTTTGTTCAGTCTCTCATCTTTTAGAATGACCATGTTGGCTTCAGTTCTTTCATATGTAAATCCCAAGCACGGTGGCTCAGTGGTTAGCACTGCTGCCTCACAGTACTAGGGACCTGGGTTCGAATCCAGCCTTAGATGACTGTCTGTGTGGCGTTTGCACGTTCTCCCAGTGTCTGCATGGGTTTCCTCCAGGTGCTCCGGTTTCCTCCCACAGTTCAAAGGGAGGTCATGTGAATTGGCCATGTTGAATTGCCCATAGTGTTAGGTGCATTAGTCAGAGGGAAATGGGTCTGGGCGAGTTACTCTTCGGAGGGTCGGTGTGGACTGGTTGGGCCGAAGGGCCTGTTTTCACACTGTTGGGAATCTAATCCTCAAGTGAACATTAACAATAGATGCCATGCTGGCCCAAATAAATGCATTGAAGGTGCCCTGTGTGAAGGATGCCATGCTGGCCCTGTCTGCGCCCCAATGTTCAGACTGATTCAATGTCTAAAAATGGGATTTATGGAATCTTACTGGGAGTTATGTACAGACTTCCCAGCAGTGGTCAGGACCAGGGATGCAAGATGTACTGGGAAATAGATAGGATATGTCGGAAAGGCAAGGTCAATCTGATCATGGGGGACTTTAATATGCAAATGGACTGGGTGAATAATATTGCCAGTGGATCCAAAGGAAGGGAATTTATGGAATGCATACAGGATGGCTTTTTGGAACAGTTTGTGATGGAGCCCACAAGGGAGGAGGCTATTCTGGATTTAGTGCTATGAAATGAGCCAGACTTTATAAAAGATCTTAAAGTAAGGGAACATTTAGGAGGCAGCGACCATAATATGGTAGAGTTCAGTCTGCAGTTTGAAAGAGAGAAGGCAAAATCAAATGTAAAGGTACTACAGTCAAGTAAAGGTAATTACAGGGAGAGGAACTGACAAAAATCGACTGGAAGCAGGGCCTAGTGGGGAAGACAGTTGAGTAGCAATGGCAGGAGTTTCTAGGTGTAATTGAGGACACAGTACACAAGTTCATCCCAAAGAGAAAAAGATTATCTGCGGGGTGGAGGAGGGCCATATAACAGCCACGGCTGACAAAGGAAGTCAAGAAATGTATTAAAGAAAAAGCGAGAGCCTATACAGTGGCCAAGAGCACTGGGAAATCAGAAGATTGGGCTGACAACAAAAACAAACAGAGGATAACAAAGAGAGAAATAAGGAAGGAGAGGATCAAATATGAAAGTAGGCTAACCAGTAATATTAGAAATGATGGTAAAAATTTCTTTCAATACATAAGAAACAAACGAGAGGCAGAAGTAGAAATTGGGCCGTTCCAAATTGATACAGGAAGGCTAGTGATGGGAGATAAAGAAATAGCTGAAGAACTCAATAAGTACTTTGTGTCAGTCTTCACAGTAGAAGACATGAGTATTATCCCAACAACTAAGGAGAGTTGGGGGCAAAGTTGAGTATGGTAGCTATTACAAAAGAGCAAGTGCGAGAAAAGCTAAAAGGTCAAAAAATTGATAAATCCCTTGACCCCAATGGGCTACATCCTAGATTTCTGAGGGAGGTGGCTGAGGAAATAGTGGAGGCATTGGTTGTGATCTTTCAAAGATCACTGGAGTCAGGGAAAGTCCCAGATGATTGGAAAATCACTGTTGTAACCCCCTTGTTCAAGAAAGGATTAAGACAAAAGATGGAAAATTATAGGCCAATTAGCCTAATCTCCGTTGTCGGTAAAATTCTGGAATTCATAGTTAAGGATGAGATTTCTAAATTCTTGGAAGCAGGGTTGGATTAAAACAAGTCAGCATGGATTTAGTAAGGAGAGGTCATGCCTGACAAACCTGTTAGAATTCTTTGAAGAGGTAACAAATAGGTTAGACCAGGGAAACCCAGTGGATGTTATCTATCTAGGCTTCCAAAAAACCTTTGATAAAGTGCCACACGGGAGGCTGCTGAGTAAGATGAGCTATTGGCATGGATTGAGGTTTGGCTGTCTGACAGAAGGCAGAGAGTTGGGATACAGGTTCTTTTTCGGAATAGTAGCTAGTGACAAGTAGTGTCCCGCAGTGTTCAGTGTTGGGGGCAGCAGCTGTTCACTTCATCTTAATGATCTGGATGAAGAGACTGGGGGCATTCTGGCGAAGTTTGCCGATGATACACAGTTAGGTGGACAGGTAGGTAGTTCTGAGGAGGTGAGGAGGCTGCAGAAAGATTTAGACAGTTTAGGAGAGTGGTTCAGGAAATGGCTGATGAAATTCAATGTGAGCAAATGTGAGGTCTCACACTTTGGAAAAAGAATACAGGCATGGACTATTTTCTAAACGGTGAGAAAATTCATAAAGCCAAAGTACAAAGGGATCTGGGAGTGCTAGTCCAGGATTCTCTAAAGGTTGACTTGCAGGTTGACTCCATGGTTAAGAAAGCAAATGTAATGTTGTCATTTATCTCAAGAGGGTTGGAATATAAAAGCAGTGATGTGTTACTGAGACTTTATAATGCTCCAGTTAGGCCCCATTTAGAATAATGTGTCCAATTTTGGGCTCCAAACCTTAGGAACACATACTGGCACTGGACCGTGTCCAGCAGAGATTCACATAGATGATCCCTGGAATACAGGCCTAACATACAATGAATGACTGCGGATCCTGGGATTGTACTCATTAGAGTTTAGAAGGCTGAGGGGAGGTCTAATAAAAATCCCAAGATAATGAATGGCTTGGAAAGGGTGGATGCTAGGAATTTGTTTCCATCAGGCAGGGATACTAGGACCTGTGGGCATAACCTTAGAATTAGAGGAGGTCAATTTATAATGTAAATAACGAGACATTTCTCCAGCCAGTGAGTGGTGGGCCTGTGGAATTCATTGCCACAGCGCAGTGGAGGCTGGGACGTTAAATGTCTTCAAGGCAGAGATTGATCAATTCTTGATTTCGCAAGGAATTAAGGGCTATGGGGAAAGTGCGGATAAGTGGAGTTGAAATTCCCATCAGCCATGATTGAATGGCAGAGTGATCTCGATGGGCCGAATGGCCTTACTTCTCCTCCTATGTCTTATGGTCTTATGATTCATGTAGACCTTGAGCAAAATAAAATGTAATTCTGCAAGTACAAATTCACCCCATAATCTTATGTGTAGGGGTGGGTGTGTGTGTATTTTGCAGTGGGGTCACCTGTAGTGTGACATAGATCCAAGATCCTGGTTGAGGCCATCCCCATGGGTATCGAACTTGGCTATCAGCCTCTGCACAGCCACTTTATGTTGTGGGTTTGTGACTAGTTTGGGCCAGTTACTTAGCTTATCTCACCTTCTCTCCAGCAAAAACCTTGATTCGGTCCAAACAAGTCAGGAAGAATCTTAAAATTCAAAAGCAGAAAACTAAAATGATATGATAATTGCAAGAAAACAGTGCTAGATTTTATAAAGAGATTACCCTTCAAAATTGAAAAAAAAACTTTCCCTTATTCACTGGTTATGGCCTCTGTCCTACTGCAATAATATGTCCCATATTGTAACTTAGAATGAGCCTGAAGCACACAAGTTCAGTGACATGGTGACCTTGACTGCCACTGGCAATGGCATCAATATAAATAAATTTACAGGTGAGTTATCTCCTGACAGAGGATACAGGAGCACCTCTATTTGCCTGATGAAGTGAAGCTTGCAAAGATAGTTTTTATTAGACTCTGATAAATTTGCAGAAGTTTGGACATAAATCTATGCTTAGAAAGGAAGGTTTGAGGTAGTCTGTAGCTATTTTTCAGTTGAGGTTGGCTTGCGTAACTTCTTTCATTTGTTCCATCTTCATTAGAACAGAATATTTTGAAAGGTTTTAAAATATTGAAGAGAAGGGGTACAGTCGATTGTTTCCAGCTGAGGAATAAAAAGATGACAGGATTAAATATATTTTTAAATGATAATGATTAAGTGATGCTAGATTTATTGATTACCTGTTTCCTAATTCTTTGGAATTTGTGATATCAGTTAAGTGAAAGGGAAGAAAGGATAGGAGAACAGATCTGGCACCATGGTTTTGCATTGGATTTTACTGCCCATGTGAAGAATAAATACCATTACTCACAAATGCTGTGTCTGTGTTGTAATTTCTATAAATGTTTAAGATGAATGTCTTACATTCCAATTTTTTATTAAAATGTGTTGCTAGCAATATAGTTGGCAACAATGAAAGGAAATGGTTTAAAAAAGAAACAAATAAAGAAAGAAACTGTAGGTTTCAGAGATCCACAGCTCCCCCGTTTCAGGAGTGATCATAATAAAATTGATCCGATTCCATTTTAAGCAGGTACCCGCTGTCTACCCCAGAACAGCTTGACCCGAATTAAGCATGTCATCTCAACCAACTGCTAATGTGATGAGAAAATTAGGAAACCTGGCTTTCATTCATGATACTGACGTAAGCATTAATTTAAATCATTAAATAAAGCCCACACAATTTGTGAGAATGCACTTTAACTACACAAGGCAGGCAGAGGTCCAATGTTATGGATCTCTCAACAGACTTCCCAGCCCTTTTTATCCAACCATGCCCATTCTACCAGCTGTGAGAAATGGAAAATTTGAGCTTTTGTTTCTGTGTTTGCAAACACATCTTAAAGAACATGAAAATGAAACACTAAAAATAGAGTTTAATAACTGTTCTTATGGTGTTTGATGACAGGGGAAGCATTGAATTAAGCAGGATGGTGGTGACTGGGAACCCTCTCAATGTCTGTTTTTACCAATTAAATCTGCGGCAGAAAGTCCTGAGAATGGTCTACTTCCAAGTGAAGCCCTTAATTGAACAATTAATATCCACATAAGAGCGTCATCCTGACAAACCACTGCTATTCATCCAGCCACAGGCAAGAGGCTCACCATACAGGGAGCACAATGCTCAGCCCCATGCAGGAATGCTTGCAGGTTCCCTGTGGGGTCTCTTGCTCAGAGGCACTCTGTGCCAGATTAAGGGTCACAGCATTCCCTGCCCTTGCTGCCAACCTCCCGTCCCTTATGAATCCACCTACAACACTACTGCTCCCACCATCACTCACCTGTGGCTTAGGATCCATTGATAATTATCCACCTTGGGTGAGTGTCCTATTGAAAACAACCATCACTCCTCGTTGGTACCACAATTCTATAGACATGCCAATATCTGATCAGCAGGCATCTCTCGGCAGACACTACTTCCAGGTCTGGGTCCTTGATGTACTGCTGTCGAGTTAAATGCCTATGTGGCATTGAAACAGCAGGCCTTTGACAAAGAAAATGTTTAATATAGACAGCATTATCCTCACAACTGGACAAATTGATCTGTTAAGGACTTGACTAAACTACCTCAAAATATATTACCACGGCCATAATTTTTTTCTTATTTTAAAGGTAAAAGTATAAGGCGTAGCATTCCAGATACAATTCGATTGCTGAAGCAACTTGGTGTTAAGAAAAACATATTTTGTTTTTACAATAGAGTTTAAATAGTCAAAATAAAAAGAAACAAAAAGAATTGGCTCAATTGTTACTCTTGCTTAACAAAATAATGCATATTTTCTACTAATTAACTGTTCCAATGCAGTAACATCCCATAAACATATCCTTGGCAAAGGCAAATTCAGTGAATAGATTGTCTCACATGTAATTCTAGCAGCAGGAAGAGAACTCCAGCTTTTCACTGTAACAGAGAGAGGAATAAGAGCTTCCACATCCAGCTGCAAGATCCTATCAACTGCAGAAAGCTAATACTAAAAGTCCTAGTTCTGTGGGAGATGGACCACACCCATTCAGGCTGCTTCTATTGTTCCAACAGAAAAAAAACCCAAGGCCTCACAGGCTGATAATTTTATTGGCTTTGAACAGACTGCTTGGTCCCTCTGTCTCAACCTTTTTTCTTAAAAAAAAACAAAATACACCTCTTAAAGCCATAGTATCGTCATAGATACACCATGTGTTGGTGCTGGAAAAAACTCTGAGGAAGGTAAATTTTTTGGACAATCCACAGATCTGATCTAACTGCTAATGCTCCAAAATAAAAGTCCATGGGTTCAAAAAATGCTTATTGCTCAGGGGCTTCCCCTGAACGACTCTGACAAATATCAGCCTGCACAAAACTCTGGGCTTTCTTTAAATGTCATTTAATTCATGTGGGAGCAGGACCCTGTTGCGGGTAAATCACCATGACTCTACCTTTAATTCAGCTACTTACTAAGAAATCTCTCAGACAATCAAGCACTGAAACAATTATTTCAATGTTATTGCATGTAGCAAACAAAATAAGACCCTCAAGTAAGCAAGTGAATCCTCACAGCTTGGCTATTATTTGATTAATGACAAAAGTTTGGCTGTAATTCCAACCAACAGTTCCTCTCTCTGGATGTGTCTTGGATTTGATTCTTGTGGAATGTTGGCTCTTCAAAGTTCTACTACTGAATTGTTCCCGATTGCATTCTCATACAGTTTTGTTTTGTCTCTCAGGTCAATGATGTGATAGTATTTGAGTTTTTAGATTCTTTTATCCAAAATATTGCTTTCTTATCAGAAGTAACTTCTTTATTCTTTGGTGCATTTGGTCTTAGCTGTCTATTGAAAGACACCCTTTCCTGTGATTAACTCCTTAAATTCCTCTGCAGGACAATCCATTGTCCTTGTGGCATGAGGCTACAATTTCTCAGAGAATTCAGGGAACTCCTTCTTTTCTCACGCATGGCTAATTATTTTCAACTCCTATATAAGTTTGTCCTTGTCCCTTTATAGTTTATTCCAGACAGTAATTGCTGCTTCTTTCCGTGTGTAACTGTTTATCTTTGTTGATTCTTTCAATCCATGAACAGTTATTAAAATTCTGAAGTTTATCATATCACAACCCAACTCTCAATACAACATCTCCCTCAACATCAATCAATATGCATTGAAGGATTACAGAAGTGGAGAGTTCCCACCAAGGCTAAACCTGGAAAATTTATCAAGATCGTTATTTGCATTCTTTACTGTTGCCAAGAATAGACAACTGTATTTCTGATGCTGACCATATAAGTTAAAGCTTGAGTGCAAAGAAAAATAGCACATCATCCAATAGAGTGGAATCTACAGGAATTTGATGGGAACTGTCCATGAAAATCATAAAATAATGCCCTCAAGATAAATATATTCGCTACTAACATAAACTGCCAACTGCATTCATTGCTATCTATAAGTTGCCAAACTCTGCTGTGTATAGATGGCATATGATAACACTATATAACTCATGATCAATTATAAATCAAAAGCAAATAGTTAAAAAAAGGAAGAGGTAGGCTGTCATTCTCAAATTTCTACTATTGCTATTCTGTGAAACACGAGATGGCGAATTTACTTCCCTCTCACTTTCCAATTATCTGGAAAAAAATCATTAAAGGAGCATTTTGATGTCATTTTCATTGGATGGGAAAGATATGTTGAAAGAATTCAGCTGAAATCATGACATGATATTCAGTGAGTTGAGTTTTTAAAAGTTTTGTGTTTAGCAGTAGTCTGAAACTAGTCCGATCTAAAGTTTGACTTGCACTCAGAGGTCCACTTTTCTAACCAAAGGGAAAGAATGGGTCCCATTTCCAATTGTTGAGTGACAATTTTGGAATTGGAACATGTCACTGCTGAAGTTTATCTGAATATCTTGCACATGTAGGAAATAATTTGGTGATTTATTTTTTAAATCCAGATAGTGATCCAAAATTGGATTGTGATGCAAACTGAATCTGTTTTGAAAATTGAATGATGAGCGTTAGATGATGAGGCCACTGAGTTGAACGCTATGTTTTGCTTTTGTAAATAGGTTGATTAATTTCTGATAATTTGTAATTTTTCAACAACTTGTGGTATGATCTAATTTTTTTTTTCTGCAGTCTTTAATTAAAAACCTAAGAACATAAGAGCTAGGTGCAGGAGCTGGCCGTCTGGCCCCTTGAACCTGCTCTGCCATTCAATAAGATCATGGCTGATGTTTGCAGCTCCACTTACCTGCCCACTCACCATAACCCTTGATTCCCGTACTGATCAAAAATCTATCTATCTTTGCCTTGAAAATGTTCAACAATGTTGCCTCAATTTCATAGATTTCACAGATTCACAACCCTTGGGTGAAGAATTTCCTCCTCAACTCAGTTCAAAATCTGTTTCCTCTTATTTTGAGGCTATGTCCCCTAGTTCTAGTTTCACCCACCAATGGAAACAACCTCCCTGCTTCAATATTATCTATTCCCTTTATAATTATATATACTTCTATGAGATGTCCCTCATTCTTCTCAATTCCAATGAGTATAATCACAGTCTATTCAATTAACCACTTACCAATTGTGGTCAAGACAAGGAAATGAAAACTGGGAGTTGCAATCTTAAAATGTGTAAAGAATTTCTACCCCATATGAATATCAATAGACCTGCAAGAGTGAAGGAGTGCTAACTCTGGTTCTGAGCAATGAAGTGGAAGCAGTATCTAAGTTCATTGTGGATCAGGACCTTGTGAGTAGGTTTCAGATCCAACTAGAAAGGGACAAAGTGAGGACAAAGATCATAACCCAAGATTGTTTTAAGATAGATTTTCAAAAGAAGACAACCAAATTATCTGGGCTGAACTGGAAAAAGAAACTAGCACACAAGACTGCAACATCACAGTAAGATGTTCATAAATAATAAATTGCAATGGTATGAGTACATTTGATTAAAAGTAGTCATAATTTTAGGATACAATGGATAAATCAAGATTTTCAACAAATTATATTTGAAGAAAACAGTTTATAATGGCTATAAGAATAGTAATGAGAAAAAAATAAAAGCAATAAGCAAAAAGGCTAAGACTGAGATAATTAAAGATAACAAAGTATCAGAGGGAATTTGCAAAAAGAGTAAAATGAACAAAAGGCTATTTTGTAAGTGTATAAATAAAAACAGAATCATTAAATGAAAGGGTATAATTCTGCTGACAGGAGAATATTGCTGATATATAAAGTTGCCACAGATTAGCAGAGATATTTACTCTGTGAGGCCTAGTGCTTTTCTTGCTGTATTTGACCAAGCTCACCTCATTAACAACCTACTTCACTCCTTTAGTACCCCCTCATCTGATCCTAGCCCTATTCCACCACTCACCATTTCCAGAAGAAATCTCTGGCACCCATGTCATATCCAAAAAGACTGGATGACCATTTGCATTCTGAAGCTGCCCTACTCATTGACATACAATCATTCTGATGATGTTAGACACAAGTGAAATAGCATCATGATTCTCCAACAGGGATCAGGAGGCCTGATGGATGGGGTGCTCCCGAGAAAGGTCATTCTCTCCCTGGAGAATATTGCTCAGACATTACCACCCAGGCCAGTGTTGTTTCCTTGGTATTGAAGAATAGCACAATGCAGGGAGAAGGACAGTGACCTTCTCTATCCAGCAGGCTAAGTGAAACACTTTTCTCTCTGTTACCTCACAGTCAGTCCATATCTGCTACTGTGCAGACCTTCCACCAAGGCTCATGTTCTGGCACACTCACTCTTGTATATACTTATTTCCTCACTTGCTCTATTTGCTTCTAAACCCCAATACCAGTAGCCCTGCATGGCCTCTACACAGCCTATTCATTCACTCAGGATACCACACCACCTTTCCTCCATCTGCACCAGCACTGAGAGCAGTGTCAGTCACTGTCACCTCACTCAGTCCCTCCCTTTGTCTGTCTCTACAGGAGAAAACAGCATATAACAGAGCAGAAAGAGCTCGGGTGCCTAACATTAGACTTCTCACTGCCTACTTGGACAGACTCCTGTATCTCACAAGAGAAGACTGGAATCATTCCTATATGGATGCTAAGACATCCATGTCCTGCAACTGAGTAAGTACCATTCTTCATTCTACTGCCAATCTCACAGGAACCCCACTGTTCACTGCATGTCAATTCTATCCATGATGCTCTCCCTGTTTTGTCTTGCATGTGCATGGCCCCTATGGTGAAATGGGCTCTTCCAGAGGAAGGAACCTCCTCAACCTCTGAGGAAGAGCGTTTGGAGACCTCAGAGGAGGCATTAACCAAACTGCCTCACGCTAACCCAGTCAGTTCACATACTGACACTGTAGTGAGAATATCAGGTGTAGACTATTTTAAGAGCATAAGCTGGTGAGCACCTCTCTGTCACAGCTCCACAGCTGGCCGAGAAGATGTAGCCAAACCATTGGCAATGGGAAAACTGTTGGAGACCAGGCACCTTCTCAGCCCTGTGCTGGAGTGAGCAATCAGGGACTTCATCAAAATGCACAAGGAGGCACACAATCAGCAGACATGTATATGGGAGTGTCCTTCATAGCCCAGAGGCTGGGCAAGTGCAGCTACCATATGGAGACCCAGCTGCCTCGAGTATGTAATTATCTGGCTGTCTCAGAGACAGATTGACAGCTGCCATAGAGAGCCACAGCAAGCACTCGCAGGGTCTGCTGGATATGTGTATAGATCTAAATTCTATTTGTCTAGCCGTTGGTCCTAATGACTGAAGGCAAAGCAAAATGGGGGGAATCCTAGAGTCATAGAGATGTACAAAACAGAAACAGACCCTTTGATCCAACTCGTCCATGCTGACCAGATATCCAAACCCAAGCTAGTCCCACCTGCCAGCACCCAGCCCATATCCCTCCAAATCCTTCTGATTCATATACCCATCCAGATGCCTTTTAAATGTTTCAATTATACTAGCCTCCATCACTTCCCCGATAGCCCATTCCTCACACACACCATCCTCTGCATGAAAACATTACCCCTTAGGTCTCTTTTATATCTTTCCCCTCTCACCCTAAATCTACGCCCTCTAGTTCTGAACTCCCCCACCCCAGAGAAAATACTTTGTCTATTTATCCTATCCATGACATTTATTAAAATTTTAAAATCAGAATTAAAAACTTTATTGATATATTTTCTGGTGTTTACTTGTCTTTACAATCCGTGCATTCTAAGGAATATAAGAAATGATGTAGCAGTAATCCAGACATGGAATGCAGATTTGGTTAATCAAATTAGCACAAACATTCTTGGGCTGGATTTGATCCATGCTGTAAATTGGAAATGTCTGTTATCGGGTTGTCAGCATGAATCTATAAACAACAAACTGAAGGCAATATTCAGAATTTGGTTTCAAGCTGAGAGGTGGGGGGGTAGAGGAAGCAAGGTATACTCCTAGAGGGAGATACTTCCAGCAGAAGGAATAGTTGAAGCTCAGTTGCTGACGATCAGGAAGAAGTGCCATTTAATTGGTCAACTGACACCCTTTTAGTCTCCTCACCAACATGTTATGGGCAGCAGAACACCTTGCTCCAGCTGAGAGAAGTGTCTGCAAGCCGCACTGAGGCAACGAATTTCTAGAGGCTTTCTGGTTTGGGTGTGGGCACAGGGGCCTTTCCAAAGGCTTCTTGACCCCTGGAAGAGCAAAACAGCTGAAATGGCTGTCTTTGCAGTTCCAATGTTGTCGCTGAATGGCCCAGCTCTCCAATCATGGGGCCTTCTTGACGAGGACCAGTTCATCAACAATATTTTATTCACTGATCCTTTTGAGGATGTCTTATATGGAGATGCTATCGCTTCCCCTTGCAGCCTTAGCAATGGCCAATTCTGTCAATGGCTCTATCATGGCTGTGAAGATGCTGGTCCTCTGATGAAGCTGGCAGCTCAGCGAGGCAGGCTGTCACTGTGAAATTGCTGCTGCAGTCCCACCAATTGCCCACCTAGGCTAGGGTCTTACATATGGCCCCAACTTAAAAATCCTGGCCCTGTCCATCATGATTTTATTTAAGGCCCTGATCTCATCAGATGTCTTTCAAGTCATAAATCTGGGCATTTTAGAGCCAGAAGCAATACTTCATGATTCAGTTCATAGGATTTATTTATAATGACAAAGAGGTTTTTACTATTTATAACAAATACATATCACAAGAGGAATTTATTCTTCCTTTGCTATTAAATGATACATAAAATATTTAATACACATCAGCAGATATTTAAGCAATAACAGATGTCAAGGATCAACTGTACAATGCAATAATTGTTAAATACAGTGGAGATGTTTTCAATGCTCAATATTCTGTGGCAAGCAGTCATCCAGTAATTAAAAACCCATATTATTTTTAAATCAAAGAAATGGGCATAGGAAAGGTAAGTGTCATCAAAATGGATAATGCCTCATTCACTCAATGAATTTTGTGCCTTTTTTCCTTTTGATGTTTTCTTTTAGATTTCTGATCAAATCTGTTACAAAAGTATATTCAAGAACAACTGAGGTTTGCTTTATAAGTAACTATCCTTCTGCAAATAGCAAGTAGGAATACTGTCTTGTACATATTTACCAGTCTGTTCTCTAAGCTGATTAAGCTATGCCAGCAGCTGTGGTATTTGTTGTGTTCCTTTGTGGTTTTATGCCCATTGAAAATTAAAGAAACCATGATTTATTTTTCTTTACTTTAAATTCCAGCACCCAAAAGTATTGAAAACCTCCTCTGGGAATCCTCTTCGAATTGAAGGCTCACCCGGATGTTTATAAAAAACCTGGAGTATGAGGGGAGAGTGAGTCGGCTTAGTGCCACCACAACATTGGCAGATTATTGGCACCAATTCCCAAAGGAATAAATAGTGTTCTAAGGCAATTCTTCCCATGTACACCTCAGACTACAGCAGGTGACTAAAAATTTCCCTTGAACTTTGGAGCCCTAGTCAAATTTAGCAATATGCGACATCAGCCATTTGATGATAAAACCAGTCTTGCTGATGCTAAACTCTTCCATGTACTATTTTATAAAGAAAATAGTGAATTAGAAAGCAATATATTCGTTCAAAAGCATTGAAAGAAACTGTGCGAGGTAAAGTGCTTTTGATTGGTTTCTTGGTAAATTGAAAACATTTACAATTTTAGTGTGACACGCGCATGGCAGATGCAAAACTTTTCATAAATCCATTGGTGCACTGGAATTCAAGACATAATAGAATCTTCAATGAAAATAGAATAAAAGGTCACTCATGGCATTTACTTCACATATTTTCATCATAAATCCCTATATGAACACACAAAATGGACTCCTGACTATGTAAACTTGTCAGGAATGAGGCTGGGAGCCTCTGGGGTGGAGAGATAAATGGGAGAGGGGTAGGGCTGGGGAGAAGGTAGCCAAGAATACAATAGGTGAATGGAGGTAGAGATGAAGGTGATAGGTCAGAGAGGAGGATGGAGCGGATAGGTGGGAAGGAAGATTGGCAGGTAGGACAAGTCATGACGACAGTGCTGAGCTGGCAGGTTGGAACTGAGGTAAGGTGGGGGGAGAGGAAATGAGGAAACTGGTGAAGTCCACATTGATGCCCTGGGGTTGAAGTGTTCCAAGGTGGAAGATGAGGCATTCTTCCTCCAGGTGTTGGGTGGCGAGGGAGTGGTGGTGGAGGAGGCCCAGGACCTGCATGTCCTCAGCAGAGTGGGAGGGGGAGTTGAAATGTTGGGCCACAGAGCGGTGGGGTTGGTTCGTGCAGGTGTCCCACGGATCTTCCCTAAAGCGCTCTGCAAGAAGGCGTCCAGTCTCCCCAATGTAAAGGAGACCGCATCAGGAGCACTGGATACAATAAACGACATTGGTGGATGTGCAGGTAAAACTTTGATGGATGTGGAAGGCTCCTTTGGGGCCTTGGATGGAGGTGAGGGAGGAGGTGCGGGCATAGGTTTTGCAATTCTTGCGTTGGCAGGGGAGGGAGCCAGTACGGGAGGGTGGGTTGTTGGGGCGTGGACCTGACCAGGTAGCCACGGAGAGAACGGTCTTTGCAGAAAGCAGAGAGGGGTGGGGAGGGAAATAGATCCCTGGTGGTGGGGTCCATTGGAGGTGGTGGAAATGTTGGCAGATGACGCAGTTTATGTGGAGGTTGGTAGAGGAGGACTGGGGGGATTCTGTCTTTTTTGCGGTAGGAGAGGTGGGGTTTGAGGGCAGAGGTGCGGGACGTGGATGAGATGCGTTGGAGGGCATCTTCAACCACGTGGGAAGGGAAATTACGGCCTTTAAAGAAGGAGGCCATCTGGTATATTCTGTGGTGGAACTGGTCCTCCTGGGAGCATATACGGCAGAGGTGGAGCCCGAAACATCGATTTTCCTGCTCCTCAGATGCTGCCTGAACGGCTGTGCTTTTCCAGCACCACTCTAATCTAAACTTTGATCTCCAGCATCTGCAGTCCTCACTTTCGCCTATGTAAACTTGTCACACCATCATTACATCTGTTGACCAACTGAGGCACTATAACTCAACAACTGGCAAGAGGATGGAATTACGTCATCAATTTTGATTTAAAATATGACATGGGAATCTATAATGAAAAAAATTGACAGATAGTACATATAGATGCACTTTTTATTAGTTACTATAGTTTTATAATTCAGAGTCAAGAAAGAATATTTATTGTGTTAAAAGTTTTGCAATAGTTATACATGAATATTGTAAAACTTACACTACAATGTCGTTTGTTTTTTCCTGATGACCACTTGGTCTTCTATATTAAAATTTCCTAAAACATTTCCTCTGAAATTTCAACCAGAATACTGATTTGAGACATGTTTGCAACCCAGTAGAAATTTTCCACAGGCCCTCTGAAAAACCTATCCCTTGTTGAAGTTAAATGATGAAAATCAGTCAAGAATTACAGAGTTTTGAAAAGCAATTTGTGTAAAAGCTGGTTGCTTAGAAATGCATGGAAAGAGGCAAAAATAATCCTCCTGTTGATTCACTGGCTTTCTTGTTTTTTTTTTTAATCCTAGACCTGGCAAGGAATAGGAAGCTGAAATTAACTGGTTGTCATATGTGGCTCCACAGTCATAGCTCATACCTCAGACTCTGATACATCGCACACTGAGGAACAGTGTGCTACGCTTGAAAAAGCCCCTTATGAAACTCAGGTACTTACTCTGTTAATATGAACTTACATGCAGGACTAGATTTCTCAGTCGGTGGCATAGTTTACTTCCAAATAAATTTAGCAAATATTATTTATTGGATATTTACATTCCAGTGACTTGCAGTGGTAAAGATTGGAAAAGCTTCTATAAAATGCACATGAATCAGAAAAATAAAGGTGGAGGTGAAAATAAAATGAGGAGTTCCAAGATGCCAGCACCACTACCGAGTGTATAAATGATTAGTAATCACCTAGGAACTTTAAATTATTCTTGTGCACTTCTTGTAGGCACAGTTATAAAAAAAACACTTGACCATCCTGATAAAAATTGAGGATGCATATTAAGCCTTTCAATTCCAATTAAAATTCTTCATTTGAATCATTAAGCTGCCTTTTCTCTTTTCCATTTCTCAGTGGATATTTGTACACATCCAGAATTTTCTATTTTTGCTTCGAGTGTTTATGGTCTTTTGTTTATCTCATTCTGACAGCTTGCTGGACAGAGGGATGGAGTTCAGGCTGAGTGTGGTGGAACATAGCATTGAAACATTGAGGATGCAAGTAAATAGTGGAAAAATGATTGACAAGCATGTGACTAATTAAATAATTTCATTTGTTGCATATGGATTCCTCACTTAACATTCATCCAATGGCTCATTCTATTTGATCATTTGATTTCAATAAGAAAAATCAAGAACTCAGAATAGTGATAAACCGCAGGGTACGGTTTCACTAGAACTATTGTTAAATGGTTGGCTTAATAGCATTAAACCAGTGTGCATGGTTCACCTTCACAGGCTTTGTTGCCAAATACATTCAGTGAAACCTGTGGTTTTCTTTCCCCCTTGAATGCAAAAAGCATATCAGATTGTTATATACAGTATCCTAAACATCCAATTTGTTTTAATCAACTACAGGTTCTCTTTTTTAGGCCAGTGTTTCTGATACCTTATGTCCCAGAAATTCTCCTCTCTTGTGCTTGTGTAAAAATATGAGAAAGATGGGCAGTTGATGTAATTTTCCTAAGGCTGCTAACATGTTCTGCAGGTTTTGTTGTGCTTTTAGTTAAATGTGTGAGTTTTTTTTTCCTGAATTTCAAGCTAATGATCATCATTATTATTTTTAGAGTCATAGAGTCATAGAGATGTACAGCACGGAAACAGACCCTTCGGTCCAACCAGTCCATGCCAACCAGATATCCCAACTCAATCTAGTCCCACCTGCCAGCACCCGGCCCATATCCCTCCAAACCTTTCCTATTCCTATACCCATCCAAATGCCTCTTAAATGTTGCAATTGTATCAGCCTCCACCACTTCCTCTGGCAGCTCATTCCATACCACCCTCTGTGTGAAAATGTTGCCCTGTAGGTCTCTTTTATATCTTTCCCCTCTCACCCTAAACCTATGCCATCTAGTTCTGGACTCCCCGACCCCAGGGAAAAGACTTTGCCTATTTATCCTATCCATGCCCCTCATGATTTTGTAAACCTCTATAAGGTCACCCCTCAGCCTCTGACGCTCCAGGGAAAACAAGCCTGTTCAGCCTCTCCCTATAGCTCAAATCCTCCAACCCTGGCAACACCCTTGTAAATCTTTTCTGAACCCTTTCAAGTTTCACAACATCTTTCTGATAGGAAGGAGACCAGAATTGCACGCAATATTCCAACAGTGGCCTAACCAATGTCCTGTACAGCTGCAACATGACCTCCCAACTCTTGTACTCAATACTCTGACCAATGAAAGTAAGCATACCAAACGCCTTCTTCACAATCCTATCTACCTGCAACTCCACTTTCAAGGAGCTACTAACCTGCACTCCAAAGTCTCTTTGTTCAGCAACACTCCCTAGGACCTTACCATAAAATGTATAAGTCCTGCTAAGATTTGCTTTCCCAAAATGCAGCACTTTGCATTTATCTGAATTAAACTCCATCTGCCACTTCTCAGCCCATTGGCCCATCTGGTCAAGATCCTGAGGTAACCTTCTTCGCTGTCCACTACACCTGCAATTTTGGTGTCATCTGCAAACTTACTAACTGTACCTCTTATGCTCACATCCAAATAATTTATGTAAATGATAAAAAGTAGAGGACCCAGCACCGATCCTTGTGGCACTCCTCTGGTCCAGTCTGAAAAATAACCCTCCACCACCACCCTCTGTCTTCTCCTTTGAGCCAGTTCTGTATCCAAATGGCTAGTTCTCCCTGTATTCCGTAAGATCTAAGAAGTTTGATTTGACAGCAACATGGAACATTGTTTAGTCATGTTCAGCTGTCATTACCAGTTTGTAGAAGCTTCAGTGTGATACTGGATTTTGATGCACCCCTTCCACTCACTATACTCGAATAAATTAATAACTTGTTTTCAATAGATGATCAGCTGCTTTGATGTCCGTCATCTTACAAGTGTATTTTGAGCCCATATTCCTCTTTATCATATAATTGCTTTACTAATTACAAAATGTGAGAATTGAGAGGTTGCTCAAGGTGTAACAGCAGGAATTACACATACAAGAATGACCAAGGACCATTAAAAATTATTTCCAAGTAGTGGAGAAAGGTAAGGCCTTGGGATCAAATCAATTTTGGGGGTGTGCCAGTGGATCTCCGTGGGAACATTGAGTATTATATGGCTTTCTGATTATTCAAATTCATCATTCTAAAATAATCATAATACTGATAATATCTATTTGCGAGGCGCATAGATAGATCTCCATTTTAAAATGGAATGTGCATTATTTCAAGCCATTCACCTAGTGAGCTAGTTTAATTGAAAGAGTTAAAGCCCAAAGATTGGTGTTCTTTCATTCAAGATGTGGAATCTGAATGAACGACAGAAATATTCTCTTAAAAAGAGCCCAGGGATACTGTCAGGTCTTCTTGCTCATTATATGTTTATGGCTTTTAGTTCATTGTAAATCTGTCATGGTTAAGCTAGGCAAGAATTTGGCATCAGCATGTTAGCTAGCAGTATGTTCATTGGGGGAAATGCATGACATGTGAAAAATTTTCCACATGACTATTGATATGATTTGAGATGCATATATGATTCTTGTCATCAGAGCTGAAATCCTGACCAAGAGTTGATTAGGGATACCACATGCCATTAAACACATTCCTCTATCCAACCCTGGCGGATCACTTCTCTTTTGATGCTGAATTTTCTTAGAGTGAAAACTGGCCTTTGCATTTGTAAGCATGTGGTTCACTTTGTTTCACCAGTGTCTATACAGATGGATATTATAATAGTGATAGGTAGACCGCCATTTGTGAATCACCAATTTGATACTCACTGTTATTCAGGGTTTATTGGGTACATAATATTTTATTTTCTTTGAGTCAGAAGATCTTTCACAATAATATGGATAAAGATGTTGTTGAATGCCTGACACAATTGACTGACATCTTAATTGCGGGGAATAGTAATGGGACATGCACTATGAACCATGTGCTCAAGCTCATATGCCACCCCCTTTCAGTGGACTCTTGCTTATGTCATGCACATCTGAGCCTGATTGGGAGACGATAGGTATATTGCAGTTTCCAATTGCAGTTGTCGAGTGGATTTTTGCCTCTTCCTACAGTGATGATATATCTTTGTGATCATCGTATCCAAAATGCACATATTCAGTTATTGTTAACAATCAGTTTCAGGTGTTAGATTCATGTCATTGCTTGTATGTAATACCATAAGTTCTCAATTTCCACTGCAATGAACCTCTATTTTAACAAAGCAACATAAACTGACAGCCAGACTACTGCGACCCCTAGGACTCATAACGGCACACAAACCAACAGCCACGCTCAGACAACAACTCACCAGAACGAAGGACGCGATACCCAACATGAGCAAAACTAATGTAGTGTACAAAATACCATGCAAGGACTGCACAAAACACTATATAGAACAAACAGGAAGACAGCTAACAATCCGCATACACGAACATCAACTAGCCACGAAACGACACGACCAGCTATCCTTAGTAGCCAGACAACAAGCAACATGAATTCGACTGGGACAACACTACTATCATGGGGCAAGCCAGACAGAGAACAGCCAGGGAATTCCTAGAGGCATGGCATTCATCCACAAACTCCATCAACAAACACATTGACCTGGACCCAATATACCAACCACTACAGCGGACAGCTGAAACTGACAACCGGAAGCGGCAGGGACAGACCACTATTAAACACCGGAGGAAACATCAAAGAAGCGCTTCGCAGGAGGCTCCCAAGCACTGATGATGTCGCCTAGCCAGGGGACGAAACGTTTGCAACAAAAACTTCCAGCTCGGCGAACAGAACCACAGCAACGAGCACCCGAGCTACAAATCTTCGCACAAACTTTGAACTTAGTGTCATGTCTCATTGGGGTAGTGTGTTGGAAATCAAGATCTGCTATTCCTGGAGTCATGATGAAAGTTAGAAATTCTATCAAAGTATCCTAAGTCTCTTAAGCTACTGATTAAAAATCACAACTGTTCAGAGGAAATAAATTGGCTTTCTTCAGTTTTTAGATTTTTTTTACTGCATATAGATATAAATCATTCCCCTTTCAGAGGTCCATAGGTTTCTGAAAGAAAGTAGGCAAACTTTCAGAGGTTCTTGAATTTGTTCTTGTTCGAGTTGGGATTTTCACTGTGTTTTTAGGAATAGTATGTTGCTGTGAAGTCTGAGCAGGTCTATATTCATTGAGAGTAGAAATATGGCAGGTAGTGCTTGATTAACTCGATTTTGATTAATGTGCTTTTGCCACAACACAGTCTTTACTGCCCATAATTCCAATAATGCATGCCTCATTCACAATAGCATGGTTCTTACTCAGCTCCCAGCAGCACAGAGGAATGAATGCACGCCAAAGCTCAGCATTTTTGGGCAAGTTCTTGTTCATTCAGTTCAATTTGTGTGTCTCAATAAAGGCTGGACCAGCTTTAAAAACAGTCCCAGGTTCAATCCCAGCCTCGGGCAATAACTGTGTGGAGTTTGCACATTCTCCCCGTGTCTGTGTGGGTTTGTTCCAGTTTCCTTCTACAATCCAAAGATGTGCAGGTCAAGTGAATTGGCCATGCTAAATTGCCCATAGTGCTAGGTGCATTAGTCAGAGGGAAATGGGTCTGGGTGGGTTACTCCTCAGAGGGTCAATGTGGACCAGTTGGGCCGAAAGGCCTGTTTCCACACGTAGGGAAATCTGATCTAAACTTCCTGCATGATGTCCTGCCTTTCTTCCATGGCATTGTCATGTTAGTCATTGGGTAAGAACTCCAGGTTGAAGATAGTTCTGGACATACGCTAAATTCCTTAGTGTTGTTGACAGGGATAATATGCACATCTTAATGAGTTTCTCATTCTCTTGTACTCAATTCCGTTTTGCATTCAGTTGTAAAGATACATTGGATTCAACAAGTGTATTCTGAAACAGTTCTATAAAAAAGGGAACAAAAACCCTAAAATCACAGAACAGTTGTTCATAGTTAACAGTAAGTGAAAGGGCATCAGGAATGCCAATGCTGGACACAAGACTCTGCTAAGCAAGAGAGACAGTTTATAGGGGACAGAGTTTGGTGTGGGAACCACAGGTATGGCTCCGTATGGATAAGAGGACAGGCTGAGTGATGTATAAAGTTTGAACAAGGACATGGATCATATGAAAGTTGTAAACTTGCCTGGCTCCTCAACTGTCTTTCTGACTGTTTGAAACCTGTGTGTTCTCCCTCTCTGACAAGTGTTGAAGATGGCTCGGTATCTGAGATGGACACCATGGATTTCTTCTAAGACACTCCATGTGCAAAAGGCAAGCTGCTGTGTGTTACATGCTATCCATATCATAGGCAGAGTTGGAGGAACTTAATGCAGAGCTAAAACGCCCCAGGAGGAACTATGAAAACATTATCTATGATCTTGGAGTCAGAGGGGGAGGAATGTAGTGATTGTAATGAGGTCAGCCAGGTGGATATCATAGAAAATGTGTTCCCTGCTTGGGGCTGTTAATCTGGTCCAATCAGGGAGCCCTGGCTGATTGATATAAACAGAGGTGTCCCCTTTTTGTGAAGGGCACTGCTTGTCACTGGCCACTCCGGTGTTTTCCTATCTTCCTGGTGGTGGAAATTGAGTAAAGATTCGTGCACTTTGTGTCTTTCACTGTGTCTCACACCTGCACACACACACCATGGATGCTGCGGAAAAAAATAAGCACTACCGCGGTTAGGTAGTAGTGTGGGGGTTAAAAAAGAAAAAAAAGAAAAAAATATATAAAAAAAAATAAACAGGGCATTTGATTTAATCCCTGCCCTCCTCTTCAACTTTTTGATCACACAGCATCGCCCTTTGATGTGAAGGTCAGTGCTTGTCACTGGCCACCCGGGTGTTTTCCTATCTTCCTGGAGGTGGAAATTGAATAAAGATTCGTGCACTTTGTGTCTTTCACTGTGTCTCACACCTGCACACACACACCATGGGTGTTGGGGAAAAATAAGCACTACCGCAGTTAGGCAGTAGTGTGGGGGTTAATAATAAAAAAAAGAAAAATAAATCTAAAAACTGATCACACAGCATTGCCAAATAAATAAATAAATAAACAGAGGTGTCCCCTTTTTTGTGAAGGGCATTGCTTGTCACTGGCCACTCGGGTATTTTCCTATCTTCCTGGTGGTGGAAATTGAATAAAGATTCGTACACATTGTGTCTCTCACTGTGTCTCACTCCTGCACACACACACCATGGGTGCTGGGGGAAAAAAATAAGCACTACTGCAGTTATGCGGTAGTGTGGGGGTTATATATAAAAAAAAATAAAGCAGGCATGCTTCCTCCTCCAACTTTATTTTAAAAAAAAACAAAAAAAAGGAAAAGAAAAAAAAAACAGAGGTGTCAGAGGTTCTGTTCACTTTGACAGCTGGCTCTGAGGGAACTGGATCAGTGTCAAGAACTCTTCACAGTTATTTCAGTTTAGGTCGAGTAGGACTCTTTTGCTGTCTCAAGACCACATGCTGGCAACAACTACATTGACTTACCAGGCCAGATTGTGAAGAAAGCTTTCATCATTTAGTCAAGATTTGGCTTTGTTTTGAGGTTTTCTGTGGGCTGTCCCAGAGTGCCAGTGTTCAGGTTATGTCCAGAGTGAGGCTATGCAATTGCCTTCACTCAAGTGGTGTTTCCAGGCTCTGTCAGTCTAGCAAGGGTATCAATTTCTGTCAAAATACCCTGCAACTCATATGCTCCACTTGCTGCATTTTCCAATGATAAAGCCAGTTGTAGTGCCTGTTGGAAGTCCAGTTGGTTTCAGCTAGTCGGCGCTTTTGTATGGTTATATCATTAAACCCACTCTTGTTGCTACTGAAATATATTCACAGAGACTAGTATATCTGTCAGCCAGGGCTCCCTGATTGGACCAGATTAACAGCCCTAACCAGGGAACTCATATTCTATGAGGTCCACCTGGTTGACCTCATTACAATCACTGCAATGAGATCAGGTAATGAATGTTAAAAGAGTTGGCAACCCTAAGTTCTTTAGAGAGTAAATTATTAGACACTAGTGATAACAGCAAACACCATGTTTTGATATACCTTGTGTATAAATAACCCCACAACTATTAGCTAAAATATTCAAACAGTTAGACTTACCACCCACCTGCTACTGAAGTTAAACCCGGCCTGGTGTAAACTGATGTAAGAGAATCATAAAATAATACTAGTGGTCACTTGGTGGCTCCTTGTGGCTGCACAATCCTTCCAGGAGGGGTGGTTGCTGGTGGGGGAAATGTTTGGCAGATACTGCCTTTGAGGCAACTCTTAGATTGCAAAGCAATGGGAGAGATTGGATTTCACTCTCTCCCAAAACGTTACTTACATAAAACTTAAGAGCTTACTTTTTCACTAAAAATTGAGGACTTATGAACTCAACTTTTACATGGGAATTTACAGTAAGAAACAGTTTGAATTTCATCCATTCAGGCAGATATTAGTTCTTTTTTGTGTTCTGCAACATTCTTCACACAACCTAATTGTACTTCAGTTGTACAGTTTATTCCCTCTGGAAAGAAAATACAGACATACAGTGTCAATAACACTCCCAGTGAAATTGATGCTTTCACTTTTTCTGCACTAACACTGTAAGCACAAGCCAAAATACCTCACTTGATTGATGTAACAAGCCCAGACGAGACCATGATGTAATCCACAGTTAAGGAGAAGCCATCATCATCATCATCATGAGTCATAAGAGTTTTAGCTATGGTACTAGAGAAATAAATTTAACAATTGTTTAAAAGCTTAGTTGAATGAGATTTTGTTGACATTGTTATGTTTTGAGATCTATATTTAAATTTACCGGTTGAATTAAAAGTGAAGTTAGCATGTTCTCTAAATTAATGCTCATCAATCTGTGAAAAATAAAGACAAATAAATAAAACCCTTTATACATTGAAAATATACACCCAGCACTGTAATGAGTGACCTTTTCCAGGGTCCGTAGCTAATAAGTTTGTCTTCAATTTCTTATCCTCTACTTAAGATTAATGTCAGGGTAAAGTTCCACATTTCATTACTTTCCATTACTTGCCCATTCATCATGTAGAAATGTTTCAGCAAAGATAACTGTGACCAGTTTTGAAATCAGCGCCAACCATTTTTTGAACAAAATCTGTCGCTTTGCACTGATCTATGTGTTTCTTAGTTTGACAACACTGATTACAATGAAATAAATCTTAACTGGGTAATTAGCATTTAGAAGCAAATCAATGTGATAAATTGAAGTACAAGAAGGCAACTAATAGTATGCAGTTTCCTTCTGGGCTGTAGTGCTGCAGAATCTTTTGGAATGATTAACTGGTGCTCATACTGCTTGGAAGAGAAAACTGTCAATGCTGAAGGTTACTGCGTAAAATCTCCAAATACGGGCCTAACAACATCCAATGGTAAACTCTTACGTTCCAAGAATGATATTCTGATATTCTTGTAGTGATTGATCAGCCATGTGTCCCTGTAATGCTCAAATTAGTTGTACTTTAGTCACATAACGGATTCAATCACAAGTTCTGGAGGCCAAATTAGAGTGCTAGCAACGTACACTTATCATTTTTATCTTGCTGAGGTGGGACAGTTGGGGACAAGAAGAATGCAGGCGCAAGTTTGCAGTTCTGCTAAGCTGTTGCTTCTTCAGATATTCCCAGCTACTCCGTAATATCAAAACGATCAAGATCACAACTAATCATGCTGTGTGAATTCAGAAAAATATTGGCCTTAGTGAGTTTACTGTGTCGCCTCCTATCTGTGTTATTATCATCTATATATTCAAGCTCTTATTAAGATAGTTCATTAAAGATGTAAAGCACTTTTGATGGAGCTCTGTCCATTCCATAAATTTACGTTTAAAGTTGAGGGAGTGAGAATGTTGCTGCACAAACCAGTGCAATATCAATCTCACACCTACACTGTGTGTCAGCAGCATATATGACAATGACATTGCATGTGCTGCAAGCAAATGGACATGCCACAAAGTCTAAGGGGAGTAATCTTCAGTCAAGTCAAGGGAGAAACCCATCAGTCAGGAAGTCCCAGACAGTAAGTCAAGGCCAATGTCCAATATCAGTCCAGTGTCAGGCGGGTCAGATTCATCAGGTCCACACCTCTTCAGTCCAAGGAGTGGGTCACGGTCAGCCTTGTAGGTCTAGTGCAAACAGTCCCAGGAGTCGAGGAATATAATCAGGGAACCAATGGATGTCAGTCAGCTATATGGTCACTTACTATTATGGGCTGTCCAGGTAAGTCATTCAAGGATGTGGGCCATGATCAGTCCATGGCATCCATCTTCTAAAAAATCAAGGGTGGCTTTGAGGGTCCCCTTCTGAGGGAGGGAGCCTGAGGACCATTACTGTGACAATTGGATTCAGAAAGCTAGGATGCGGGGGGGAGGGGTTACAATAGTACTCAGTATAGAAGTGGGGAAACAATACAACATAGAAGGGGAAGATATATGTTGGGGAAGGAAATCAACAGTAAGCAGCACTCTGACTTTTATGTGGGGACAGTACACAATTAGATCTGGTATGTTTACCTAATATGCTTTGGGCTGGAAAGTAAAGTGAGTGGATGAGGAGTTAGATAAATGTGGTGAGTAGGGACTTGGAAATGCAAAGCCAATGGTGTTGACAGGGGAGCTACCAGGAAGAGGATTTCATATTTAGGGGTTCAACAAGGCCAAGCCTTGAAACTCACTGTTCGAGGGGTGATCACTGTTGCCTTTCATCCTGCTGCAAATAACGTGTGGAATGGAGGTGGAAGTGGCCGCAACCACACCCAGAGAGGATGGGGTTAGCACTTCAATCAGTGACATCATTGCTGATGCCACATGCTCAGTGACTTCCGCCACCCCTACTGCCGTGGTCACCACCACTTCCGCCCCCACCAGCGCCACTCACCTGCATTCTGCTGACACGCCCCCCACAAACCCCACTGTCACTATCCCCACCCCCCAGAACCCCGAGGGGAACACTACCCCTGCTCATGACTCCACCCCCATTCCCCCCACCATCACACCCACTCCAGTTACAGGTTCCGCTCCCACTCCCAGCTCTACACCCACACCAGATCCCAGCTCCCAGCCTGCCGAGTTTTCACCATCCCCCCAGACCTCCCCCTCACTGAGGACGAATGATCAGTCCTCAGCAAAGGACTCCCCTTCATACCCCTCCGTCCATGTATCAATGAACTTAATACACACTGTGACGTCGAACAATTCTCCCGTCGCCTCCGCCTCCGAGCTTACTTTCACAATCAGGATTCCCGCCCACCTTCCGAGGACCCCTTCGCCCACCTCCAACACACTGCATCCACCTGGAAACCCTGCGCTGGCCTATTACCTGCCCTCGACCTCTTCATTTCCAACTGCCACCGGGACATTAACCGCCTCAACCTGTCTAGCCCCCTCCCCCACTCCAACCTCTCACCCTCTCAATGTGCAGCCCTCCAATCCCTCTGCTCCAATCCCAACCTCACCATCAAGCCATCAGATAAAGGGGGCGCAGTGGTAGTCTGGTGCACTGACCTCTACACCACTGAAGCCAAACGCCAACTCGAGAACACCTCTTCCTACTGCCCCCTCGACCATGACCCCACCCCCCATCACCAAACCATCATCTCCCAGACCATACAGAACCTCATCACCTCAGGAGATCTCCCACCCACAGCTTCCAACCTCATAGTCCAGGAACCCCGCACTGCCCGGTTCTACCTCCTTCCCAAGATCCACAAGCCTGACCACCCTGGCCAACCCATTGTCTCAGCATGCTCCTGACCCACTGAACTCATCTCTACCTATCTCGACACTGTCCTATCCCCCCTAGTCCAGGAACTCCCCACATACGTTCGAGACACCACCCACGCCCTCCACCTCCTCCAAGACTTCCGTTTCCTTGGCCCCCAACGCCTCATCTTCACCATGGATATCCAATCCCTCTACACCTCCATCCGCCATGACCAGGGCCTCCAAGCCCTCTGTTTTTTCCTCTCCAGACGTCGCCAACAATACCCTTCCACCGACACTCTTATTCGTTTGGCCGAACTGGTCCTCACCCTTAACAATTTCTCCTTTGAATCCTCCCACTTCCTCCAAACCAAAGGGGTAGCCATGGGCACACGTATGGGCCCCAGCTATGCCTGTCTCTTTGTTGGCTACGTAGAGCAGTTGATCTTCCGTAATTACACCGGCACCACTCCCCACATCTTCCTCCGCTACATTGATGACTGCATTGGCGCCACCTCGTGCTCCCATGAGGAGGTTGAGCAATTCATCAACTTCACCAACACATTCCAGCTTGGACCATCTCTGATACCTCTCCATCTCCATTAATGACAACCGACTTGACACTGACATTTTTTACAAACCCGCTGACTCCCACAGCTACCTGGATTACACCTCTTCCCACCCTACCTCTTGCGAAAATGCCATCCCGTATTCCCAATTCCTCCACCTCCGCCGGATCTGCTCCACCACAGAATACATCAGATGGCCTCCTTCTTTAGAGACCGCAATTTCCCTTCCCACGTGGTTAAAGATGCCCTCCAATGCATCTCGTCCACATCCCGCACCTCCGCCCTCAGATCCCACCCCTCCAACTGTAACAAGGACAGAACGCCCCTGGTGCTCACCTTCCACCCTACCAACCTTCGCATAAACCAAATCATCCGCAGACATTTCTGCCACCTCCAAAAAGACCCCACCACCAGGGATATATTTCCCTCCCTACCCCTTTCCGCCTTCCGCAAAGACCGTTCCCTCCGTGACTGCCTGGTCAGGTCCACGCCCCCCTACAACCCACCCTCCCATCCTGGCACTTTCCCCTGCCACCACAGGAACTGCAAACCTGCGCCCACACCTCCTCACTCATCTCTATCCAAGGCCCTAAAGGAGCCTTCCACATCCATCAAAGTTTTACCTGCACGTCCACTAATATCATTTATTGTATCCGTTGCTTCCGATGCAGTCTCCTCTACATTAGGAAGACTGGACGCCTTCTAGCAGAGTGCTTTGGGGAACATCTCCGGGACACCCGCACCAATCAACCACACCGCCCCGTGGTCCAACATTTCAACTCGCCCTCCCACTCTGCCGAGGACATGGAAGTCCTGGGCCTCCTTCACCGCCGCTCCCTCACCACCAGACGCCTGGAGGAAGAACGCCTCATCTTCCACCTCGGAACACTTCAACCCCAGGGCATCAATGTGGACTTCAACAGTTTCTTCATTTCCCCTTCCCCCATCTCACCCTAGTTCCAAACTCCCAGCTCAGCACTGTCCCCATGACTTGTCCGGACTTGTCCTACCCGCCTATCTCCTTTTCCACCTATCCACTCCACCCTCTCCTCCCTGACCTATCACCTTCATCCCCTCCCTCACTCACCCATTGTACTCTATGCTACTTTCTCCCCACCCCCACCCTCCTCTAGCTTATCTCTTCACGCTTCAGGCTCACTGCCTTTATTCCTGATGAAGGGCTTTTGCCCGAAACGTCGATTTCGCTGCTCCTTGGATGCTGCCTGAACTGCTGTGCTCTTCCAGCACCACTAATCCAGAAAATGGTTTCCAGCATCTGCAGTCATTGTTTTTACCTAACTATGTGCAGTCCAGATTCTTGCCCCAAGCATATTATGCAAGCTAATGAATAAAAAGTGAAGATATATTTTCAAGTATGAAAACTTATTTACAATAATGTTGCATCCATGCTACCTACACGTCCTCAGAAGTTCCTTGTCTTTCTTACCTTCCCATTTTGTCTCCCGGCTGCCTTGTCCTGTTTGGTGTCAAGCTTCTTGAGTGTTTTTGGAGCTGCAACCATTCAGGCAAGTGGGCAGCATTTCATCACACTCTTGACTTATATCTTGTAGATGGTGGACAAGCTTTGAGGAGTCAGGAGATGAGTTACTCACCACAGTATTCCTAACCACTGACCTGCTCTTGCAGCCATTATATTTATATGCCAAATGTCTTGTCAATGGTAACCCCAAGGATGTTGGTAGTGGGGGATCCAGTGATGGTAGTGCCTTGAATGTCAAGAGGCAGTGGTTAGATTGTCTTTTAGTCATTTGTGTCATTTGTGTGGCAATGAATGTAACTCACCACTTATCAGCCCAAATATGGATATTGTCTAGATCTTGTTGCATTTGAACATTGATTACTTCTGTATCTGAGAGCTCATGGATGCGCAGTACTGATCTTTGCCTGCCAGGGCCAAGACCCTGTCCTCATGGGGGTGAGGAGATGAACAGCTGAAATCTATCAAGCGAGCTGGCTCTTTCAGAACTGTTATAGGTTGTTACCTCCTGCAATGAGACAGTGGGAGGAATTGAGTAGGGTAGAAATGGCTGGCACAGCTGTTAATGCTAGTGCAAGTCGGGGAAGGTGGAAAGATTCCCCAAGAGTGTGAGTAGGCAGTGCAGAGAGCATGCAGGATTAGTAATGTGGGGGGTTTAGGGGTGAGAGTAAGTGAGAGAAGATGTTAAATGCAAAAATGCGACTGGCAGAGCATTTTGCTTGGTGGGAGGTGGATGCAATATGAAAGATAAAGTATGAGATAGCAGATGGTGGCACTTACACTGGTGGAGTGGATAAGATCATTGACTGCCTTCCTACACTGATGGGCATTTCTCTGCACCATGGAGACTGCACTGACCCAGGTGGCAACCTCAGACCAGACGGACAGGATCTGGCTCACACTGCCAATCTATGGGAAGGGGGCATCCCTCCTCTATACTCGGCCCCATCCAACAGGCCTAGAGATGCCTGCCTACAAAGAGGAACATTAATTTCCGTTTGTCTGCCATGAACAAATGCAGACCATCCCTTGGCCAGCTGCACAACAGCCTTTTAAATATGGTGACACCGCCAGTGAATCTCAGCAATGGCAAATACTTCTGTCTACAGAGAATGGGAGAATTGGGCTTTTAAAAGAAATGCCATAGAGAGGTGGCAGCTAGTTGATGAAGTAAGAGTGGAGTGATTGTGTGAGAAAACTCATTCGGTCTCGCTGAAACTGACACTTCTGATGAGATTCAGCCCAGAGCATTTTGACAGAATTTTGAAATGATTAATGACTGAGCAGGGCACATAGCCCAGATTTTCCAACGTGTATTATTTTAAATGGATTTCCACCAGCAGTAAAATACAATGTTGATCAGAAAAATATTTTCATTCTCAAGTATTTCTTTTGCTTAATGCCACGGCCCAATTATTCAAAGAAAAGTTAATTACAACAAGATAAGTCACATTCTGAAAGTTCTTAACAAAATAAGATACTTTTAACCATAAAAGAAATGGATGTCAGTTGCCAACGATAATATAAGAGGTTGGGAATGAAAGAAGAATATGACATTATTTGAAATCATTGCAAAATTATTCATGATCTACCAATGATTTGGAGATCCCAGTGTTGGACTGGGGTGTAGAAAGTTAAAAATCACACAACACCAGGTTATAGTCCAACAGGTTTAATTGGAAGCACACTAGCTTTCGGAGCGACGCTCTTTCATCAGGTGATAGTCTGATGAAGGAGCGTCGCTCCAAAAGCTAGTGTGCTTCCAATTAAACCAGTTGGACTATAACCTGGTGTTGTGTGATTTTTAACAATGATCTATCAAAGCAGCTTAATTCACCTTCAATTTTTAAGAGGGAAGCAAAAGGTAGGATAGGAGCAACAAAACTGAACTTTAAAAAGGAAGGGTTCATAACATTGGATGATTTCAGAGATTACATTTTCGCACAATAGTTATATTAAGAGCTTATGAGTACTGATGCATTTGATAACGGAGATTATCACCTGCAAAGCAGCTGTATGATTTCACAAGTCCTACAGTTTCCAAAAAAAATGTCTGTTGGCTGCATTTTTGTTATAATATAGAGAAAGTCTGGAGAACTGAAGGGTGACCACTTACATTTATTTTTACTAATCAATAAGAAGGTAATTTACAAACTGCCAAACCACCATGATTTTGTTTCAAAACTCATAAAAAAAACAGAATCTACAATTTTACAGTGAGACTGCAGGTTTTGGCTTACTGTCTGAACATATATTAAAGATTATTTCCAATAAACTCAGGCCAGTCACATTGCACAGTTTCTATCAATAGCAAGCAGTTTCAGTTTCCCATTGACACATTCCCTGGCTTTACATTGGTCATAGGGTCATCTGAAGTAAGCAGTTACATGGATTTCCATTCTCCGTCATCAGAGAGTAACAAATATCCAGCAGTATGATGTTGATCTACAAAGACCCACATAAATCCAAGCAGGTGCCAATCGTAAACTATGCCTGTAATATAACAAAATCATTAGGGACCAATTTTCAGAGTATCGGTAACTTTGTGAGGGTATTTGTAGAAATTACTTCCTTATGTAAATAATCCAATGTTGTGTTCTCAAGGTTTGAAGGAACCTGAGTTTTTAAAGAGGGAGGGTGTCAGAGGCAGAGACTGAGAGTTATCGGGTATTTTCAGAAATTTTACACTCATTGCTCTCTGTGCCATAACTGATTCTTCAAACAACTTCTAATCTTCAAACAGCAATTTTAAAAATATATATTTACAGCTTTGAACCATTTAACTCAATTTTGTTTCTTGCCCCTATGTCATTTTCTGTTTTCTCTGCACAGAAACTGCCAGACGTGCTGAGTTTCTCAATCAATTTCTGTTTTTTGTTTTGGATTTGCAACATCTGCAGTTTTTTGTTTTATTTTAACATAGTTATGGTACCCCACTTCAATCCCTTTGCTGTTTTGCTCAACAGTAGCTAATCTGCATACACCAAAGATTGAATGTGACACTGAAATTGCACAGTTCACTGGTGGAGCCTGGACAAATAGGTAATTGAGTGAAGTTGCCTCATTGCCTTGTAAGTGGCAAAACTTCTGTTCACCCTCAGCCTCAGGGCAAGACTGAGTCCAGGGTGGGTGAATCTCTAAGCTTTGAGGAGCTGTTCCATGTGACAAGCCAGCTATCCTATTTAGGATGCAAATTTGGCTGGTTTCCAATGGAGGCCAATAAAAATAGGCAAAACAAGAACTTGCTTCTTACATTACTGCCCATCATACCATGTCTGGGCACAATTCAATACGTTGGCAAGAAATTACACGTGAAAGCTAAGATAAACACAAAGTCACCAGACACAACAGTGGCTTGGTGTAATTTCTGCATTCTATTTAATCCTTAAAACAACAGTGGACCTGAATGCCATCCAGCTCATGTAGCCAGGAACTTTAGGCAGCTTGGTTTTAGCTGCCCATAGTGAGACAAGGTTAGCAGGACAAGGCTGGCTTGAGGAACTAGGAACAGGACACATTTTTGGAGCAATTTTTCTCCGACAGAACACAGGGAGGTTGGTTTTGTCGTCACAACAGAGATTGCAAAGGATCTGGAAAACCTTTCCAAAAGCATCGAAGAACACCTAATATGCCTATGTCTCCTCCAATTCATATGTGTATATGTTCCCAAAATGACAATAATGATGAGGCCAAGTAAAGGTTTATTATGATCTGGATCATCTTCTACAATCAATTCCTAAAGTTGACAACGTTATCCTTCTGAGTGATTTCGATGCCAGAAGTGGCTTGCCGGTATCTTCAGTCAACAAGGAGTTGAAAAGACAGACGCATATGGAGCTCCCTTAATCCATTGTGTGTCAAGCATGTCCTCGCCATAAACAGTACCATGTTCCACCTGTCAGCAACCACATAAGCACTCACATCACCTTGACTATGTGTTTGTCAGACAAGGGAAAAAAATGACATCAAGATAATCTATGTTATTTGAGGAGCTGTCTGTCAGACAAGCTATCGTTTGGTTCACACTGAAATGAAGCTGAGAACAAGCAAAAATATCAGATAAAAGTTTGTTGGGCACAGCCAAACTTTGATGTCAAAATCCTCAGTAATTGACTATTACTTTCGGCCTTGCTACACAACTTGACACTACTCTACATTGATACTCCTTTCCCAAGTGGCATAGAAGATGAATGGAAACAGTTCTGTGATCAGATCTTTGAGAGTTTAGCAGATGTTCTGAGAAACTAAAGGATTAGATTCCATACAGTATAGAAACAGGCCCTTCAGCCCAACAAGTCCACACTGACCTAGACCTATTCTCCAGCTTTACCCCTGACTAATGCACTGAACACTATGGACAATTTAGCATGGCTAATTCATCTAGCCTGCACATCTTTAGATTGTGGGAGGAAACCCACACAGACACGGAAAATATGCAAATTCCACACAGTCAGTTGCCCAAGACTGGAATTGAACCCAGGTCCCTGGCACTGTGAAGCAGCAGCGCTAGCCACTGAGCCACCATATTTGTTAGATCAGGATGAAGTAAATATTTTCCATCTTCACTAAAGAGCACAAGCAAATGTGCTAGCAGCCCTACAATCAACAATCAAGCATTCAGCCATTAAAAATGCTAAAAACAATCCCTAGTGCACTTTGAGAGAAATGTAGAATGATTGATGGGACATAAAAGCTAATGAGCTGCAACATGAGAGGCATAATTCGTGTTTTTACAATCTGCTGAAGACTGATTATGGCCCTCCCTGCAGAACCTTTGCTCCTATCCTAACAGCTCATGGAATCAAACTAATCAGAGATAAACAGCTTTAAAGGAAAGGTGGTGTGAGCACTTGACAGGGCTTCCCAACAGAAACTCCCACAACTCAGCAGATTCTCTATATCAGATCGAATAGTTGCTTGAGAAAGAAAGCCTGCCTCTTTCTCCTTTTCCCGAAGAGGTCATAACAGCAAACAAATCAAACAAGTCAAAGTCCCTGGCCAAGCAGCATTTGATCAGAGACTTGAAAGGGTAATAACTCAGTATGTTCACAAACTGACAGCCACCTTCAACAGGATTTAGCTTCAGGAAATAGTTCCACAGGATCTCAAGAATGAAAAACGGTCAGCATCTGGAGCCAAAATGGATTCAGCCGTTGAAGAATAAGTCTTCTCTCAAGCCAAAGAAATATCCTCGCACAGGTCCTACTAAACCATCTACTAGACAATCTCATAAATGGCATCCTGCTGGAATCTTAACGCAATTTTAAGGTTAAACATGGGACGGCCGATGTGACGTAAACAATTCGAAGGAAAGCAAAATTGGGATCTACATCTACTGCTCATTGACCTAACTCTTTGACATGGTGTTTGACATGGTGTTTGGCACTGGCTGTCTAAACCAGTATGTCAAAGTTCTGGGTCTAATGTATGACAACATGGTTGGGCGTGTTTGACCCTGTGATGTGATATTTGATGCTTTGCTGTCATCAGAGATATGCATCATGGCTCCTCATCACTTTGATCTCTTTACTGCAATGTTTAAGGAAGCAATTAGAGACAGGCCTGAAAGCATCTATGTAAGGCTGCGTTCAGGGAAGCCATTAGTTCTCTCCAGGCTGCTTGCCTCCACCAAGGTCACAGCGACAGTAATCAGACAGTTTTTGTATGCAAATAACTTAGCCTTCACTACCCATAACAAGGAAGGCATCTAGACTATGGCAAACAAATTCTCGAGAGCTGCCAAAATCTATGGTCTCCAAGTCAGTGGCTCCAGAGATGTGTTATGTTTCAGTTAGCATCAGGCACACATCATAAAGCACAGGCTTAACCTTGATAACATTACATCTCATGACTTTAGGAAGACTCTTATATATGGGTAGTGTGATCTCAAGGCATACCACTACTGGTGAAGATATCAGCACATGTCTTTGGAAGTTAACATTTGGTTATGGCTGATATCATGATCGTGAAAAGCTTCATAAACAAACAGGAAGTCAAGGTGGGATGTCAGGGGAAGGGCATTATTTAATTTTAGAGGAAAAGAGGGTTAGAAGACTCACTGGGGAGAGACGCATTCACACCACAGAAGATCTTGCTGCATCCTTTATTCCAACACAAAACCCAGTTAGACAACGCTCATATTAACGGCATGTTCAGAGCACCACAGCTTAAGAAGGACATATTGACCTCAGAGTGAATGCATTGTAGATTTACTAGAATGATACTTGGATTCCAAGGGTTAATTATAAGACAAAATTACACAACATAGGATTGTGTTCCCCAAAATTTGGAAGGTCAAGGGCTAATTTGATAAAAGTTTTCTGGATATTAGAGGGAACTGATAAGATAGATCGTGAAAACCATTGCTGCTGGTTGGGGAACCTCGGGTAATGGTGCATAATGTAAAAATAAGAGTCAGACCTTTCAGAAGTGATGTTAGGATACACCTCTAAATGCTACTGCTGGTAGACATTTGGATCTTTCTGCAGTAAATAGCAGACCATTTGTTAATTTGAAATCAGAAATTGATAGATTTATGGAACAAAATGTACTAGGGGATGTAGAGCAAAGTATGGTATATGAAGTTAGCTGACAGATCAACCATAATTTAATTGAATAGTGAAACATGCTTAAAAGGCAAAATAGCTACTCTAATTCCAAAGTTATTGTGCTTTAACACTCCTTTCTTAATTGCACAAGAAAATCAGTTTGGATAACCTCCCAAAAACACAGGATGCTTTCCACAATCAGTTATTCTGCAAAGAGAACGTTAACTCACACAATGATGAGTCAACTCTAATTTTTACTTGCATATATTGCATTGTTATTCTGTCACTCTGTTTAGACCAAAGATACAATTCCCAAAGTGATGGCTCTCCATCTATCTGTGCCTTATGAGAAAATCTGAATAACCTCATTCTTTGAAACACACACTTTCTTTGAAGACTTGAAAACTCTTCTTTCTCTTCCCCTTTTTCTGAATTCATAAGCATGAAAATATACAAACAAACAATTACAATATTTAAGCGAATGGACACTGTCATGTTATGTTGCAGAAAAGCAATTACAATTTGCTATAAGTTGGAAAGACATGGAAAGGTGTTAAAGTTAGATTATGAGAAATTGTTGTTATTGAAAATGTAAGATGAACTTCAACTATTGTGTGATCTTTCAGCCACCAGTATATTCAATATAGACGAACATTATATGACACCTAAATAATCTACTGTCACTTGCCAGTAATGAGATCAGGTTTCTTGTAAATACTGAGGCCATTTCATAATCATGTTGCGAATAAGTATGATAGATGGGTAGATACTGTTGTCGATGCACTTTGTTTTTAGAGTAAGCGATAGGGTGATAACACTAGTTAGTCAGTCATCCAATTAGAGACAATTTTCCAGCTCCAGCTGTTGGAACAAAGATTTGCCTGCTACCAGAAATTCAATGGCACACTACATACAATTTTCCATCCATTAATGTTAATAGTCAGAAAATCACATGCAGCATATTCCAAATCTGTGACAAGACTCCCTACCAGTAGGATGAAGACAAAACAAATCCCTAATACCTTTATGTTTTGTTCATGACCGCACACTTTTGACTGGACATTATTAATTACATTAGCACAAATATATTCAAGCACAATTTGGAAAAATAATGTGGAATATGTAGAATAAAATGCTTGAAGGTTTAGTTTACAGTATTATTGCATTAAAGGAATTGTGCACTTATAAAATGTACTAAATGTCATTTAACTGAGTAATTTATGATTTGTATAATGCTTTTATAGTAATGTGTTCCTTTTACTAGAATCCTGTCGACATTACTAAATCAGATCTGCTTTTACAGGCAGAAAATCTGTCATTACCATTTCAAATAATTTAATCAGAATTTCTATTTTTGGGTTTTCCAATACTCTTGGTAATTTGCTGCAGATATCATAAAAATATAATTTCTAAAATTTTAGCGCCAAGCTTTAGGCATTTTACGAGGTTGTCTTCACTTCTATACAGAACTCAGATCCAAACAAGATTTCAACCGACATCGGAATAAGTAAGGTAAGACATTCCCATCGGAGCAAGTTGAGATGGCCGTGGGAATATGGTTTAAAAGGTTTAAGTGGAGAAACCAACTAATATTTGATGATAAGAACTACACCATAATGGTACTTGGTGTGGGACAAAATAAAAACATAGAACAAAGAACAGTACAGCATAGTACAGGGCCTTCTGCTCTTGACCTTTTATCCTATTCTAAGGTCAAACTAACCTACATATCCTACATTTTACTAACATCCATGTACCTATCCAAGTGTTGCTTAAATGTCCCTAATGTATTTGACTCATTCCATGCACCCACCATTCTCTGTGTAAAGAACCTACCTCTGACACCTCCCCAAAACCTTCCTCCAATCAGCTTAAAATTATACCCACTCGTGATAGCCATTTCTACCTGGGGAAAATGTCTCTGGTTATCCACTCTATCTATGCCTCTCATCATTTTGTACCCCTCTATCAAGTCAACGCTCATCCTTCTTCACTTCAATGAGAAAAACCTTAGCTCCCTCAACCTTTCTTCATAAAACATGCCCTCCAGTCCAGGCAGCATCCTGGCAAATCTCTTCTGCACCCTATCTCAAGTTTTGACATCCTTCCTATAATGAGGCAACCAGAACTGAACACAATATTCCAAGTGTGGTCTAACAAGGGTCTATAAAGATGCAACATATTCTTGTGGCTCTTAAACTCAATCCCCCTGCTAATGAAAGCCAATGCACAATACGCCTTCTTAATAACCCTATCAACTTGGGCGACAACTTTGAGGGATCTATGGACATCGACCCCAAGATCCCTCTTTTCCTCCACATTGCCAAGAATTCTGCCTTTAACCCCATAATTTGCATTCAATTCAACCTTCCAAAATGAATCACTTCACACTTTTCCAGGTTGAACTCGATCTGTCACTTCTCAATCCAACTCTACATCTTGCCAATGTCCTGTTGCAACCTACAACTATCCACAACTCCACCAACCTTGGTGTCATTGGCAAAATTGCTAACCCACCCTTCCACTTCCTCATCCAAGTCATTTATAAAAATCACATGCAGAAGTCCCAGAAAAGATCCGTGCAGAACACCACTGGTCACTGAGCTCCAGGCTGAATACTTTCCATTTATTACCATCTTTGTCTTCTATGGGCCAGCCAATTCTGTATCCGGACAGCCAAGTTTCCCTGTATTCATGCCTCCTTACTTTCTGAATAAGCCTACCATGGGGAACCTTATCAAATGCCTTGCTAAAATCATTACCCACTGCTCTACCTTTGTCAATGTGTTTTGCCACATCCTCAAAGAATTCAATAAGGCTTGTGAGGCATGACCTGTCCCTCACAAAGCCATGCTGACCATCTCTAATCAAGCTATGCTTTTCCAAATAATTATAAATCCTTCTCTCAGAATCATCTCCAACAATTTGCCCACCACTAACGTTAGACTGACCGATCTGTAATTCCCAAGGTTATCCATTTTCCCTTTCTTGAACAAGGGAATTACATTTGCCACCCTCCAATCATCCAGTACTACTCTAGTGGACAGTGAGGGCGCAAAGATCATACCAAAGGCCCAGCAATCTCTTCTCTTACTTCCTGTAGTAACCTTGGCCCATGGGACTTATCATAGAATCATCGAACTTCTACAGTGCATAAACAGGCCATTTGGCCCAACAATCCACATCGACTAACCGAAACTAACCCACCCAGACCTATTCCCCTACCCTATTACTCTACATTTACCCATAACTAATGCACCTAGCCTACACATCCCTGAACACAACTATGGGCAATTTAGCACGGCCAATTCACCTAACCTGCACATCTTTGGATTGTGGGAGGACACCAGAGCACCCAGAGGAAACCCACGCAGACAGGGGGAGAATGTGCAAACTCCACACCAACAATCGCCTGAGGCTGGAATCGAACTCGGGTCCCTGGTGCTCTGAGGCAGCAGTGCTGATCACTGAGCCACTGTGCCACCCTATTTATCCTCGTGTTTTTCAAAATTTCCAGCATATCCTCCTTCTTAACATCAACTATTCAGGCATATCAGCCTGTTTCACGCTGTCCTCGCAAATGACAAGGTCCCTCTCAGTCGTGAATACTGAAGCGAAGTATTCATTAAGGACCTCCCCTACCTCCCCTGACTCCAGGCACAAGTTCCCTCCTACCCTCACTCAGGCCATCCTCTTGCTCCTCACATAAGTGTATAACACCTTGGAGTTTCCCTTAATCCTACCTGCAAGGATTTTCATGCCCTCTTTTAGCTCTCCTAAGCCCATTCTTCAGTTCCTTTCTGGCGACCTTGTAGCCCTTGTGAAACAATTGAATTGTCCATTTCAAGAAGAGACCAGGATGGATCATAAATTTTTCACTTCAGACTGAAAATATTTGGTAAAGCTGTAGTTTTGTCTTTTACACTGACATGTTAGGCTCTCCTGTCATTTCAAATAGGAACCTCTTCCTCCAGTTAGTTAGAACATAGAACATAGAGAAGTACAGCGCAGAACAGGCCCTTTGGCCCACGATGTTGTGCCGAGATTTAATCCTAATGTAAAATATAATAACCTACGCAGTCTTCAACTCACTGCTGTCCATGTGCATGTCCATCAGTCGCTCAAATGTCCCTAATGACTCTGCTTCCATCACCACAGCTGGCAACGCATTCCATGCATTCACAACACTCTGCGTAAAAAAACCTACCTCTGACATCTCCTTTATACCTTCCTCCTAATATCTTCAAACTATGATTCCTCGTACCAGTCAATCCTGTCCTGAGAAAAAGTCTCTGGCTATTGACTCTATCCATGCCACTCATTATCTTGTATACCTCGATCAGGTCTCCTCTCTTCATCCTTCTCTCCAGAGAGAAAAGTCCGAGCTTATTCAACCTTTTTTCATAAGGCAAGCCCTCCAGACCAGGCAGCATCCTGGTAAACCTCCTTTGCACCCTCTCCAAAGCCTCTGTATCTTTCCTGTAGTAGGCGACCAGAACTGGACACAATATTCCAAGTGTTGTCTCACCAGGGACTTGTAGAGCTGTAGCAAAACCTCGCAGCTCTTAAACTTGATCCCCCTGTTAATGAAAGGCAAAACACCATATGCTTTCTTAACAACCCTATCCACTTGGTTGGCAACTTTGAGGGATCTATATACTTGTACACCCAGATTCCTCTGTTCCTCCACATTGCCAAGAAACCTGCCTTTAATCCTATATTCAGCATTCGAGTTCAACCTTCCAAAACGCATCACTTCGCATTTATCCAGGTTGAACTCCATCTGCCATTTCTCAGCCCAGCTCTGCATCCTGTTTATGTCGTGCTGCAGCCTGCAGTAGCCCTCGATACTATCAATGACACCTCCAACCTTTGTGTCATCTGCAAATTTACTAACCCACCTCTCAACCTCCTCATCCAAGTCATTTATAAAAACTACAAAGAGCAGAGGCCCAAGAACACAGCCCTGCAGGACCCCACTCACCACTGACCTCCAGGCAGAATACTTTAGAGTCATAGAGTCATACAGATGTACAGCTTGGAAACAGACCCTTCGGTCCAACCTGTCCATGCCGACCAGATATCCCAACCCAATCTAGTTCCACCTGCCAGCACCCGGCCCATATCCCTCCAAACCCTTCCTATTCATATACCCATCCAAATGCCGCTTAAATGTTGCAATTGTACCAGCCTCCACCACTTCTTCTGGCAGGTATTCCATACACATACTACCCTCTCCGTGAAAAAGTTGCCCCTTAGGTCTCTTTTATATCTTTCCCCTCTCACCCTAAACCTATGCCCTCTAGTTCTGGACTCCCCCACCCCAGGGAAAAGACTTTGTCTCTTTATCCTATCCATGCCCCTCATAACTTCGTAAACCTCTATAAGGTCACCCCTCAGCCTCCGATGCTCCAAGGAAAACAGCCCCAGCCTGTCAGCCTCTCCCTCTAGCTCAAATCCTCCAACCCTGGCAACATCCTTGTAAATTGTTTCTGAACCCTTTCAAGTTTCCGTCTACAACCAATCTCTGCCTTCTGTCAGCCAGCCAATTTGGAATCCAGATAGCCAAATCTCCCTTTATCCCATACTTCCTGACTTTATGAATGAGCCTACCATGGGGAACCTTATCAAATGCCTTGCTGAAGTCCATATACACCACATCCACTGCTCGACCTTCATCGACCTGTCTTGTAACCTCCTCAAAGAACTCAATAAGATTTGTGAGGCATGACCTGCCCCTCACAAAGCCATGCTGACTGCCTTTAATCACACTATGCTTTGCCAAATAGTCATAAATCCTATCCCTCAGAATTCTTTCCAAAACTTTGCTGACCACAGACTAAAGGCAGTTTTCAATTGTCTGTTGGCTATTCGTAACTGGATGTTGCAGATTTTCAGATCTTTGGTCTTTGTGCGATCATTTAATTTTATCTCTAACATATTGATTCCACTGCTTAGCGTGCACAACATCCTTGGTTGTTGCTTCAGCAGGTTAACATCACATTTTTAGGAATGCCTGGTGCTGCTCCAGAAATGCTCTCATCATTGACCTCAGGTTGATCTCATTAATGATAACGATGGAGTGAAGGAATATGCTGAACCACAAGGTTACAGGTTGAGTTTGTATACAATTCTGCTGCTGCTGCTTTCAGCCCATAGCATCTCATAGATGCCCAGTTTCAATCTATCCCATTTAGCACATTGGTAAAGCCACATAACGTGATTGAGAGTATCCTCAGTGTGTAGGTCAAACTTTATTTCCACAAGCAATGTATGGTGGTCATTCCTACCTGTGCTGTTCTTGACAGATGAATCTGTGAAAGGTAGACTATTGAGGAAGACGTAAAGAAGGCTTTTCCCTCTCCACCTGCCATAAACCTAAACCTGGCAGTTCTGCCCAGTAGGAGTCAGACAGTTTGATCAGTCGTGCTGCCAACAACTCACCTTAGTTGGCCATTCAATTGTCCTATCCAGAGCATCTTCTGTGCCCTTGTTTTGTGTTCCTTCCAAGTGTAGGTGTAGGTTGGCATGGAGGAGTACTGATTTATCAGCTGAAAAAGGGCAGCATGTGGCAATCAGTAGCATCTTTATCTATGTTTGACCTGATGTTATTAGACTTCATGGGGTGTGGAGTCAATTTGGAGGTCTCCCAGGATCACCACTACTGACTGTGGAACATTACGCCACCACTTTAAGCGGGTCTGTTCAGTCAGTTGGACAGGATATCCTAACAATGGTGATGGTGTACCTGGAATATTGACTTTAATGTATATCTCATATTAATGACTATGACTAGATCAGGCTGTTGCTTGACTAATCTGTTGGACAGCTCTCCAAACATTTGTAGAAGTCCCCAAGTGCTGGGAAGGAGGACTTTGCAGGGTCAACAGGCCAGAGTGTGCAATTAACAGTTACAGTGTTATGTAAATGATGGATGTTCAGTCCAGTTTTGTGCAGTTTTAAATTTTTCCTGTAGTGATTTGTTATGTCATTTCAGAGGGAATTTAGGAGTCCACATGTTGCTAGATCTAAAGTCTTATGTAGATTTTACAACACTCTAGTGGTATCATGATCATTATGCCTGGCCAGTTCAATCAGTACAATATGAGCTTCTTAATCTCAGAGTCATGGGCTTGAGCCCTAATCTAGGCACCTTGATTTATGGGTGGCACAGTGGCTCAGTGGTTAGCACTGCTCCCTCACAGCACCAGGGACCCAGATTCAATTCCACCGTCAGGCGACTGTCCGTGAAGAGTTTGCACATTCTCCCCTTCTCTGTGTGGGTTTCCTCCGAGTGCTCCAGTTTACTCCCACAGTCCAAAAGTGTGCAGGTTAGGCGGATTGGCCATGCTAAATTGCATACAGTGTTCTGGGATGTGCAGGCTAGATGAATTAGCCATGAGAAATGTTGGGGTGGGTCTGGATGGGAGGGTCTGTGTGAATCTGATGGACGGATCAGCCTATTTCCACACTGCTGAATTCTATGATTGCTGAGGTCAGTTTTTTTTAGTTTCGCAAATTTAAATCCCACCAGTTGCTGTGCTGGGATTTGTACCTGTGACCCCCAACCAATAGTCACAGCGTCTGATTTACCGGTGACAGTGTCATTACTACAGCACCACCAAATCAATGAACACCCTACACTTGCGGAAGGCAGTAAAAAAATGCAAGTCTTTATTCAATTTTTCTGTTAACTCATCTTTTCTTTCTTCTGCCTTCGTGACCATTGTTCCTATCTGAAAAAATCTGTAGATGCAGGGAAGAGCAGACAAAATCTTATACATTGGATTCTCTGACTGAAATCTGAAGATCTAACAACTATGTGGTAACAATGTGAAAGCCTGACCTGAGGGAAGATGTCATTCAAAACTCCTGATGAAAGTACTCTCTCAACAATGTTTTGAGGCATTAGTTTTGACACCTGTGTCGCTTGTTAGGAGTTTTGTCTGAGACATGTTTCCAAGTGGGAATTGAGGCCATTTGTGAGAGTGCAGTAAATACTCACAAGCAGCTCCTTTTCCACAAACCTGGGTCTATTTCAAATGCATCTCATTTGTAAGTCCTTCTCCATTTGTTACTTTCAAACTATTTTTGTTGCACACTCTGGAAAATGGCTTACAATGGTTTGGCTTCTTCAAAATAATTGAAAAGGGAATAGTTAGACGAACAATTAACATAGGTTTGAGGGAATTTAGTGACCTGATGTTTTTTAAACACTCAGACATATATATCTTATCATAAAATTACTTACAGGACATAATGAAACACATTTATCATGCAATGAATAACATATACATAGGTAAATGAACAGTTATATAGTGAATCACATAAAATGTGCATATGCTCAGACAGAAAGTTAATACATTAGAATGAAAGAGGAGTTTTATCATTTGTATGAATTCAGAAAAGCTGAATTATTCAAATACTTATGATTGCTTAAGCAGTGGATGTTGATGAGATAATGGAGTGAACTGGCTAAAAATAATTTTTTACACGTAAGATGATAAAACAATCTGAATAACATTGACACTTTGTAGTTGTTAGGAGCACAAAAGCTATTGGATATATTATAAAGACAGACAAATCAGCAATTCACAGAATTCCCTATACCTACCGCATTTTACGGCAATGCAGATTCAGCAAGTGATTTGACATTTAGAACAAGTGGTATGTGTAACAATTGTTTGACTACTATAATATATTGAGTTGTTGTTGCAAAACCTTTCTGACATAAACAAGCATTGGAAGTTGCATGAAATCCTGAACAACATGGTTGTGGTGAGAAATATGGCAGAATCACACAAGAAGTCCTGCAAGGTTAATCCTGATGTTGAGAACAACTTGACTACAACATTTAATTAAGTTCTGGGCATCGAGGAAAGACCATCACTAGGCAGCAGTGAGTTGTCTGAGAAGGGAGGTTATTGATTGCTGACAATTTTATTAAACTAGGATCTTGTTTCATTAATATGCAGTTTTCCATCATACCACCCGCCATGAGCAAACTATATGCCAGGAATTCTTGACAAGGAAGTCAGAGTGGGTACCTAAAGATGCCAGCTTGCTATTTAAGCCAAAGGACCTCCATGTTGGACGTTAGGCAAATAACATCTCAGGGCATGCTCCATGGGCACTAGCCACGTGCACTCCATGCCCACAAACATAGGCATCTGATACATGCCAGCCTCTACGAATTCTTATGTGATCCACTACAATGCTGCATCCTCTGGCACAATGCCAACTATCATTGTATTGCCACAGCAAGGACACTGCGCACTCAGGGGCATGCACCTAGTTCATGGATTGGAACAGGCTACATCTTTAGGTTGTTTACCTGTTCTGTTCATGCTCAACCATTTTGAGCCTGCCTGGATACTCACAAAATCCCTGCCTTACCATGCCTTTGTTGGGCCTTGCCCCTCAGCCAGTGATACCAGGCTCATTGTACTGTAGTTTTGGCATGTTATCATGATTGTCAGAAGGGAGATAGCTTTCAGTAAGGATGTCCCATCATAGACTCCCATGAAGGCCAGTCTCCAATACCAGTCTAGGGGTTTGGGTCACACTCAGTCAGCAGCTCAGGGTGGTCAGTCAGACTCCTCTCTTCGTAAGAGGTGAGAAAGCAAATATCGATCATCCCACAACCCGCCTTGACTCTTTCCATCCTACTGAGGCAGTTTTCCTTGTGAATGAGAGAGAAGCAAATATTAAGCGAGATGAAAGTGTTGCTTTAGATTCAGGTGGGGAGGATCGAGAGTAGGCAGTGCAGATGGCATGCAGCGTTAGTGTTGTCAGAAATTGTGATGGGTGACAGTGAGTTAGGGAAGTTGCTGTAGGCAATAGTGAGAGTGTTAGAACAAGGACCTTAGTGGGAGATGGGTACAGAAACAGAGATGGAGTATGTTTTACCGGAGAGAAGTTTGGAGAACTAAGAAGCCACTGATGTTCTTCCAAATTGTTACGTATTCCTTCAGACGGCTGATACTGCACTGACCTGGGTGACAACCTTGGCATGGTCTAGTGTCATAGTCTCCTCTGCTGATCCTGAGGGAGGAAGATATCCTTTGTCTGCCCACCCCTATCCAACAGAACCACTAGCTCCCTACCTGAAAAGCAGGACACCAATTTTACTTATCTGCCTGGTCCGTGAAATCTGTGCAGGGCAGCTCCAGACTGACAGTGCTTGTCCAAATATGCAGTAGCCTATTCAAGATGTTGCTGGTGCCAGGGCATTCTGGAATATTCTGGCAGTTGTTCCTGGTGCATCAATGGGGCTAGAGTTGGACAATAGGGCGCCAACAGGGCAGGGCAGACAGTTAATGAGGAATGTTTGGGAAGATGTGGCAGGAAAATCTGCTAGATCTCATGGAGAAAAACGTTTGTGAAGGTCAACTAAACTAACAGCTAAAAAAGTCTAAGATTCAGCCCACGGAGGTCTGTCTTATGCTGCTGCACTTATAATCTCTGAATCTGGGGAAAGTTGACCCTGACCATTTGGTCTGCCTGGCTTGTATTAAATCCTGAGCTGGCAATCTAATAAACATAGCAATTGTAGCTATTGCTGGGCATGGGTATGTTACATCGGTTTGTAAAACCATAGTTGTTAAAGTAGCAAGTAGGGCACACCTTTAGGTTCTCAACTTTCTCCAAGTATTTTTAACCATTATTGTCATTTTGTCTGGCTGTATATGAGTGACAATTTACCAAGCCAAGGAACTGAATGTTTGCAAATGTATGTCAGTCATCCAACTCGAAAACCAATGGCAGCTCAGTTACTTTACCATGCTGAAGCATGGTGAATGCTGGTGAATCCAATTCTCAAGCATTATTCCTTGACACAGATTCTGCAGACATAGGGCACAGGAACTGAAAGATTAAAACCTATTCTTAATTCTTAAGATTTTCAATTTTTACCAAAATCTTTTTCAAATCGGCTCATGTCATTAACAGTGTAGTGAAGACTGAGCACATACCTTGACTTGATCTTTTCATTATTCATCTATATCTGTTCATGCCCAGTTTAGCTTATGTCTGCCTGCTCCTTCTTCTCTTTCAGGTGGTAAGGGTATTGCATCAGCAAAGAGGAAAATAATGCCACTGCTGGTGAGAGCCACCAGGTTACTGATGAAATACAAATAGTGCTTGGCTGGGTCGACTTCCCTAAGGAATCTGTATGTGCATAATGTAATGATCAATGTTCAAAGCCTGTAGGAAACTTTGTACAGGAAATACCTGGGAACTGCTCTCATTTTGCTGGTGTTGCTTCATCGAATGAACACAGAGGCCAACTTTTCAAAGAGCCTTTATGAAGCATGATTGTGAGGCAAGATAACACAATTAGAACAATGCGATCACTGAAACAAGCTGCTTTATTGATTGTTACCATTAATGTTAATCAGCTCCCTAATCCTGTCAGACTCTGCTTCAAGGCACAGGTACAGAAAATTCTGAAGAATTGTAACAGAGGTCCAGTGACTAGGATACTATTTATTTAAATGTTCATGCACAAAAGCTGCTTTCTTTTACAAAATATACAAGTGTCAAAAGACAACCAAGTTTTCATTTGTTGCTGAAAGTTACTGAACAATTATTATTTGGAAAATTGTTCAATTTGATCATTGTTAGATATTTTAGACATTTTTTAAAAATGTAAATATTTTCTGATATTCTAAAAATTCTTAGAAATATGGGTGTAGCCATTGCATGATTGGGTATAACATTGAATCACAACACAAATAATTACTGTCTTGAGCAATCAATCCTTCAGACTATTATTATTTGAATAATTAATCTGTTTCATTGGTTCAAAGTATTTTCCCATGAAGTTATATTTTCATAAAGTTAACCATTTGAGTCCAGTTTCCAGTGTTCTGTTGAATGGTCACTAGACTTGAAATGTTAACTCTGTTTCTCTCTCCACAGATGCTGTCTTTCTCCAGCACTTTGTTTTTATCCCATCCATTATAACACAGCAGTGGGGTGGGGGGAATGGTCAGACTATTGAATACAGGGAAAATCTGATGAGAGGTGAGTTTTGAGGGCGAGAGACAAAAGCAGAGGATTTTTTTCTGCGAAGCTCTCTTTGTCTCCATTCAGCTGTTGGGTAAATCAAACAATATTTTGATCATTAAAATATTTATTAACAGCATCCTGGAAACAAATTGGCTGTACATTCCTTCTACTCCTCCACGCAGAAGTGGACAGCTGGAGGCTGAGTTGAGGTCAAGTTTGAGGTTTTTAAAGCTTTGATATGGTCTTAGGTGTAAAGATTCAGCCAAAGCTAACTGAGTACAAACCAAACTTGGCAACATGCAGATTATTTGATTGAGTAGTACATGTGGTTCCGGTTTTATCAAGTATCAACAATTTGAGCGACAATGGTCCTAGATTAGGAAGGAGAGAACCGGCTCATTCTTGTAATTGCCACTCAAGTGTTCTGCTTAGGAAAGTGTGTGTTGGTCCATTCTGGATTGGCTGTAGTGGCTGATCGTGACTGAGCAACCTTTCGTTACTCTATTTTCTGGATCATTTGTAGTAAAAAGGAAAATTAGACAATGAATAGGAGCTGTACCGTGGAACCATAGCCAACATTGTGCCACCACCTTCAGGACAGCGGAAGCAATACGAGAAAGGTGGAAAGAAAATCAGCAAAATGCCTTTACATGTTTATATGCTATCCGTAAAATCTGCAAACTTGTGACCAAACAAGCTGAGAGATGATATTTGTGGCTGACATCTGTTTTTTGTTTCACGAATAATTGTCAAAAGATTCCAGGAATTGTAGATCCTGTTAACACATGTTAAATGTTATTAATAATAAAAACTTGCTGAGAATTTGATTAGGCTAGTTTACCAATTTCTTGCACTCTGTCTGACAATGTAAACTAGTGAACAATGAAACTAATTCCAGTGTTTGCATGTCTGGCATGTTAACATATTCTAACTCAGAAGCAGAATCATCACACGAGTAGAGCCAAGTCTGTTCTTTGGTGGAAACTCACTCCAGGGGTTTGATGTATCTGGCGCACTGGATAACGTATTAGTGTTAAATTCCTGTCTGTGGTATTTTAACGCAGTTGTTACCTGTTTAAAATACCACAGACAGCAACTTAATACAAACCAGTGTGCTAAGAATGGCAAGAGGAGAAATTAAACTGCCAAAAGGCTTTAAAATAAACAGGTTAATGACTGCCTTAAAATAGTGCAGACTATAATTTAACATGAATGTATTAACAGGAGACTAAAAATAGCATAGAATGGTTATTAAGCTCTTGATTTTGAATCTGGATCAAAGTATGGGTTAGTTCTGAGATACCTAAACAATCCTAGTCTAGATTAGTTTGGTACATTGATCTGATTTAGGGACTTATTGCACCCATAGGTTTTTGTTTGAAATATAGTTAATCAGTGTTCTTTTTCTTAGCATTATATTGAATTGTTACATTCATCTCATGGGCCAGTAGATTCAGCCTAAAGCAGTTGCAGCAGCACAGGCATAAGGAAAGAATTCTGGCATTTGAAGCTGTTGTATTCTCTTATTTACATGTCTGTAATCCACAATAACATCACTTTGATCCTGCAACTTGAGAACACTAGACTTTTAAAACATTTGGGTTTAAACAGCAGAAGTAAACAAATTGCCTAGGGATGCCTTATGATTAGTTCTTCTCCACAGAACTGTTCAGTATGTGCCACACTGGAATGACTGACCTAAACTGTAAATTGATTATGTAGAAGAGAAAAATTATGAGCCATTCCAGTACTTATTATCCATTATTTTACTCCATCCTTAGAATTACCAAGGAGTAATAAGATCCACTCACTTTGTTGCTAGTTATTTTGGCACGAAAGCGTTTTGCTCCAGACTCTTCAATTATTATTCAATAGGCACATTAACAAGCATCCTTTGGACAGAATCCCAACTGCTAAAATTGGAGTCAGGCTTCGTTACAGATGCAATGGAGGTTCGGAAGAGGGAAGCATTAACGCCCCTGAAAGTGATATCAGGTTCAGAAACCAGACTGAATTCTGGCCCCTTCTGGTTTTAGTGTGGGGCAGGTTGCAAGTGGATATGAAAACCTTGAAGAGCTGTCAAGTAAGTAATTTGATTGGGTAAATCGTAACTAGTTTAGGATTAATCCCAGATTTCTGGCTAGAACCGCAAATATACAGGTTTCCCAAGCTGTTTCCCAAAATCATCAAGATCGACAGGGTAAGATCACAATAGAGAGTTCCTGCTCAGCGACACTGACAGGCTGGGAAACCTTCAAACAGTGAAAGAGAATTGCTGGAGCATGCCTGAATGACAACCTTGTGATTAGATAGTGTTTTCAGTGTCTCTTCATCAGCCAGAGAGCAGTGAATCTGTGGAATTCACTGCTGCTGAAGGCTGTGGAGGCCAGGTTATTGAGTATATTTAAGACAGAGATGGATAGCTTCTTGATTGTCGAAGGGATAAAGGGTTATGGGAAGAAAGCGGGAGAATGGGGTTGAGAAACTTGTCAGCCATGATTAAATGGCGGATCAGACTCGATGGGCTGAATGGCCTAATTTCTGCTCTCAAATCTTATGGTCTTATGACAGATGATTTTCAACTTCTTGGAAGTCACTTCACCTGTCCTGCACTTTGATCATGTTCAGCTTCACTTTCCTGCTGTCAGTGTTCACCACAGCACAAGAGCAGCGTCTACAACTTTACCATGCATCACTGTTGAGAATAGACCACTCAGTCGTTCCAGTCTGCTCCACCATTCAACAGGTTCATGGCTGATCTGGTTTTAACCTCAACACTCAAGATTTAAAGATTCTGAATCCACTGACTTTTGAGGAAGGCAGTTCCAAAGACCGACAATCCCCTGAGGGGAAAAATAGTTTCCTCATCTCCAATTTAAATGAGTGCCCTTTATTTTTAAACTATGAGCCCTAATTCTAGTTGGGGCGGCATGGTATCTCAGTGGTTAGCACTGCTGTCTCACAGCACCAGGGTCCCATGTTCGATTCCAGTCTCGAGCAACTGTCTGTGTGGAGTTTGCACATTCTCCCAGTGTCTGCCTGGGATTCCTCTGGGTGCTTCGGTTTCCTCCCACAGTCCAAAGATGTGCAGGTTAGGTGGATTGGCCATGCTAAATTGCCTATAGTGTTCAGGGATGTGTAGATTAGGTGCATTAGGCAGGGGAAATGTAGAGTAATAGGGTAGGGGAATGGATCTGTGTGGGTTAATTTTCAGAGGGTCAGTGTAGACTTGTTGGTGCCAAATGGCCTGTTTCTACACTATAGGGATTCTATGATTTAAATTCATATCTCTGAAAACCTTTCATCTCCTCAGTAATCAAGAACATTTCTACCTTTACCTTAAAAAGATTTAAGGATTATGAATCCATTGCATTTTGAGGAAGGCAGTTCCAAAGACCGATAACTCTCTGAGGGAGAAAAAGTTTCCTCATTTCTGATTTAAATGGGTGCCCTTTATTTTTAAAGTATGACCCCTAATTCTAGATTCTCCCACAAGAGGAAACATCTTTTCCATATCCACTTGGCCAGGTCCCCTGAGGATCTTGCATGTTTCAATTAAGTTACCTCTGACTCTTTTAAACTCCAGAGGATATAGGTCCAGCCTGTCTAGACTTTACTGAAAACATAATCCGCTTATTCCTGGTATTAGTTGAATAAACCTAAAATCAGACTCATGTCACTAATGGACAGAGAGATCCAGCTCAAAGGAGGTAAGGCCCTCAATATTGGGTTTACAGGCAGGGGATCAGCTTTCTTGACATATCTGCCATTGGTACACCTACAGTACTCTGCTTTTCCTCAGAGTTTGACTCTCTCCTCTCCTGCAGGCAAAGAAAACAGAGAGCTGTTGTTGTCCCAGTTAACAGCATCTCCCACTCAGGGTCAACAGAGAGTTGTGAATGTAAGAAATATAAGGAAGGAATGACAACATCTGTTGCAGTGGGGAGTGGGGAAGTTGGTGACTGATGCATGTGTGTGAAATTGTATAAAATGATCGGGGAGTGTTGGTGCTGGTGGGTAAGTCAGAACATACCTGGAATAATAAAGGACTGAGTGGGGCTGCTAGATATATTGTTCGTGGGGATATTATACGAAAGAAAATAGGGGAAGTCGCAGTCTAAGGTTTAACACCTGAAAGGGTGATGTCACTCCTAAGATGCTTGAACCTGGGCGTACAAAGATTCCTGCTTTGAGAGATGACACTCTAGTTGCTTCTTTGCTTATTCCATCCATACAATCTTCATTGGAGAGGCTGATCCTTTCCTCCCATTCACAGGAACTATCAGCTCAATCTAAGTCTAATTGTCATTTCTAAGTTGTTGCAAGTGCCCACTGGACGTGAGCAATTTGCCATTGTCAAGCAGGGAATATTACATACAAGCAAACAATTGGACAATTCCAAACATGAGCTTCTATTTGCACATAGCAAAAGTGAGCACAAACAAAAATAAGGTTGGAGTGCATTCCCACAATGCAAACCCAATGTTTACATCCAAGACCAAAGACTATTATGTAGTCCACCATGTTCTACTGTACCCAACGCTCATCTGGAGCTGGGTGTCAATTAGATCCTGTCTGGCTTGTAGCGCCCTACACAGCAAAGCTCTGTCATACACAAGGAGCACTTTTCCTCCTCCTCATTATCCTTATTATTCTCTTCTGAAGATTGATTCCATTCCCTCAGTTCCTCAGCTCTCAGCACGTGATTTCGTTGTCTGTACCAATTATGCAGAGCACAGCATGCCAGGATGATGTTACACATTCTATCCACATTATAACTGAGGTCCCTCCAGACCAGTCCAAGCAGTGGAACTGAACCTTGAGGGACCCTATATTGAGTTGCCCCAAAGCTCTGACTGAAGCATGAACAGCATTAAGCCTGTGCTCTTTATCAGACAGGGAGTTGTGCAACGGTGACAGGGGTTATGGCCACAATGAGTATTCCTTGGCCTGCAGTAACCAGCCTTGTCATACCCTCAAAAGCTCCTGGCACACAAGAGTGCTTCATGATGTAGGAGATGTGGCAGTTGCCAGGGTATTGAGCACACACCTCAAGGAAGTGGTAATGGTGATCACAGTTCACTTGCATATGATTGAAATGGAACTCTTCCTGTTAGTGCATTCCACAACATTGTGGTACCATCTTCTCAGTGTCACACGTGTGCAGCTGATAGCACCCTGGACTTGGGGGATGCCAGTTATTATCCTGACTCCCACTGCCCGGGCTGCAGCACTGATCATGTCATGGGGAAATGAAATGAATTCTTGTGATCTTACACAGATTGGATGGTCATTGACGGTCAATGTCCTGATGCATTTGCAGATTCAGACTGAGAGACCCCTCACGAATCACCTGACCGAGCTAGTTGTATAGCAGTTCAAAGCGGCTGTCACCTTCAGAGCTACTGTTCTAGCATAGTTCCATCACAGTGTCCTGGGACAGAACGCCTTTGTTGACACTGCACTTCACTCATCCCAGAAAACTGTGTCAGGAGCAAAAATCTCATGCATGCTAAGGAGGTCTGAGGAGGTGATCTTTGCCTGAGCAGACCTCCATGGCGGCCTGTACCTACTCTTTGACTTATCCTCAGCCGGAGCACGGTGGCTCAGTGGTTAGCACTGCTGCCTTACAGCGCCAGGGACCCGGGTTTGAATCCAGCCTTGGGCAACTGTCTGTGTGGAATTTACACATTCTTCCCATGTCTGCGTGGGTTTGCTCCCACAATCCAAAGATGTGCAGGTTAAGTGAATTGGCCATACTAAATTGCCCATAGTGTTCAGGGATGTGTCGGTTCGGTGCATTAGTCAGGCGTAAATATAGGGTAGGAGGAATGGGTCTGGCTTCTCTTTGAAGGGTTGGCATGGACATGGGCCAAAGGGCCTGTTTCCACACTGTAGGAATTCTATGATTCTGCATCCAACTGTGCCATGTCCAACATCCCACTGAGATTCTTGCTGAAAATGACAATATGTTGGGAACATAAGGAGTAAAGCTGGTTCTCAGGTCTCAGAACAGTGTCAGTAGTGGCACACCCTGCAGATGAGGGCTGTACATCCACTTCTCCATACGGTGAGACATGCAGTTCCCCAATAATAAGGGCCATGTCTCCATCATTCATTCAACCACAGCATCAGCTTGTGCACCAGTCTGGTGAAGATGTCACATTGGCTGGCTGACCAACACATTACATCAAAAGGGAATCAGCATTGCACAAACCTCTTTTCCCATCTAAGGATCACATCAATTATTCAAATTTTCATTGCATTTAGCACAGACCATCAGTACACATACATGACAGACCATGAAGTGAAGATCTTCCATCCCTCAGCATCCTTGGAAGTTCACAGATCATGGGTTTCCTTTGGCCAGTACTCACCTCCTTTCCAATCACTACTTCTAACTTCAGTATCATGGAGATGACAACACTTAACTTTCATGGTGTAAATTAACTTTATATAGCCCTTGAACCCTCTGCATGTTCACTCTGTGTGCAGAGCAATTGGGTGATGAAATGGTTGAAATAAAAATGCAGCTGGAGTATGCAAGCAACTGTTTCATTTATTTGTCCTTCAATGCCCTAGAGTCCCACAACATTTCCACCCATCAAACTGACACTGATTCCACCCACCCTGGGTGTTGTCCTGGTCTTTTCCCAGTTGAATTTCACATCTAGAGAACAACAAGTGATGGTAGGGAACACAGCTCACCTGTGGAAACGATCAGCATCAGGCTTTACATGATTGCCATATATTTTCCCAAAGCATGCATGTTCCCTTTTACCTTGCACTATCTCAACAGATCATTTCCACACATCACCCCAGTTAGAGACACATCACAGTGAACTTTGCCTCCAAAATCCATTAAGGTTCCCAGTTAAAAGGCTTCTTGCAGGCTTAAAAATAAAATGGATGGGCGAAGTAAATTGTCAGTATAACATCAGAACCTGTCTGGAATAAAATTGTGTTTTCAGCACCAACAATGATTTTCTAGCCTTAATAATCTTGCCTGTGTGCAGAGATTGGTTCATTCTGCCATTTTGGTTTTTCCCAATTTGTCACCAATACTTGTGTGATGTGGTCACTCTTAATTTGATGTAACTTTCCTCTGGTGGCTGAAACTGCTATTGCACTCTTTATCTGTTAAAAACATAACCCTAAAGACAGCAATACTCATTAAAAGGGGTACAACAGTGAACAATAAAGTAATATAGGAGCAAATGAAAGAAAATAAAGGAGAGACGGCAAATCAAGTAAAAGAACAGAACAAACAAGTGTTGCACTCTTTTAAAAAAAAGCCAAAGACCTTCATCAAGAAATGGAAGGCAAACACTTGATTATGGATTGGGTATAACATACAACAACACATGCAGCTTTATTTCATGGATCAACTATTAAGTGAACAGAAGAGGAGACCTCTGAAAATCTTACCTGCTAGCTGCAAGAATTAGCTTCAAAATGTAAATGCATCCATTCTTTCCGAGGAAGATCTGGAGAATATTTGAACAGCAACTCAAGGCACAAATCAATTATCAGATTAACATACTCCAGTTTCTGTTGCATATACAAAATCCCCTGAATCTATTGACAATTTTGCTACAAGATTCTACAGCAAAGGACATTAGTGTGTTTTCTTTGAAGAAAGCAAATCTTAGCAGGACTTATACACTTAATGGTAAGGTCCAAGGGAGTGTTGCTGAACAAAGAGATCTTGGAGTGCAGGTTCATAGCTCCTTGACAGTAGAGTCGCAGGTAGGTAGGATAGTGAAGGAATCATTTGATGTTGTGAAACTTGAAAGGGTTCAGAAAAGATTTACAACAATGTTGCCAGGATTGGAGGATTTGAGCCATAGGGAGAGGCTGAATAGGCTGGGGCTGTTTTCCCTGGAGCGTCAGACGCTGAGGGGGGTGATTTTACAGAGATTTATAAAATCATGAGGGGTATAGATATGATAAATAGACAAAGCCTTTTCCCTGGGGTGGGTAAGTATAGAACTAGAGGGCATAGGTTTAGAGTGAGAGGGGAAAGATATAAAAGAGACCTAAGTGGCAACTTTTTCATGCAGTGGGTGGTGCATGTATGAAATGAGCTGCCAGAGGAAGTGGTGAAGGCTGGTACAATTGCAACATTTAAAAGGCATCTGGATGGATATATGCGTAGGAAGGCTTTGGACTGGTTTCTGGCAAGAGGGACTAGATTAAGTTGGGATATCTGGTCAGCATGGAGGAGTTGGATCGAAGGGTCTGTTTCCATGCTGTACATTTCTATGACTCTATGACTCCATGAAAAACTAACAGGGAGGTTGGTTACACCAATAGCCTTTAGGAAAAATCACTTGGGCAGGAAACAGGTCTAAGTTATTGATGCCTTACTGGAAGATGGATGTCAACATGAAGCCACAGTGGCAGACCAATACCAATTACATGCTTTAGATACAGACAACGCCATTGTTACAGTCAGCAAAATGCCCCAACCAGCATGATCTGTCATGGATACAATTTGTCAAATTGACCCAAAAGTTGTCCCATATTTCTTCATATCTACAAAGCGCGTGGCTGCAAAGGGCATTGGGCATGCATGCACAGAAAATCTAATGTCAAAAGCCAAACCACACCCGGAAACAAGACACAGGCGACCAATACAACATCATAATTGCTGAGCACCGAAAGTCATACGAATGTGAACAAACACAAAGATGTCAGCCAACAAGGCAAGAAAGCAAACTTTGGAAGATGATCAAACCTTTCGTATTGTCAACCTCACACCCCTTCTTGACAAGGCAAACTTCTATGATAATTGAGATTGTATGTCCCCAAAAGGCAGATTGAGAAACCTTGAAAGCCAAAACTGACAAAACAGCTGCTGCCAATATATTATCACTTATGCATCCTAAAAGATATGGATCCCATCAAATGGAGCTCTGTGGTACATCATACAAGAGACTGTCTTAAAGGCTTAACAAATCACCGATTCAATACAGTGGCACAATTGCATGGTCATGCCATTATTCAACTTCAGACTAGGTTCCTGACATCTTCTACCCGGTAGATACAAATGGTCCAGCACTGGTAAGACTGCCATTATCTCTATTCTCAGTTAGAGACAAAAAAAACTGCAGATGTTGGAATCCAAAGTAGACAGACAAGAGGCTAGAAGAACACAGCAAGCCAGGCAGCATCAGGAGGTGCAGAAGGTGACATTTCGGGTGTAACCCCTCTTCAGGGCTGAGGGTGCATGTAAGCATAGTGACCATTCATGACATTCAAACCATATCCACTATGATGAGAATGAAAGAGCCACAAGATTTTCTTCTTCAAAGCTGTAAATATAGGAGGTATGGTTAGTACATTTTCAGATGACACCAAAATTGCAGGTGTAGTGGACAGTGCAGAAGGTTACCTCAGAGTACAATGGGACCTTGATCAGATGGACCATTAGGCCAAGGAGTGGCAGATGGACTTTAATTTAGATAAATGTGTGGGATTGCATTTTAGAAAGACAAGTCAGGGCAGGACTTAGACATTTAATGATAAAGTCCTGGGGAGTGTTACTGAACCAAAGAGTTCTTGGAGTGCAGGCTGAGTGCCTTGAAATTAGAGTCGCAAGTAGATAGGGTAGTGAAGAAGGTGTTTGGTATGCTTGTCTTTATTGGTTAGAGCTTTGAGTATAAGAGTTGGAAGGTCATTTTGCAGCTATCTAGGACATTAGTTAGGCCACTTTTGGAATACTGCCTGCAGTTGTGGACATTCTGCTGTAGGAAGGATGGGGAACATGAAAGAGTTCAGAAAAGATTTACAAGGATGTTGCCAGGTTAGAGGGAGAGGCCCAATGGGCTGGGAGCTATTTTCCCCGGACCATCAGAGCCTGAGGGGAGACCTTATAGAGGTTTATAAAATCATGAGGGGCATGGATAGTGTAAATAATCAAAGTCTTTTCCCCATGGTGAGGGAGTCCAAAACTACAGGGCATAGGTTTAAGAGGAGAGGGGAAAAATTTAAAAAGGGATCTAAGGGGCAACTTTTTCATGCAGAGAGTGGTGCATGTACGGAATGAGCTGCCAGGGGAAATGGTGGACACTGGTATAATTACAACATTTGAAAGGCATCTAGATGAGTTTATGAATAGGAAGGGTTTAGAGGGTTATGGGCCAAATGCTGGCAAATGGGACTAGATTAATTTAGGATAGCTGGCCATCATAGATGAGTTGGACCAAAGAATCTGCATCTCTATGACTCTAACGACAGAAGAGAATGAAAGGTACACTCAGCGAGTTAATATGTAGGGACCCATAACCATACTCCAGACAGAGTGCAAGTTAGAAGTTCATACCTGGACACCAGCAAAGGTTTCTAAGCTATGCAAGCAGCCCAGCTCATATGATTTAATTATCAATCATAATACAATATTGCAAAGGAATGGAAGTCAGCTCAGGGCAATGTATGACACATCAATTATGCAGACTGAGAGTGAGGAAGAAAACTCCAAAGATGACAGTACAATGATGCTGAGTGATAGCAAGGCAACCAAGTTGTCAGCAATGAAATACCAAGTATAACACCTCTCCAAGTGCCAAATAATCACCAGATCAGGACCAGTTGTCAAATCTCCAAAACATTGAATTGTGAATCTTGTTAACTCTGCTTTACCTATTTGTAAAATTATTGAATTAACAACATATGCCTACATATAAATATGTCTGTCTGTTTGGGATTTGTTTTCTTTGGAAAAAGGATGTTGTGTTATGTCTTAGAGCTAAGGTACAATGCATCTTTAAGAAACATGTTCATGACTTCATCACAATATTATGGCATGTCACAAGGAGGTATATAGGTCTCACTCTCCAAGGTGCTAAGTCCTTTTGCAATTCACCTCTTGCTGAGTCCTCCTCAGATATGCTGATATCAGCATGATACAGCTTACATCCAAATTACATAGCTTGAGTTCAGACTAGTGGACACCTGTGGTTGTAATATGTGTAGATACCAGGAGCTGTAATAAAGGTTCATTGAATCCTTTAACATGACTTTATTCCTGTTTCATTCTTATGTTATGGGAGCTGACATAAGTATGAATACTTGGCCAAAGGTTACATGCCTACCACTGTATTTATGAGAGATCGTGAGTTCAGAACTGACCTGGGTGGGCAGCGCTTGCTCTTTCTAAAGGAATAACTCCCAAATACCATATCATAATCATATCGGATGGTGAAGTAGGAGCAGTGGGGACTATTTTGAGGTCAGGAAATTGAAAGTTCCTTAAAGACGCAGGCAAATTTAATGACAAGATTTGATTAAGATGTTTTGTCTCTGTTAAATAACTGTAGCAGGCAGATTGAGAGTCTGTCTGGCCATTAGTTAACAGGCCTTTGGTACTATAGGCTGCAGTCAGGGAAGGTAAGAAGGGATTGGAGACTGAGATTGAATGAGTGATGATTTCTCGGAGTGGGTGAAACAGACCAACAGCATCAATTCAAAATGATCCAGCAAGTATGTGAAAAGGCATTTACTTGTTCTTGCCTCTCAATGGCTGTGAGCTGAAATTTAAAATGGTGACTAATTCTGAGGTATACAGCCTGATTCTGATTTCTGAATGACTAACGCTCCTTGTCCTCCAGTCTCCAAAGCAGCTGAAAGTATGTGGATAGTTTGATGAGCTTGGATTTCAGATTTCTTTTGTATTTTTACTGTCCATCTGATCCATTAGCATTCTTTTTCTGGTGGGGCTAGGAGTTAAAACCTCGCCCTGAATCTCAGATAGCTATTCAACATAACGGGCCTCACTGCTGAACCAGATCCCATCCTCTTTGGAAGGCAATATTAGTTGATCATAACCCTTTTCCCGACAGGGCCCTGCATGGACTGCAGTACCTCCACTCTCACCCAAGCTGACATCAGCAATCTCAACACAGGTATCTACAAAGAGCCCTTTTACAGAACACAATTGTTGCGCTGGCTGTGCTAAAATAGAACAGTTCAAGGTCCTTTCCTTTCACACCAGACAATGTGAAAGGCCAATACTCCCAAAGAGCTATTTAGCAGCGAAAGACATGGTGTCAATTTACTTTTTACATCAAGCACTAGCTCCAAAGGCAAGGACTATTCAGATAACTTCTAGTGTTCACTTTTTTCTATGGTATTCCATTCTTGGCCACCTTTATACAGATGATGTCATCCAACCAGACAGTTTAAAGGAAAACTTCCTGCTCTCCTAAGCAAAGTGGAGCAGGAAGTGGCCGCTGCATGGTCTGTGATCCACAGAACTTGTATTTCAGCAAGACACAGACAGGCTTATTCCCTGGTGACGGCTCCCTGTGCTTTCCAATGCTGAACAGGATTTCCTTCTGTCTGAAAGTGTAATAAGTGCTCCAGTAAACACTATGCATATGCACTTCAGCTGTTCCAATCATTCTGCAACAAAAAAGATCGATGACAAGGAGAGATTATTTCATACAAAAATCTTTTAGATGTCAAGTGGGTGCTGTGAAAATTGTGACTTTTCAGTGATTTCCTCTCATTTGGTACAAGTCTGTGCTTTTTGCGTGTGAGTCCACTTCATCAGAAGAGAGAGTGGAGATTTATTGTACAACCTGACTATGTTTATCTATGAAGAGATTGGATTGATAAGGTGGAATGAGTAACGCACATTTGTGCAGAAGTTGATTAAAGCATAATGCTGGAGCATTAATAAAGGCTGCCATTGCTTCAAAATTGTACAGACTAAGGGCCTCATGTATTTATATGGGCAAAACATACATAGATTTCACAAAGCATTGCATAAGATATATGGTGCAGAAACAGACAATTCGAGTGAACCAGTGCATGATAGTATACTCACCCTGAGCTTCTCTTATCTAAATAAAGTATCATAACCATCGTCTTACTCACCCTCACATGCTTGTCTAGATTCATCTTAAATGTTTCTATACATACTTTTTAATAGTGCATGGGAAGTGGGCATCATTGGGACATAGTTGAGAAAGAATTCAGTGTTGAGAGCTAGATCAAACTTGCCACAAGCCTGTGCTATGCCATGGAGTACCACAGGATCTTCAATTATGTAAAAAACAAAGTAACTGCAGGTATTGTAAATCCAAAAGACAAACAGAAGTTGCTAGAAAAGCTCAGCAGGTCTGTGAAGAGAAATCAAAGTTAATGTTTCAGGTCAGGTGATACTTCCTCAGAACTTCCTCAGGTCACCAGACCCAAAACATAACCTTTGATTTCTCTTCACAGATGCTGCCAGACATCAGCTTAACTTTTCCAGCAATGTCTGTTTTTGCTTCAATTATGTATGTTATTTGTATGTTATGTTATGTATGCATTAGTCAGAGGGAAATGGGTCTGGGTTACTCTTCGGAGGGTCGGTATGGACTTGTTGGGCCGAAGGGCCTGTTTCCAAGCTGTAGGGAATCTAATCTAAAGGATAGAGGTAAAATAAGAAATGGGGTATGGATCTCATTGCAACAATGAAACAACAGAGGAAACAAAGTGACACAATAATAACAGCAATGAAATATATCTCAGTCAAATGAATCACAAGCTATTTTCCAAGACTTTAGATCCTGTTATTGAGAATTTTCCAAATTCAGGGATAATTTAAAGAACTGACTTTTGCGACAATGAGGTTTCACCAACAGCTGCAATTCTAAGTGATCATTTTTAACATGTGACATTTGATTCTGTGGTGTAACAGCTAACATCTGGTCTTAACCCACCCTCTGGAATACTCCCCTCCAGCCCAAAACATCAGAATGCCTTGGGAAGTTGTCCAGTTGATACTTGCCCCCTGTTTTTCTCAAACCCGTGCTTCCAAATCTATCTTCAAAAGCCCAGGGAAATTCACCTCCTTGTCTCTGAATTATTATTCTGGAATTCCAGATTACTAGTCCAGTAAAATTACCACTATGCTTCCATATGTAAATAGTTGCTCAAATTCAGTTGCAAACGTAGACTGTTGCGGAATGAAGGCATCATAGCTGTTTTCAGGAAAGCAGGCACTGACCCATATGCTTCACTGCCTATCAGCATCCATTGTTGAACCCAATGGTTCCACTGAATGGAATTCCTTCCAGTTCTGGTACAGGAAAGAGTTGATATTGCCAAGTGGTGTGTGTATGGTGAGTGGCACCATGGGGATCCCTGTAATCCCAGTGAAGCTTGCTTGCTGCTCCTGATTCTCTGGCAAAATACAATAAAATGTAGGTAGCTCTGATTGAATAGAGAACCCTCTTGTAACAATAAACTGCCCAAAAGTTGCAAATATTTGGAGGGTTAGAATCCAGCAAGAGTCAGATGTATAAAGATTCCTCAATATGGTTTTCAGCACAATTCACTCTCCAGTGCATGCATATACTATTGATGCCTTTTTCTTTATCTCTAATAGTAATCAATATCCAAAAAGAGGGTGCAACAATCATACTATCTTACATAATTTTATAATAAAGATTGGAGGCTACAGCACAGTTCTGAAGGGTAATCACCTTTGCGTAAAGTAGATGTTTATATTTAGCTTTTCTCTCAACTTCGTTTCAATTAAATAGCTGACTGAGACATTTAATGGGTGGGGTACAAAGGGCTGCCAATGTTCATACAAATACTGATCCAAGGAAATTTTTTGGGGAGGGCAAACCTTTTATTGATTCAACAGAACTGAACTTTACTTTAAAAATCTGCACAACCAATTCAAATATTCCCCAGATAGCCTCATTCAAAATCGAAATATTAAAGCTAGTCAGATAAAGAAATTAAGGTTTGTACAAATTTGGACCATTCTGTAAAAAGTTTTTGGCAAGACATTACATGATGGGTGTGGTCATGTGAAATGATGTCAAAATACTTTTGGATACAATTTACAGGAAAGGGAAAATAATGAATGTTGAACTTCATGTGAGCAGTGATATTCTGAAGTGCTTAAAGCAAAGTAATCGGATAATCCTCTACCATGGAACAGTATGACACAGCTTTACAAATGGCAAGAGAGAGGCAGAAAACAAATGAGCAAGAGGAGGATGATAATAGGAGGGTGAGATCCAATGAATCACTCTCACATGCAGAACTACATTAACAACAGTATTGCAGATGGCTGCTCATCATTGCCATGGAAACCATGACAAAAAACAAAACCTTGAAAATAGGTAAAAAAAACAGTAAGCTTTTTATTTCCCCCCAACCTCCACTACCCCACTCCCCTACCACCTCCACGCTAGTTGACTGGGACACACACGTGCTCAGGGCTAAATTGAGCCACGAAGCATTGATTTCTTAGGTGGTATGTGGCAGCTTAAGGTGCAAAGACTATGCCTGAGATACCTCCAGTGGGAACTGTGCAGGACGTCATTTAGCTCAAGGGGTTTGTGCACACTCACTGAAGAAGACATATTTAAAAGTGACCAAAGGGGCAACGTTTTCATGCAGAGGGTGGTGCGTATATGGAATGAGCTGCAGAGGAAGTGATGGAGGCAGGTACAATTACATTCAAAAGGCATCGGAGGAGTATATGAATAGGAAGGGTTTAGAGGGATATGGGCCAAGTACTGGCAAGTAGGACTAGATTAGTTCAGGATATCTGGTTGGCATGGACAAGTTGGACCGAAGGGTCTGTTTCCGTGCTGTACATCTGTATGACTCCATGACTCTATCACAGTTAGCAACACATTGCAGAGCAATGTGATGATATAAAATGGTCTACAACGCTGATTTGATATTTTCAAATTCTACGTTTCTGCCAACTTGGCGGAACTATACATGACATTAAGTAGAATGAAGGACCCATTAGAGTTGTTTTAAAACATTGTGAGCTATTACAGATTTGTGCTGGCTGCTGGCAAAATTATGTGCAATGCTGGAACTTTCTGTACTCATTATTGTTTGAATACTCAATACGGAGTGGTCTGGCTGATCTTGAAGATTTTTCTTTGCATTAAAATATCGTACTGATAGAAGTTTTCTGCCAGACAAGGAGTTAATGGGCAGCTTGTGGGTTTTTCCTGGGGAATCAAACATTTCTGGATGAATGAAGGGAGATCGTATACATTAGGATCTTCAGGGAACAATTCCCTTACCTCATGTCAGTGAGTGTCAAATACATGGGGTGCCTTCACTTTATAACAAAGTGTGTGAATGGACTTTGCTACTATCAACTATTACTCTCATAATTGCCAATGGCTAACCAGGCAAATGTTGCAAGTGAAGAAATAGATAGAGACAATTGATAGCCCATTCTGCTCAAGTTCTACTTTTGCAGATTGTTCATGCTTAGAAATATATAAACCTAGGAGTAGATGTAGTCCATTCAGCCCATTGATTTTACGACATCATTCAGTACGATCATGGCTGATCAAGCATTTTAATTACTTTTACTCACCCTATCCCCTTTTCCCTGTATGACACTGGTAATCAGAAATCTATTAATCTCTATTTTAAACATACTCACAGACTGAGGTTCCACAGCCCTCTGTGGTAGAGAATACCAAAGTTTAATAACCCTCCGAGTAACATAAATTTCTCCTCGTTTCAGACCTAAGTGGCATCCCCCTTATTTTCAAATTAAGTCTCGAGATTCTAGAATCTTCAACCACGGGAAACATATTACCTGCTTCCACCCTTCTATCCTTTCAATTAATTTATCAGTTTCAATGAGCTCACCTGTTAATCTTCAAAACTCGAGAAAATAAAAGTCCTGTTTACCTGAATTCTCTCCATAGGTCCATCCTGCTATCACAGGGACAATGTTGGGAACATATATTGCACTCCCTCTCTGACCATAGCATCATTTCTACGATAAGGAGATCACAACTGTACTCACTACTCCAGGTGTGAGCTAACCAAGCTCCTGTACAATTGAAAGAAGACTTTACTGCTCCTGTACTCAAATCCTCTTGCATTAAAAGCTAACATTCTATTAGCCTTCCTAGTGATTTACTGCACCTGCATGTTATGCTTCAGTGACTTATTGACAAGAACACCAAGGTCCTTTTGTACATGTAGATTTTCTAACTTCTTACCCTACTAAAGCGGATAACCTCGCATTTTTCCACATTGTGATCCATCTGCCATCTTCTAGCCCATTTTGTCTGTCTAAATCTTCCTGAAACCATTTTACATCTTCTTCACAATGCGCTCACTGCAATTTTTCCATCCACTAATTTGGAAATATTACATTTGGTCCCACCCCAAATTTTGAGTTATATTGATGAGCTGCAGCCAATTTATTGAACCTTGAGATACCCCACTAGTCACAGCCTACCAATGCAGGAATGAACCATTTATTCCTATTCTCTGTTTTCTGTCTGTTAGTCAATCCTGAATCCATGCCTGTATATTATCTCCTATCCCATTGTGTTTTAATTTTTCTATCCAGTCTCCGCTGGACAATTTCAAAGCCTTTTGAAAATATAAAGGCTGTATTCTACATCCATCAGCTCTCCCTTATCAATTTTGTTCATAACATCTTCAAAAAACTCCAGCAAGCATATCAAACATGATTTCCTATTCACAAATCCATGCTGACCATACCTAATCAGATCATTATTGATTAGATGTCTATTTTTCTGATCCTTCATAATTGATTCTAACATTTCACTCTTATTGATGCAAGGCTAACAGATTTGTTACACCTCATTTTCTCTCTTGCTCCCTTGTTAAATAGTGGGGCAACTATTGCTACCTTTCAATCCATAGGAATCATTCTATAGAATTTGAGAACATAATCACCAACAGATCAACTTTCACTATTACCACCTCCGTCAACACTTTAGGATATAGAATATCAGGTCGTGGGGGCTTATCAACTTCCAGGGCAATCTTTTTATTCGTACAACTTACCATTCTCCCTCGCCACTTAGGTATCTATTTATTTGAGATTTCTGGTGTATTTCTTAACAAAAACAAACAGAAAGTAATCATTTAGCTTCGTTACCTTTCCCAACTCCCCATTATCTCCCAATTCTCCCTGTAATGGACCCACATTTATTTCATAAAAACCGAAAGAACTGCAGATGTTGTAAATCAGAACCAAAATAAGTTGTTTTTGGAAAAGCTCAGCAGGTCTGGCAACATCTGTGAAGAGAAATCAAAGTTAATGTTTTGGGTCCATTCTGAGGAGGGTCACTGGACCCAAAATGTTAACTTTAATTTTTCTTCACAGATGCTGCCAGACCTGCTGAGCTTTTGTAGCAACCTCTGTTTTTATTCCACATTTGCTTCAGCCAAATATTTTAATGACATACCTGCGGAAGCTTTCACACTCTGTTTTTATGTTTTTGCTATATTACATATATATTATATTCTCCCTTCCCTTGTCAGTTTCTTGTTCCTCCACTATTGTATTTATAGAATACCGAATCCTCAGACTTACTGCTATTTCAGGCAACTTTATATGCTTAACCTTTTACAATTTTAACTTCCTTTATTGACCACTGTTGACTGATCTTATTTGAATTTTAGCACTTTAAAGAAATCTGTGGTTGCTGTACATCATGTGATAGTTCTTAAAAGACTATCCAATGCCTATGTAGAATCACGTCTTTTAATATATTCTCCTAACCCACCTCAGCCAATTTGAGCCTCAGGCCTTCATAATTTCCCTCATTCAAATTTAACAAACTTGCTTCAGAATGAGCAGCCTCACTTTCAAATATAATGTATAATTCTGCTATTTGTTAGTCACTTATCTCCAAAGGTTCTTTTATAACAAGATCATTAATTAACCCTTTTCATTAAAGAAAGCATATCGTTTAGTTGGCTGCTCGGCCAATTCTCCAGAAAACACACACCAGAAATTCATCCTCCACAACTTTGTAGCTCAATTTGTTTGTCCAATTTTTTATGTAGATTGAAGTCACCCATGATAATTATGATGCATGTGCTCCAAGATTCTCTCATCTCTCAATCAATACCATGGCCTATAGTACCTCTACTATTTGGGTGACCTATAAATAACGGCGAACAATGTCTGCTGCATCTTACTGTTTCTCTTTTTTTAAATATATTTTTATTGAAAAATAGTTTTCTTAAAATATTACAGTAAGTACAAAACAATACAAATAAATACAATTCAAAACAATACAAAAGAAAAGAACACCAGGAAAAATGTAAAAAACCCAAACCACCCACATGTACAAATGTATAAATATGCATTTAAAAAACTCAACTACTTAACTAAATAAATAATAACGAAAAACAAACTAATAAATAATAATAATACAGTTCAGCTGAACAAAACAGAACTCTTGAATATCGAGAGCATTAATTTTCACGTTTGCAGCTCCCCCTCTCTGGATCTTGAACTAATAAAGCACAATCGTTACAGTTATATAAAAGCCCTTATTAGTATGGCAGACAAATCTGTGTCTAGGTATTCCAAAAAGGGCTGCCATGTCTTACAGAAATTTTCAGTTTTGTGGTGTAACATACTTGTGAGAAAATCCAAGGGGATATGCTCCATAACAATCTTCCACCAACCCGACAGACCCGGGAGATATTCGGATACCCAACCTAACAAGGTCTTCTTTCTTGCGCAGCAAGTGAAGATGTTGAGAAGTTTTTTTCTTATGCGCATCTACAGGAACACACTAGGCAGGCCAAGAAGAAGATAAATCATGTCCTTCTCCACCCTTACACCCAAAATCCCCTCCTTTGCACCTGCCACAGCACTCCAGTATGTTTGAAGCCTAACACAGGACCAGAGACAATGGGTAAGAGTGCCTGTGCTAGCTTTACACTTGGGACATGTTGAAGATACCCCTGCTTTAAATTTTGACAAACGATCTGGAGTCAAGTGGACCCTGTGGAGAATCTTGCACTGTAAAGCACGGGTCATATTGCAAATTGATATCTTTAAAGCATTTTCCTAAATATCTTCCCATGTCTCTGAGGCGACCTCAATGCCTAGCTGTCTCTTCCTCACCCTGCAGAGTCAATCGAACTCATCTGAGGGGCAGCCCCCCAATTGATGATATAAAGTGCTGACAGAAAGTGTACTCTTAGCACTGAGCACCCTCCTGTCGGATTTGTAGAGATCAGTCACAAGTATAGTCTTTTTTTGAATAAAATCCCTAACTCAAAAAAAAACAAAAGAGGTCCCTGCTAGATAGCTTGTATTTCCATGCTAACTGATCAAAAGACATCATTGTGTCTCCCATAAATAAATCATCCCTGTAAGACACGTCCCTAGCTGCCCAATATTTGGATCCTGAATCCATCATCCCCGGTTGAAAACCCGGCATACCCACTATAGGTGTAAGAAAAGATGTTTTGCCAATATTGCCTTTCCTCTGCTGAATTGCTCTCCATGCTTTAACAGTATTGGTAACTATTGAGTTATGGCAATATTCTTTAATTATCTTCATTTTGTCCAAAAACAGCAAACTAGTAAGGGGGCACCTTGCCTGAGATGTTTCGATTGAAAGAAGATCCCCACAAGTCCAATCACTCACATAAGATAAAAGCGAGCTTGATAGTTTTTAATGTCCAGGAGACCTACGCCCTGCCAGTTTGTGAGGCAATTGCAGTTTAACTAATTTAAAAAGGTGCCTTTTACGATGCCAAATAATAGAGCTGAACCAGCCTTTCAGTCTCCTGAACGTTTACTTATTGAAAATCAGGGGACCATCTATTTAGGGTACAACAAACAGGGGAGAATATTCACCTTAATAAGTGCGATCCGACCTAGTCATGAGACTGGAAGCGCCTCCCATCTTTGAAGGTCTTGTTTGGTTTTGTCGAATAATTAGCTTTAAAATTAGCTTTAAACAACCGATCAAGAACCAGAGTGATGAATATGCCCAAGTACATAAAACCCCTGTGATCACTTAAATGGGAATTCAGATTCACCCGCAAGACCCAGCACCTTTGTAAGACCACCCATAGACATGGCCTCCGATTTTGCCTCAGACAAGGCACTGAAACTGCTGGATTTGACAAAAAAATGAAGACATCATCCGCGTACAACAAAATCTTACACAATTTTGACCCCACTTCTGGAGTCGATATATTAGGATCCCTACAAATGGCCTCCACCAATGGTTCAATCACCAATGTAAAAAGCTATGGTGAAAGGGGGCAGCCCTGCTGGCTGCCCCTAAAAATATTAAAATTGCTTGATCGTACCCCATTGGTGATGACCGCAGCGAAAGAGTCACTGTAGAGAACATTTACCCATCATATAAAGACTTATTCTTTCAAGAGTATAAAAAAAGGTATGGCCACTCAAATGCCTTCTCTGCATCTAGAGAAATCACCAAGTCCTGTATTAACTGTTTTTGACATGCTTGAATTACATTAAGCAGCATCCTAACATTATTGGAGGATCTGCAGCCCTTTATGAAGCCCGGCTGGTCTTCTTTAACAATAGAAGGTAACACAGTTTCCAGCCTGAGAGGATTTTAAAGTCAACATTTAAGAGTGAAACTGGCTTATAAGAAGCACAGTCCTCTTTTCTGAATCACCGCCGCTGAGAAGTCCTGGAAGAACATGATCTTAGAGATCTCGTTAACGAGGGTCTTCAGATTCTTCCCCTGGATTCTGGAAGCTTCCATGATTCTCTCCTTATCTATATAGTGATGAAACCGCACCAAGATAGGATGAGGATGTTGGTCCAGACCTGACCTCCGCACTATGCACCAGGGAGCCCTCTCAGTCTTCAAGCTTCCCATTCCAGCCTCCAAGTTAAGGAATTTTGGCAGTCAGTCCTCAATAAATTCCACCGCCACTCACCTTCCTTACCCTCCGGCAGACCGATGATTGGAATATTTTTTCTCCTGCCTCTGTTCTCAAGGTCAAGGTCATCAATCTGGTCAAGCAAATCACAGAGCTACATCTCCAGTGGCTGGATCCTAACCTTGGAGGAACCAGTATCAGCTTTCACCACTGCAATTCTGTGTTCTACCTCATCCGTCCCTTTCTCCAGGTCTCCCAGCTGCTGTTCAGCATGGTAGAGATCGAGGCTGCTCTCTGACAGTTTCCTGGGACTCCGTGACCTTTCTGAAGCCCCAGGATATTGCAGTTGCCCAGGTAGGCGGGCTAGGACTTCATCCCATTTGCGATGCGATGTGGCACTCTGCAACGTGATCTTCCTAGGTCACCGCCATCTTGGATCCCCCGATAACTGTTTCTTAGTTCCACATAAACAAATACCACACATTGTTTATCTCATCTGAGATCGTTCCTTATTAATGTACTGATTCTAACTTTGTTTTAATCAACATAATTCTGTTTCCTTTTCCTTCCTAAAAATAAAATATCCTTGAACATTCAGTTTCCAATCCTGATCACCGTGTAACCATGTTTCTATGACAGCAATTAGATCAGACCTATATATCTCTATTTGTGTCTTTAGATCATCTACATTGTTGAAAATGCTGCGTGCATTCAGATAGAGGGTCCTTAATTTTGTCTTTTTGATTTCATTCCAATTTCAAAGCAAAGTCATTGCTTGGGTTTGTTTCTCTTGTCTTCAGGTCTCCCTAGCATCTTTTCCTTCCTGTTACCAATTTTACTTCCTTCCAATTTGGATTATCCATCAGGTTCCCATGCCAAACTTGTTTAAAACCTACACCAAGACAGAAAGTCAATCTTCCTGTGAGGATATCAGTCCCAGTTCCATTAAGGTATAACCCATCCAGTTTGTATATGTACCACCTGTCCCAGAGCTGGTCCCAGTTCCTCAGAAAAATTGGCATTTTCTGGTTATTTTACCATCTATATGGACATGTCATGACACACCCCCCCAGTGCAGGTGGAGCTTGCACCTAGGCCTGCTGGGTCAGTAGCAGGGCCCCTCGCACTGCACTACACGAGCCTGCCCACAGTTCTCATAGGTAGAAAATGAAGTTGAGTATGTGATGATGCAGATGATCAAAGGTGTATGCTGCTGCACTGAGATAATTCTGTGATTGGTCAACAAAAAAAACTAACCTATACCTTTTTAATTTATTCCATGACTTGTACTTTCATCAGTCCCATTTTTGGCTTTCATCTTGCACCAGTGGATTCTGTTCATAAGTTATTTTTACTTTTGTGGGGATATCACTCCACACATGCCAGTGAGGGTTCTGTTCTTCAGGATAAATGTCCTACTGTGTGGTATTCACCAAATGAGTGCCTTTTGGCTGGCCGCTAGCCAAACATTATCCTCAGGACAGCAACCATCTCACACAAAAGTTTAACCTTTGCAAGCGTGATGACCATAGTGGGAAGAGAAGGACATCTTAGTTTCTTTGACTGCCTTGAGGGAGCCCAGGGCTGCAGGAAACCAGTTGAGGACAGCACAGGGCAGCGTTCCTTGGCCTCACTATTCCTTCAGTTGCAAAACTTCTCAACCGCAGTCATTTGGCTCACAGTCAATTGTTCTCCAGCTTGAGTTGTTCCAATTCATAATGTGAATTTGGCAGGTCCAGGTGCATTTCATTATCTGTCACCCCTCTCACCCAGTGTCATCATTCAGCTCTGACATGTATGGGCTGAGAAAGTTGGTATGGAATGGAGGATGTTTGACACGTCCTTGCCATGATACACTCATGAGTATTTATCCAAGGTGCAGGTCAGCATGTGTTAAGGAGGGGAGGAGTTCTTGGAGGAGGTTGCCAGAGGACCTCTGGACATTATGGACTATTGCATTATTTCAAATGGGGCGGCTGAGATGAAAACCTCACCCAAAACCTCATGGCCACTGACATCTTGTCAAGTGCATGACTGAGATATGCTCACTATGCTCAATGATGCTTTCTGTAGAGGGCTACCAGGACTTGAGATGTTTGCAGTTTATTCCTGCATGGGAAAGTTCCTCAATATTTCTCCGCACATAATCTGGGTTGTCTCTAGCTTAGCTTGAGGTGATTCTGATCTTTTGCCCTTTTTTGTTGGTGACCTATCCAGCTTCCTATTGCTGTTGGCTATTGTTTTCTTTGTTGCTGGAGAGGCCACACATTTGTTGTCCCATTCAGCAGTGGACTCCAGCTGGGAGGTTACACTCCACTTTGTAATAACAAATTCCTTCCTTGACTCTCAAAAAATATATCAATAAATGAGCTTTCAGGATGTTGGTGATGTTTTGCTTAGTAAATTATTAATTTCACACATTACTAGGACTTCAAATGACTTTTTCTATGGACTAATATTGGAATAATCATTACCAGTGCACAACCTGTGCAGTTGAGGACTTGGAACAGTGCAAAATTAGTTGACTCCATTGTTTCTCACTTACAAGATGGATGGATATAAAAAAGTCTATCATATGGGCCAACATGTCTATTCAATAGCTTTGCATTACAAGCAATGTAAATTCCTAATTGCAGTGAGGTATCCTACACCTGGATTTGTGAAGGAAATAAAAGTATAATTTACCTTCAAGGTTTTTGGCCATGAATGTTCCTTGCCCTTTCTGTTGGTCACACCTTCCCGAAGCAAATCTCCAGTCAAGTTGACAGATAATCACTGTATGTTCTTGAGGTTTTCATCCAGCCAGAACACCAAATAGAATTTCCAGTTCTCCTTGTTTGCCTCTGGTGGAGCTGTGTGCCAGAAATAATGAGGACACTAACATCCAGATGGGACAACGTAATGTGTAATTGGCAAGTCTGCTCACTAATTGCTGACAAGAAAGTCAGAACATGTATTGCGATCTCTTTTGCTCAAATCCAGTGCCTTTGTGTTTTCTCACCTTACCATCCTCTTTGAATCCATTGGGTCTTCCCTGACCCTGCCTGGTTTCATGGATTCACTCCCCTCCTCGCCAGCTTGGACGGGCCTTTCCCTAGCAGTTAATGGAACTTGCCAATACACTGTTAGTTCTTCCCAGTTCTCTACTGGGTATCACCGGATCAAGAGATGGTAATGGGCTTAATGCTCATCCTATTGGCCATGCTTTTGATTCTGGTCATCCCATTGGCAATATAGGTGAAGATTGATGAAGGTATTGGGTCTGCTCGACAGAATACCTAATTGAATTCAAATCAACAAGACGGTTGTGATCCTGACATATTAAGCCTCACCATGACTACAGATTTACCTTCGATTTTGGCATGCCCAAAGTACAAATTGCAAGGGCACAAGTTGGCAACAATGATTACTCCACACATTGTGAAGAAGAGGCTATGTTGGGTGCTGTGCCTGTTGAGTGGTCTACTCAAGTTTCTACATGTGTTCAGGGACAACTCTCACCTCTAAGTCAAAAAGTCTTGGTCTCAGACCTGACCATAGAGATTTGAGCTCATCATCTCCACTGACCTTCAAGAGCATTAAATTGAGATTCTGTTTGTTATCAATTGAAAGTACAAGACATTACAAAAAATTTGCCTGGTGTCCTGTCCAATATCAAATTCTCAATCATCATTAAAACTGATAATTTGGTCGTTTATATCATTGCTATTTCCTATGTCTTGCTGAGCAGAAATTGGCAGCCATGTTTCCTTTCATGACAACAGCATCTGCTCTTCAAAAATACTTAGTTACACGTGAAACACTTTGGGACTTGTTGTGATCAAAGAAGGTGATATATAAATGCAAGCTGCTTCTTTACCTTAGGAGTCAATTGGATTTGTCCAGTCATTTCTGCTGTCATCCTGTTTCCAAATCCCTCCATGGCTTTATCTCTTTAGTCTCCTTGAACCCCACAGCATTCCAAAATATCTGTGCTGCTCTAGTATTCTTGTCTCTTGCATGTTGCCTGTCTTAACTGCTCAAGCATTAGTGGCCATGACTTCAACCACCAAAGCACAGGCCTCTGGAATTTCTTCCCCAGAGTTTTCTGCTTCTCCACCACCCTTCTCTCCTTTAAGATGATTCTTAAAATCTATCTCTCTGAGCTTTTGGTCACCGGTAATAATTTCTCATTTGATATTGAATTTTCATTCATAACAGCCCTGTGAAACACCTTAAATGTTATGTCACATTAAAGGTGCTGTGCAACCATAAATTGTTTTTGCTGCTATCTCCAACTGGAAAGTTCAAAACAGTTCTGTCAAAATCAAAATGCATCTCTGGCAAATAGGCCATTGTGGGTAGAATATATCCTTCATGATTTATAATCAAATCATAATATTAATGAAAACGAAATCATTGTCAGGTTGTGTCAGTTATCACCCTTGCTCCACTCTATGACTATGGATTCACCAATGTCAATGGGGCAGAATAAACATTAAAATCTAATTTGTGGCTGACACATCCCAAAAAAGTCAGCAGAGTGTTGTTCACAAACAGCTAACAGGAATGTTTGTGTAATACCATGTCTTTCGATCTAGACTGGATGCTTGTTTTATTTTCAATCCCCATAGATGCAAATAAACCTCTTGTGACAGTTCATTGATCTTCTTTGTGAGTAATTCCTTTTTCATGACTTAGTTAGAATCTTCATGAGGTCCTTCATTATAATCAGGGCCATTGTGAGGTCATATAAGATTCAGCTTCGCCATCCTGGTGAAACAAAGCCTGGAAAAGCAATTCACCTCAAAATGTCCCAGTATGTGTGGCTAGGTCCATAGACCAGTTATACTGGGTAAAGCCAAGTGTGGACAATCCTCCTCTCATGTGCATACACCTACTTTGCATCTCTCCTGTCAGCCTCTGTTTCAAAAATCAGAAAAGGGAGGAAGACATAAAAGATACTCATTTTAATATTTTAGCGGTACCAGTCAGAAATTCTGTTCATAAAGACGCAGCCAAATAAGAATCACAAGCCCAACTCTCAAAAACCATAAAACCAACGGTGGCACAGTGGTTAGCACTGCTGCCTCACAGTGCCAGACACCTGGGCTCAATTCCCACCTCAGGCAACTGTCTGTGTGGAGTTTTCACATTCTCCCCGTGTCTGCATGGGTTTCCTCCCACAGTCCAAAAATGTGCATGTTAGGTGACTTGGCCATGCTAAATTGCCTGTAATGTTAGGTGAAGGGGTAAATGTAAGGGAATGGGTCTGGGTAGGTTGCTCTTCAGAGGGTCGGTGTGGACTTGTTGGGCCGAAGGGCCTGTTTCCACTCTGTAGTTAATCTAATCTAAACTTTGCAATCAAGAGGCATCTGTGAAAAAATCAGTAGGCCACCCTTTAAGAAATCAGTCTTTGAAAAACTAAAATGTGCCTGCCCTTAATCTTCCAGTTCGTGTGGATGATATCTATACTCTTGCAGAGGAAATCAGCGAATGGGGCCAACAGTTAGAATCGTGACATTAACATTTACTTTAATACTTAAGTGAATTTACTATATATTTCATGTGAGATTGGCTAACTGCAAACTGCACTAATCAGATTATTATCTCCTAAAAGGGAATGCACATGTCTGATTTGTTGGCAAATGTTCCCTCATTCCACACTACCACAACTGGTCCAGCCAGAAAAGATAGTATGTGTTTATGATGCTTCTGACTGCCTCTATGTCAACTTGACCCTGTTAATAGCCCCTTGTCACTGGGTCAGCAGATCAAGGATTCAACCCAGACCAGGGTTTTGAGTTGAGAATTTAAGCTGACACTTAAGTGTGATGGCGGAGAATGCAACGTTGTTTGAGATTAAGGTGTTTCCCTGTGATTTAAAAACAAGGTCTCAGTTGCTTTTCCATGTGAATCAGTCAGATCCTCAACATTATTCTTTAAAAAAAAGAAACAAGGAGTTCTCACAGTATTCGGGCCAATATTCCTCCCTCAGCCAATACCACCAAAAAGCAAATTAACTCATGATTCATTGTGTTTCTTTTGAGATGCTTTTTTGGCACTGAATAGTTGCTGTCTTTAGTCACTTTAATTCGTGGAACAAATAGTTTTAAGGCTTTTTCAATATGTCAAAGCATTTAATATTTATAATAAGAAACTTAATAAATGGCAGTAGTAAAAATACAAATGGAGTGGCTTCTTTACTTTATGTTTCCAGTCCTTAATTTTTGTCGCGCCCTTTTCTCCATTGCTAGAGGTTCCCTACTGCATCCAAGAGACTGTTACTCACATTTGAGTTAAGATCAGTGGTTCCTGTTGGTAGACTATTCAAACTTAGCAGCATCATAGGCAAGCCCAATTCTATCAACCTTGGCTCAATAATAACATTTGTGTCTTAATGAAAAGTGCATGACTTTATGTCTCATTCCAGAGAATATAATACATAATCCAGGCTAACAGTACTTGCATTACCTGAGGGAGTTATAGAAGTATGAGTATATCAGGTGGACATTTTAGGGGCTAAATTGGATAACCCAAAAATGGGTGTAGAGATTACAAAGTTATAAATTCAAGGGCATTGATCAAAATCTGAGCAGGGTATCAACTTTTCCACATGCAAACACACTCCCTACATTTTTGGTGGATGGAACCAAATCAATGAGTATCTCGCACTCAGTTGCAGTAAGCAGTCATTTTCTATATTTATTGTATTCCTTTAGCAAGTTGCAATAACCAGTTTTTCCCTAGATTCTGGGATGAATTAAATTGTTAGGTATACACAATATATGTGTGCACGCATATACAGATATGGAATTAAGTTATGTACAATTTGTTTACTATCTGATGGCACTTTATGCTTATTTATTTGATTTGAAAAACAGTTAATGTTTATGAAAATTGCTTTGTTTTTAATGAAAATTGTTAGCATTGACCCCTTACAAAATCCATTTTGACAAAGTAATGCCTATATCAAGAATAATAAGAATAACCTTTAATTGTTCTCCATTAAATTAATTGTTCCTGCATTTAATTATTCCTGCATATTTTATTAATGCAGTTTAAGAGATGTTCACAGGCCCTATGTCTAGTTTTGACTTAAATGTTTAAGTACCAATCCAGTAATTGAAAAACTATTGGGAATGTTTGCTCTACAGACATTCATACATAAAAATCTCAATAGTGTCTTGTATTTTTAGCACCATTTCAGAAGGATGCTCCTTTTTAATTAATTCAGAAACTGAGGGTAAGGTTCAGAGCTTATTGCTGAGAACACCACCAACATTGACCAGAGCAATAGAGTTGATGAGGAAAGTCGAGAATATAGATTGACTTTTAAAAGTCTAAATCCATGTGAAGGGAAAGAGTGGAAGGTAATGGAGTTACACAGCTTTGAAGTCCTGGAATAGAATGAGTCAATGGAGGAGACTGCAATGAAATTTGAGATGGCATTTCTCATTTAATGAAAATCACATTTCTATGCTCTTGACCATTTTTCCACAGAAAACGTCTGGATATTTGCTTTACAGGGATTAAATTCGCAACATGCAAGTGAACACTGACTTTCAGACAGATAACTAAATCAGCATCTAGTAAACCATGAATAATAATTTGACATTTGAATCACTGTTTGGAAGAATAAAAATCATTTGAACTCCCCTGCAATGTTTTATAACTGAGTTTGCTTGTAGACTCCACTCTTATAGTCATCACATCTGTCTAAGAGCTGACACAGTAGTCAAGTTTTTAGAGGAAGAGACCAGTAAAGGTTGATTTTAGCAGCTCAGATGATTCAGTCCCACACACCCTGAAAACAGGAGGCCAGATCAATCTTGAAGCCTCATTTTGAGCCTTAATTAAAGAGATTAGGCAAGCTGTCAGTATTAATCACAGTATTTTGGCCCATTTGAGAAATCAAGAAATTTGGTGCTGCAGACAATCATTGTGGCCTGCAGCAATACCTTAATGTTGAGTCCTGGAACCATTGGGGGTTAAGTGGAGCAGCAGATTTCAGCAGATTTTTATGAATGCGCACAGCAGTAAAGAGATGGATTTATAGAACTCTTAAGGCTCAAATCTATCTGGCAACCAAAAAAGCAACAATATGTCTAATCTGTTTCCAGCCTTGTATGTGTGTTGGGAGTGTTCTGTAACTGGAGGCCCACCCTTCCCATGATCCAGCTATAGCATCCATGATTTGTGGCTGAGCTCAAGAATAGCAGTAGCTATGCTGAATGAAATAATGGCATTTGTAGTCAAACTCTTTTTGAATGCTTTAATTAGCCTATGCTCCTTTTCAGTGGGTTGTTGGCCCCACAAAATCAAGGTCGACACAATAGTTAGAAGGGACTCATCTCCAGTAGCAAGTCAACTGATTAGTTTCCATTAATTTCATTCCTCCTAGCCCCTATAGAGATTTGGGGAGACAAAGAGACATAATTCTTCCTAGCAGATGCCAAAGTGTCAGGTCTTGAGAGTTAGAAGACCTTGCACATGAAAGAAGAGGGACTAGATAGAGAATAATTCTGTCCTGAGATTTAGGGCAGAATTCTTAAGGATTACTCCCAAAATGAAAAAAGCAAATGTATATTAGTTTTATATTTTTACAGAAAGCCAAATTAAATTGATTAAATTGAGAGAAACTGATCTTGGTGCTCTGCATTGGTTCATCTTTCAGTGGAATAGTGTCACCCACTTCAATACAAACTGCTTTCAGTTAGGTTGAAGAAAAGTGATTGTAAAAGCCATAGATGTCTTGTTTGGTTCACAAGGGATCATTATTATTACCTCGACATTGTCAACTCAGTAGGTACAGGGTGGTATATTTCTACTTCTAAATAACTAGTTTTTAGAATTCCCATAATAAGTTGATTTTATATCAAATCTTTAACATAATAACATGTCTGAACACACTTATTGTGAGTATAAACAAAACAAGAATGTCTAATAAAACAAAGAGCAGAGACAGTGTTTTCAAGAGTTTTGTATTTGGAATGTTATCACAGTGGCACAATGTTAGCACTTCTGCCTCACACCACCAGGGACCTGCGTTCAATTCTAGCCTTGGGTGACTGTCCCTGTGGAATTTTCTCATTCTGCCTGTGCCTGTGTGGGTTTCCTCTGGGTGATCCTGTTTCCTCCCATAGTCCTAAAATGTGCAGGTTAGGTGAATTAGCCATGGTAAATGTGGGGTTACAGGGAAACAGTGGAGTGTGGGTCTGAGGAGGATGCTTTTTTCAGGTTTGTGCGAACTCAATGGCTTCATTCTGCACTGTCAGGATTTTATGACTCATTTAGGTTCTCCATGCTGAAGGCATCACCACCAACTCTGGGATGAAGAGAAAAGAGGCGGGTTCTGGAAAAAAGTAGTGTTATAGTGCAGGAAGAGAGTGTAAGACAGAGAAAGGTGAGTCCATGGAGGATCAGAATTTCAGGACAGAGGCATTTGGGTACTGAGAGCAATTGCAGATCAGTAAGCTTGGGGTAAGGGGAGGACGGTATTTGGTGCAAATTAGGATGCAGCCATCAGAGGTTAGGATGAACTTAATATTTGGAAGGATGGAAGATAGAAGGACAGCCAGGAAAAATGTTGAATAGGTAACAGAAGCATGCGTGTGAGTTTCAGTAACAGATGGGCTCAGACAGGAGAGAAATGTCCAATGTACAGAAATGGTCTTGATGATGGTGAGGACAAAGGATTGAAAACTCAAGTAACCGAGAATTTCTCTATTACTCCTACCACTACTTCACAACTTTCTACTGGACTTTCAAACCTCACTTCATATAATGGTGCACTTTATTTTCCACTATGAACTCTACACATTGCCAACTTTTCTGGCAATAGTCCTTCTGAGTTATGTATCTTCTCCTCTCTTGCCGTCAAAGATTAACTTGCTCCCATAAAATTTCTTAAAAATCTTTACTTCTTTACCTACTCCTACTGGCATACATAAGTAAACCATTCCCCCGCAACTCGGTTCTTTAAAGAGATCTGGCATTTTCTTCTCAAGCAACCCCTGGTCAGGTTGTACATTCTTTTGTAGCTTAATAGCTCCCACTGCGCTTTCCTTTACCACTTCAATAAAACTCACTGGCTTATCCTGTTTTCCTACATCTGTCTTCCGAGTGTTATTTTTTAAACCACCAATACTGCAACTTCATCTGACCCACTTTATGACAGTGAAAACATCTGAGCTTTTTTTATTTCTCTTTTCTCCTTATGGACTTCCTTTTTACCCTGTGGTACGCTATCTTTATTATATTCAATGTGATCTCCTTTTCCATTCTTCTATCTCTTACAGATTGAAATTGATGTTGGAAGCCAGACTTTGATTTATAAACCAATTCATAATCATCAGCCTTTTCTGCTGTTAATCTTGCAGTCTTAACTCATTGCTCTTCCACATGAGTTCTCATTATTTCAGGAAGTGAATTTTTGAACTCCTCCAAAATAATCATCTTTCTCAGAGCATCTTATGTTCAATCTATTTTCAATGCCCTTAATCACCTATCAAAATAACTTTGTTTGATCCTTTCAATCTCTATGTTTGTTTCACCAGATTCCCTCCTTAGATTCCTGACACATTGTCTGTAGGTTGCTGGTACTACCTCATATGCACTTAAGATGGCTTTTTCACCTCATTATACTCTCCAGATATCTCGTCTGATAGTGATGCAAATAGCTCACTAGCTCTACCGACCAACTTTGTTTGGATCAACAATACCCACATCATCATTCCATTCCATTTGTTTAGCCACTTACTCCAATGAAATGATAAAGGTTTCGACATACTTCTCATAAAACTTAGGCAATGCTTGGACATATTTAAACAGATTTCCACCAAGCTACAATGGGTTTGCTTTGCATCACTGTCCTCATCACTACTCCCACCTTTCAGCTCTACCTCCATCATTTTGAGTCAACTTTGAATTTTCAGTTCCAACCTCCGAAATTCAAACACTCTCTCTTTCTCCCTTCCTGGTGCTCGGGCCATCCTTGTCTCTTCTTTTTTGTTCTACCAGGGCTTTTCTTTCTTAATCTTTATCCCTTGCCATTGCCTCTAATTCAAACTGCTTGATTTGTAACTGAATTTTAGCAATCTCCAATGATTCTGATTGCATTCTTGGTAATTGTTAATGCAGAGATATTGATGCAATTATGTTTCCCCTTCCTCACAGACGCAGGCAACTCCAACTTCAACTTCTTCACCAAGTCCGAAAACTTTCCCTTGCTCACTTGTTGTAAAACTCAAAGTGACTTCTTTGAGCCCCAGGAAACTCTTAGTGACTGAAAGAACTATTATTGCACATGGCACTCCATATTTAAACCAACTGAATACAACACCCATAATAAAAAAAACACCAACACTCACCACTCATAACCTTTGAGTCCAATAATCCTAAACCCAACCTGGAATTAGATATTTTGATCCTGACAAGAGACCCCAGTTTGTTATGGATCAGACTTAACCCCCTCAAAACATGTCAAGGAGATAGCCTAGACCCTAACCTTTTCCTACTTTGAAGGCAAGGGCCAAGCATAGCATTCCAAATGTAATTCAATTGGTCAAACTATCAGGCTTGAAGCAAAACAGTTTATTCATACACTATGGTTAAAACAAAAGAAAGGATTGGACTAATTTAACTTTATTGGAAAACTTAGCAGAATGACAGATCATTTAACTACTAAACAGCAACTGTTCCAATACAGTAACCTCCCATAAGCACACCCTTGGCAAAGGCAAATTCAGTAACATAGATAGTCTCACATGCAATTCTAGCAGCAGGAAGAGAATCCCAGCTTTTAGCTGTAACAGAGAGAGGAATAAAAGCTTCCACATCCATCTTCAAGATCCCAATAATAGCCACTGAAAGCTCAACCAAAAATACTGTTGCTGTGGGAGCCTGACCCATATTCAGGCTGTTTCTAGAGTTCCAACTTTAAAAAGAGCCCCAAGACCTCACAAGCTGTTTATTTTATTCTCATTGAGAAGACCACTCGGTACCTCTATCCTCAACCTCTCTTCATTAAAAAAAAAAGCAAAATACACTTCTTAAAAATATAGTATCATCACAGGGTCAAACAGAACATCAAGGAGATCCAAATTCAGAACAAGTTGTGTTCCTTTGTAATTAACAACACGCTTAAAAATCATATTTACAATGAATGAGATCTCCTGTTGGGGACTGTTGAAGTTGGCAATTAGCCTCTGTTTCATGTGATTGTCCTCAGCACGTTTTAGCCTCAGTCTCTACTGGTTTATAGATCAAATGAAAACTGGTTCAGACAATACCTCAGCATTACAGAATTGCTCAAGGAAACAGGTCAATTCATTGAACTATAAATTTAGCCTAACGGAAAGCCTTTACTATAACTATGCAGTAAAAATCACATTTTTATGTCATTGTTTCAAGTGACTTTTTATATGCTGGTAACAAATATCTCTGAGAACTGCATTTGAAATCAGGCTAAAGGTCACGTCACTCCTCCTAAATAAAGTACCAACCTTGTAATTCCACAAGGTAAAACAGCAGGTTTTCTATAGTAAAATAAGTAATGTAAGTGATACTCAAACAATCTGTTAATTCAGTGCCAAGCTAAACATAAGTATGCCTCTTTCTTTTCAATGTGTTCTCTATTGTAATTAACCCAATATCCCATTTATGTCATGGGACAGCCCTTCAAGTTCAGCATGGCTTTTAAAGGCAGCATGATAATATAAAACAGGCAATACATGCATCTCCAGAGATAGAGGGCACCATCTTGCATGAAGGTTTGGCCTTGTCAGCTTGCGGGCAAAGGTAGCAGTGGCTGTAAATGACACCTTATTACTGATGTCGTGTGTCACCAGAGTTGCCATTTTCCCCACATCACCAGCAGACAGATTTCTCAGTCCACCTGCTGAGGCCAACAGTATCACTTGAACCAGGTGTCTGCTATTCCTATTAAACTGCAGTTTTCCTGCTACACATTTTTAAACCAGATCATGTTTCACTGTACAATATAAATGGAGTATTGTGTGAAATCTTAGTGAGTTCAATCTGTCTGTCATTTTTTTTTAGAACTACAGGACAGTAATGTTGCACTGCCAAAACTACTGCATGAGTAATAGCTCATTTTTCTGGCATCCAAACAATGCACAGGCCCTGCTGCCAACATCTGACCCTCCTGGAGTTATTCATTCAGCTTTACTATAATGTGCCTTTAACAGGGAGCCAGTCCTACCTGAATACACTGGTGAGTAACTCTTTTATTTACTCATCATTTTCCATGACACTGTGCCAGTAGAAATAGCAATAAAATGATTTATAAAGATCAGGGAGTTAAGGTCTGGGTTGCAAAACTCATTTAGTCATAGAATCATAGAAATTACAGCACAGAAGGAAGCTGTTTAACCTATAATACCTGTGCCAATGCTAGCTCAGGTACAATTGCCAAATACCCTTCTTCTGAGCTTTCATTCTTCAATGATTGTGTGATTAAATAACTCAGAACTTTGCTACTTGATATTTGTAAATTGATTCAGTGTTAGTTCGGCTGGCAAAGAACCACAGAAAAATGGTAGGTTAGGAAAATGCATTTCCTCACCAGTATTTTTGGGTGGCACATTTATTCCTTGTTAAAGTAAAAAGGAAGACTTGCATTTCTATAGCATTTTTCTTGACCATTGATGTCTCAAACCACTTTACTCAAATTAAGTACTTTTGATGTGTAGTCACTGCTGTAATGTAGGAAATAATGGCATGTATTTCTGTGTTTCATTTTGACTCTGCTCTTTGTAATATTCCCTTCAGTCGACATGTGTGGCAAGTGCTGTCCTCCATTTATTGCTATGTTACATTGTAGCCTCCCGACTATATAATATATTAAGCAATGAGCATTCTGTTACTGACCTTGTTAATATAACAACTTGAGGTAAAGGAGACATGAGGACCCTTAAAACTCCTCTGCCATTCAAAACGATGAAACCTTAATACGACTTTTGTGTCTTATTACCAAATTACTAATTAATTTAAACCTACTTACTCAATTAATTTAAGCTTGTACTTTACGAGAATCATGTTCAATGTACAGATAGTGGAAGGAAAATAATCAATGGTAATACAGTTCCACTGCTGACAGCCAAAACACTGCTATTAATGCAATTTGCCACTCTGCATATTGAATTGCTTACCCCTTCAATTTTCAACACGCATGATTTTCAGAAGAAAGAATTGAAATGTGAGAAACAGACATAATGTTAAACTTTCAAAAGCAATGTCTAAAAAGGTGCATCGTTGGAAATGCTGATGTGAAATTCAAAAATAGCTTCTTCCCTGCTGTTATTAGGCTTCTGGAATGGACTTCTCAAATTTTAAATTTAATTTTGATCTCGCTCTTTGTCCACCTTCTCTGCAGCTGTAACATTGTATTTTTCGCTCTGTTCTATTACCCTATGCATTTTCTATGGTATGGTATGCCTTTACTAAATGCAAAACAAAACTTTTTACTGTAATTAGGTACACATGACAAGAATAAATCAATTCAAATCAAAATCAAATTTACATCAAGTTTTTTAGAGGAACTTTCATTGTGAAGCCTAATGGGTTTTCTTGCCATATCTTATGAAACTCACTGCAATAATCACCACTGTGCTCCTTTGGTATTGTCATGTCCAGTTAAAGGCCCATTTTGCTACACTCACACTCAGCAAATATGCAACAAAAGAACATCTCTTGCACCTTTGCCATCTTTGAAAGCCCATTGTGCCCCCAATCAAGTGTTAGAATAGAATCATAGAATTGCTACAGTGCAGACAGAGGGCATTCAGCCCATTAAGCCTGCACCAACATTCTGAAGAGCATCCCACCAAGACCACAAGCCTCTCCAAATCCCTGTAACCCCATGTTTGTCATGGCTAGTCTATGTCACCTGCACATGCCTGGACACTATGTTATTGTCCCTCACTAACAACGTTGTGGCACATCAACCACAAAGCGGCACTGCCCTTGGCAGATAGTCAGCATGCGCCCTCATGTATATCACACCATTCACTCACCCTCATCATGGTTAAACCAACACACCATACACCATAGCTACCGCCATCTGAATACTCTCTATGGCAGTGCTACCCTGTCCTCAATGCTCATTCTACATGCACAGCTTGTCATTATTCATTGGCAAGCAATTGGAAAAATCTAAATGTGAGCTTTTATTTTCAAATAGCAAATGTGAACACAAGTAAAAACCAATTGAGGTTGAAATTCATCCCGACCTTGCCAACCAGATTTCCGCATCATGTCCAATTAATATTTTGCAGTTGATTATCTGCTGCACCCAATTCTCATCAAATGGAATTGGCTTTCAATGAGGTTCTGTACAGCTTCTGGCAGCCATCACAGCTGAGCTCCACCATGCGCAGGGAAGGCGTCCTCCTCCCTATGTCTTCATTCCCCTCCTTGGAAGATTGTTCCTGTTCCCAGGTTCCTCAGCATCGAGCACATCAACTTATTGCTTGCTCCAATCATGCATACGACTGCATACCAGGATGACATGGCATATTCCTTCTGGACAATATTAAAGGACCCATCAAAGACAATTCCAAGCAGTAGATCCACAGTTTAAGTTGTCCTATACTCTGCTTCACCTCAGCCCTGGATGAAGATAGGGTGGCATTAAAATTGCACTTCACATCAGTCAGTGGTTGCACAATGGTGTCACGGGCCATAGTCGAAGTGGTAGGCCACGTTGCCCAGAATTCAGTCTTGTGAGGCACCTGGAGCCTCAAATGAACCAGTTAGATTAAGATGCTCTACAATGTCAGAGTCATAGAGTCATACAGCCCGGAATCAGAAACTTTGGTCCAGCCAGTTCAATCATTTTCCTAAACTAAAATAGTTCCACCTGCCTGATTTTGGCCCGTATCCCTCCAAGCATTTCCTATTCATGTGCTTATCCACATGTCTTATAAACATTGTGACAGTACCTGCATACACTACTTTCTCTAGCAGTTTATTCCATGTGCGAATCACTCTGTGTAAAAAAGTTGCCTCTTGCCTCCTTTTTAAATTTTTCTCGTCTCACCTTTTGAACTCCCCACCCTAGGGAAAAGCCCCTTGTCATTTATTTTATCTATGCCCCTCTGATTTTATAAACTTGAATAAGATCACCTCCCAACCTTCTACGCTCCAGTGAAAGAAGTCCCTGCCTTTCCAGTCCATTTTTTAATATTTTAAACCCTCCATTCCTGGTAAATCTTTTCTGAATCATCCTCAGTTTAAGAATATCCTTCCTATAATATAATATATCCTTCAGAGGGTGACCAGAACTGCACTCAGTACTCCACTACTTCAACAACATTCTGTACTCCTATGGTCAAAGGTTTGAGTAATGTAGGCAAGCGTGCTAAATTCTTTCTTAACTACCCTGTCTATCTGTGACGGAAAGTTCAAAGAATTGTGTACCTGAACCCCTAGCTCTCTTTATTTTACAATATTACCCTGGGCCAAAAATTGTATAAGTCTTGTCCACATTTGTTTTACCAAAATGCAAAATCTCACGTTTATCCAAATGAAACTCCATCGGCTACTCCTCAGCCCATTGACTCATTGAGCAAGATTTCTTTGTTATCTTATCTTCATCACTGTCCACTATACCATCAATTTTGGTGTCATTTGCAAATTTACTAATCTTGCCTCCAAAATTCTCATCCATATCATTCAAAGAAATGACAAACAAAACTGTACTCAGTACTGAACCATTGCTTTCAGAGAAGTGAAGAAACAGCTATCATCCTCTCAGGTATTAGCACACTATGATCCCAAGTGAGATCTGGTATTGACATAGGATGCTTCTTCATACAGCATTGAGGTAATATTAGTTTATAGGTGGCCCAATGGAGAGAAACGCCAAATAGCATACACATCTAGCACTTTGGTTAATGCAGAGCATAAATTCACACAGATAGAGAAGGAAGGTTTTGCGGTCATATTTAAAGTCAGGAAGTTCCACCAATACATTTACAGACCTAAATTTGTAATAATAATGGATCACAAATGCCTGCTACGTCTACTCAAAGAGGACAAGGCAGTGCTGCCCATAGCTTCAGGCTGAATTCAGCAGTGGGCTCTAATACTAAGTGTGTATAATTACGAGTTGGAACACCATTTTGGAGGCCAAATAGCAAATGTGGGTACAATGAGTTGCTTCCCACTGGCAGATACCCAGTCAGTGGTATCCTCACTGGAAGAATCTGCAATGCTTTTAAATTTTCTGGACACACTTCCGGTCACAGCTGACAATATCAGATTTTAGAGGCAGAAAAATCCGGTCCTGGCAAAACTGAAAGAGCTGGTGGTGACGGAGGAAACCAAAGGGCCATCACCACCAGAATTGAAACCTTTTTGGACGTGGAGAGACCCAGATCACTGTAGAGGATAGCATATTATCATGGGGAGCAAGAGTGATTGTCCCAAATAAAGGTTGCCGCCAGATACTGGCTGAACTCCACCAGGATCATCCAGGGTTTCCAAAATGAAGATGTTGGTGAGATGTTATGTCTAGCGGTCAGGATTGGCTGTGTTGGTGGGTCACTGCCCAGAGTGTCAACAAGAACAAACATTACCGGCAGCAGCTCCCCCACATTTGTGGGAATGGCCAAATAAACCCTGGACTCAACCACAAGTTTACTATGCAGGTCCTTTCATGGTCACAAAATTCTTAGTCATTGTAGACACCCAATCAAAGTGCCTGGACATGCATAGAGTTAGATCAGAGAACATGAACATTACAGCACAGTCCAGGCCCTTCAGTTCTCGATGTTGCGCCGACCTGTGAAAACAATCTGAAGCCCATCTAACCTACCACTATTCCATTTTGTCCGTATATCTATCCAAAGACCACTTAAACGCCCTTAAAGTTGGCAAGTCTACTACTGTTGCAGGTAGTGTGTTCCACGCCCCTACTACTCTCTGAGTAAAGAAACTATCTCTGACATCTGTCCAATATCTACCACCTCTCAATTTAAAGCTATGTCCCCTCATGCTAAACCACCACCATCCAAGGAAGAAGGCTCTCTCTGTCCACCCTATCTAACCCTCTGATTATCTTATATGTCTCAATTAAGTCACCTGTCAACCTTCTTCTCGCTAACGAAAACAGCCTCAGGCCCTCAGCCCTTCCTCATTAGACCTTCCCTCCATATCAGGCAACATCCTAGGAAATCTCCTCTGAACCCTTTCCATTGCTTCCGCATCCTTCCTAAAATGTGGTGACCAGAACTGTAAGTAATATTCCAAGTGCAGCCACACCAGAGATTTTTTTCAGCTGTAGCATGACTTCATGGTTCCAAAACTCAATTCCTTGACCAATAAAAGCTAACCACCATATGCCTTCTTAAAAATCCTATCAACCTGGGTGTCAGCTTTCAGGGATCTGTGTACATGGACACCAAGATCCCTCTGCTCACCTACACTACCAAGAATCTTACCATTAGTCCAGTACTCTGCATTCCTGTTGCTCCTTCCAAAGTGAATCACCTCACACTTTTCCACATTAAACTCCATTTGCCATCTCATAGCCCAGCTCTACAGCTTGTCTATGTCCCCTCTGTAACCTACAACATCCTTCTGCACTATCCTCAACTCTACCAACCTTAGTGTCATCTGCAAATTTACTAACCCATCCTTCTACGCCCTCATTCAGGTCATTTATGAAAATGACAAACAGCAGTGGACCCAAAATAGATCCTTGCTGTACACTACTCGGAACTGAAGTGTAGGATGAACATTTCCCATCAACCACCATCTTCTGACTTCTTTCAGCTAGCCAATTACTGATCCAAACCACTAAATCACCCTCAATTCCATGCCTCCGTATTTTGTTCAATAGCTTATCATGGAGAACCTTATCAAATGCCTTACTGAAATACATGTCCACTACATCAACTGCTTCATCCTCATCCACCTGTTTGGTCACCTTCTCAAAGAACTCAGTAAGGCTTGTGAGGCATGATCTCTTCACAAAACTGTTGACTATCCCGAATGAACTTGTTTCTTTCTAGATGATTATAAATCATATCTCTCATAACCTTTTCCAAAATTTGTTTGTTTATTCAACGAACACAAGGACGACGATAGAAAAACTGCATGCATATTTTGCAATACATGGTGTCCCAGAAGTGTTGGTCACAGATAACAGGCCATCATTTATCAGCAGGGAATTTGAGTACTTTCTAAAATCGAGTGGTATTTGTCATGTAAGGCCAGCTTAAAGAAACACCCTCCAGCTTCACTAGATACCAAACTGTCCCTGTTCCTATTTGATTATAGGGACACCCCTCATCCAAAAACAGGGATAGAGTTACTGGTGGGGAGAAGACTCTGCAACAGGTTTATTCTGATCTTCCCAGACCTGGGGGGAGGGTGAAATGGCATCAGGAACACCAATGCAGGACTCAAGACATTGCTAAGCAAGAGAGACAGTTTACTTCAGGGAACAAAGTTTGATGTGGGAACCACGGGAATTACCCCGCATGGGTAAGAGGCATGGTCGATACAAAGTTAGGTCCAGTGACATATAAGTTTCAGGTGGTTGTAATGGACCTGAACAAGCACATGGACCATATTAAATCTGTAAACGTGGCCTGCTCCTCAACAGACTTTCCAACTGTTCCAGAATCCATGAGTTCTCCCTCTCTGTCAAGGGTAGGGGATACTTCAGAATCTGAGTCAGACACGGAAGATGTCACCTTCTTGATGCCTTAGCTGCTTGAAGAGGAGAATGAATTTCTTCCAAGACACTTTAGGCGGAGGCAGAGTTGGAAGACCTGATCTGGTGGTAATATCACCCAGGAGGAGCTATCAAAGAAAGAACCAGCTTATGTCCTCAAAGGGTAGTGATGGTAACAAGGTCAGCTAGGTGGACCTCATAGAATGAGCTCCTCGTTTGGTGCTGTTGATCTGGTTTAGTCAGGGAGTCCTTGCTGATAGATATAGAGTTATAGAATCATAGAGACGTACAGCACGGAAACACACCCTTCAGTCCAACTCATCCATGACGACCAGATATCCTAAATTAATCTAGGTCCATTTGCCAGCACTTGGCCCATATCCCTCTAAACCCTTTCCTCTTCATATACCCATCCAGATGCTTTATAAATGTTGTAATTGTACCAGCTTCCACCACTTTCTCTGGCAGCTCATTCCATACATACACCACCCACTGCTTAAAAAAAGTTGCCATTAGGTCCTTTTTTAAATCTTTCCCCTCTCATCCTAACCCTATGCAGTCTAGTTTTGAACTCCCTCAACCCAGAGAAAAGACCTTGGCTATTCATCCTATCCATGCACCCTATCAATGATTTTATAAAATCACCCCTCAGCCTCTGATGCTCCAGGGAAAATAGCCTGAACCATTCAGCCTCTGCCTATAGATCAAACTCTTCAATCCTGGCAACATCCTTGTAATTTTTTTCTGAACCCTTTCAAGTTTAACTACATCCTTCATAAAGCAGGGAGACCAGAATTGCATGCCATATAGACGATACAGATATCTCAATAAGGAGCCCAGCAATCTTTTGTCAAGCTTCCCACAGAGGTCTAGGGTACACTTGATCAGTCCTGGGGATTTATCCAACTTTATGCATTTTTAGACATCCAGCACCTCCTCCACTGTAATATGGACATTTTTCACGATACCACCATCTATTTACCCGCGATCTCCATCCTCCTTTTCCTTCTCCACAGTAAACACTGATGCAAAATATTTGTTTCCCATCTCCCCCCTCTCCTGCGGTTCCACACATAGGTGGCCTTGCTGATCTTTAAGTGGTCCTATTCTCTCCCTTGTTACTCTTTTGTCCTTAATGTATTTGTAGAATCCCTTTTGATTCTCCTTAACCCTATTTGCCAAAGTTATCTCATGTTCTCTTTTTCCCCTCCTGATTTTCCTCTTAAGTATATTCCTTTTGCCCTTTTAGGGATTCAATCGATCTCTGCTGTCTATACCTGACATATGCTTCCTTCTTATTCTTGACCAAAATCTCAATCTCTGCAGTCATTTAGCATTCCCTACACCTACCAACCTTTCCCTTCACTCTAATAGGAATATATTGTCTCTGGACTCCCATTTTTGAAGGCTTCCCATTTTCCAGGCGTCCCTTTACCTGTGAACAGCCCCCTCAAATTAACCATTGAAAGTTCTTGGGTAATAACCGCAAAATTGGCTTTCCTCCAATTTAGAACTTTAACTTTTAGGTCCAATCTATCCTTTTCCATTACTATTTTAAAACTAATAGAATTATGGTTACTTGACCCAAAGTGCTCCCCCACTGACACCTCAGTCACCTGCCTTGCCTTATTTCCCAAGAGTAGGTCAAGTTTTGCACCTTCTCTAGTAGGTACATCTACATACTGAATCAGAAAACTTCCTTGCACACTCTTTAAAAAATCCTCTCCATCCAAGCCCTGAACACTGTGGCAGTCCCAGTCTATGTTTGGAAAATTACAGTCCCCTACCATAACCACCCTATTATTCTTACAAATTTGTTTCTCATAAACTGGAGTGTCAGAGGTTCTGTTCACTCTGAGAGCTGGCTCTGAAGAAGCTGGACCAGTGTCAAGGACTCCCCACATGTAAATAAAGAGTGACTTGGTGATGGGATACTGGCTTCTGAGAAGAATGTTAGAAATACTCAACCCATCAGGTAGCAACTCTGGAGTCAGAAATGGAAGTAACAGTTTGGGTCAATAATCTTTCATCAGAACACAAAACCAGATTATCTCGTCATTATCGTGGTGCTGATTGTTGATGTTGCTGTGTGCTAACGAGCTGTTGCATTTCCTCTATTTCAACACCGGCAATAATTCCAAAGTACTTCACTGGCTATAAAGTGCTTTGAGACTCCCTGAGGCTGTAGAAATTAAGACATTAATGTAGGCTCTTCCTTTCATTTAGCAAATTCCAGCTTATCCTTAAATTAGATAATAATTTTGGATATTTTTGAACGTCTTTTGGATTAGTCTAGCTAACAAGCTGAAAGAGAAATAATAAGTGAAGGCAGTTGGAAGGGTAGTCTTGTGGTTGAACTACAGCAGAGGCAAAAAGGCATTTGCCAGCTACTTTGTGCTATGGAACCTAACGAGGTGTCATTTACTTTGCTAATGCAGTCAGTCCTGTGCAAAGTGAACTGTAATCCAGCACGAGTCCGAGCTGATTAAGTATACAAGGGAACTGCACCTTAATGAGTAAAAAAAAATGAAGTAAACTATTGAGGGGGACCCCTGTCTCAAACAACAACAACTTGTATTTATGTAGCCTTATTAACGTAGAGAAATATCTGAAGGTGATTCACAGGTGCATTATAAAACAAGGTATAACACTGAGGCCCAGGAGATAATAGATTAGATAACTAAAACCTTAGTCAAAAACCTGTGCCTAAAATGAGGAAAGTTAGAGAGGGACAGAAGTGTAGGGAGGGAATTCCTGAATTTAGAACCTCAGGTCTGGAAGCACAACCACCATTGGTGGAGTCAGTATCACTGGAATGCTCAAAGGTCAGAATTAGAGGTGCACAAATATCCCAGAGCGTGGTGGGCTTGGAGGAACGCATAAGATAGTGAGGGACGAGTCCATGCAGGGATTTCAAAACACAAATGACATTTTAAAACCAAAATAATGCTTGATTGGGAGCCTTGTGGGTTAGTGAGCACAGCATCCACCTGAAATTCTCAGGCCATTCAGTGTGGCATCTTTGTAACTGACTTCAACAGGATAGAAAATTATTAGAAAAGTGAATTAGTGCAGATACTACAATAAGGACAGAGAATGCTGTAAATTACACCCCCCTCCCCCGGTTTGGCAGCATCTGTGGAGAGAGCAGCAACACAAATATTTTAGATCTGAGTCCTTTCATCACAACCTGATGGATACAGACCTGAAACATTCACTCTGTCTCTCTCTCTCTCTCCACAGATGCCAAATCTGTTATGTATTTTCAGTATTCTTGTTTTTCATTATGGAATCAGCATATTTTAGGTGATTTCAGTAAGGGTGGGTTTTGCAGGAGTACTTTTTCCCTCCTGTAATTTTCTGAATCCATTGACTCACACCTGGGTATTTGTAAAGCTATCCATCAACTCTCCAAAATCTCATCAAAGTGAGCATCCTTCATGCTTGGGCATAGAAGGGGAGAACCATAAGCCCATAAGACATTGGAATAAAAGTAGATCATTCAGTCCATCAAGTCTACTCCGTCATTCATTGAGATCATGGCTGGTAGGTATGATATGGAGGTGCTGGTATTGGACTGGGGTGGACAAACTTAAAAATCATACAACACCAGGTCATAGTCCAACAAGTTTATTTGAAAGTCCAAGCTTTTGGAGCGCTTCTCCTTCATCAGGTAGCTAGTTGGGCAGGATCATAGGGCACAGAATTTATAGCAAAAGGTCATAGTGTCATACAACTGATGCGATATATTAAGCAACATTCCTAATGAAGGGCTAATGCCAGAAACGTTGATTCCCCTGCTCCTCGGATGCTGTCTGACCTGCTGTGCTTTTCCAGCGCCACACTGTTTGACTGGGTTAATATGTTGTTTAATTAATGTTTATCATTAACCAGCCACTACCCAAACCAATTCTGGTCCCTCTTCAGGTTGGCAGCTAACCGAAACTGTCAATGAAAGTGATAAATTGCCAAGGGGAAGATCTAGTTGGTCATGTTCTGTCAAATCTGCAGTGTCTTATTTCAGGTCATCTCTCCATCGATTCCAGATGTTTAGGGTTAATCAGAGAAGTCATTACAGATAGAAACAAAGTACAGTACTGTGTTATGGGTTTCAATAAAAAGCTTTTAAAACACCCAGGGAAATGTATACCATGATCATAGACAGGCCTGCTCTTTCCTCATAAAATTCTACCTACCTTGTTAGCCAGAAGGCAACAGATACTAAATAATTGTCAAAGTCTATACTATTGGTGGCAAGAAGGAAAGAGCACAAGCAAAAGAGAGACAGATAGACAGAGAGATTATTTGCTCTGATTAGACTGTGATACATTGGGTCAGAGATCCACTGCTCCTTTCTAGTCTTGCACCAAAGACTGAATTGACTCATATTAGCAGGAGACGTATCTTATTACTAACATAACAATGACTGTTTCTAGACTGTGCTATTCAGTCCCTTGGGTGGCCCCACCATCATACAAAAAGGATAGAGCTTCATGCTTATTTTTCCTTCATCGTATATAATACTATATTGAATTTTTGTTTCAATCTTCAACAGACATAATACTTTGTGATAATGATTTTCCCATCCTGGGATTGCATGACAATATTGTCTTTCAAATACTGGATAAACTAATCAGATGAGGTGAGCATGCCTGGAGCAATGAAATAAAGAAATTACCACTAAATGAATTATGCATGAGCCAGCTTTAGATCTAATGATGAACTGTGATAATGTAGTGCCTCTTCCAGTGCTTTCTTATCACCTTCATCTATCTCAGTGCCTTCCTGTTGCAAAGTGGAGCAGATTGCATCTCTTGTTTATTTAGTATCCTCCACACAACCCCCTTGGCTGCATGCACCTGCAGAGTTTATGATCTATTCAAAAGTGGCTCCATTGTTCATAGCATCTCAACACAGAACAAATCAGAGGATCGAAAGTTATAGGGGTTGAAGCGATGTGGACTAAGGTGAACTGCACAGCAGAACCGGACAAAAGGTTCAGCGACTTCAGGAACATCTTTTGCTCTAACTTTTATCCTTTCCGTTAGCACGCGGTGAGTTTCTCTCAAGGCAGCAGTGAGTTCCCAATTGATGATTATTCTTCGTTAAATGCACTGTTAACAGCCCAACTCGGCTCATTAATATTCAGCCTCCCATCTTACCAAAGTCACCAAACAAGCTCAGCATCTGGAAAACTCAACATGGAAACCAAAGTGAGCACCTGAGGAATCCAGCTTGCTCCTTGTTCTGAGCAATCTGCATGTTGGAAACTGGGCAAAAATGTCTCAGGGCATGCACCATTGGCATAGGCCGTGTGCGTCCCATGTTCACACATATTGGCATCTGATATGTGCCAGACTCTAAGAACCCTCATGTTACATCAAGGCCAATGTGTGCTCACAGACACATATCCAGCTCATGGACTGGACTAGGCTGTATGCCAGGGCTGTATGTCATAGTGCTCACTCAGTTAGCCTATGTGGATGCTTATGGAATCCCTTCCTCATATTGCCTTGCCTTTTTGCTTCTGCCCCTCAGTTAGAGATACCAGTCTCATGTTACTTCTGTCTTTGTCTGCCATTTAGTACAGACACAAAGCCTCAAGGTCTGTCACTGTTTTCATCAGGCCTCAGTCAAGTCAAAAGGGATAGCCTTCACTCATTGGTTCCCAATACAATAAATCAAAGGTATCTCCAAAATCAATCCAGGGGCCTGCTCAAAGTGATCAGAGTCAGGATTATCTCCTCATAAAGGGTGAGGAGTGAAATAATGGACAGCAGACACCTTTTTTCCCCTATTCTGGGTTGTTTTCCCTCATGGAATGAGAGATAGGCAAGTATGAAAGAAAGTGGATGGCACAGCTGTGATTGGTGCTTGTGGAGAACTATGCCAAGCGAGTGAGTAAGCAGCACTGAGGGGTACGCTGGGTCTGTGGACATCACAGTGGGTGAGATTAAGTGGGCAAGACTTTGCAGGGAGTAACACAAGTGGGTGAGCATGAGCATTGGTGGGAGGTGGTTACAGTGGCAGTGATAGAGTGAGTCTGAGATATCTGAGAGAAGAAGGTGGTGGTGCTTACCCTGGTGGATTAGAAAAGAACATTGACTTTCTTCCCACAGTGCTGGAAATAGCTCCAGAGAGCTGAGAATGCTTTAAACCGGTGGCAACCTTGGACCAGGCTGGCAAAGTTGGTTGTCATGACCTCCACTGCTACTGCTGGGGGAGGAGGAAGTGCTGTGTTGGCATTGCCCTATCAGCAGGGCACTATTTCCCCTTGTTTGCCACCTCTGGGGCAAATGTCAGCAACTGTACAGGGCAGTTCCAAATTGACAATGATTGTCTGGGTGCACAACAGACTTTTAAAGATGGCACAGGTGTAAGAGAATCCAGTATTTCAGCAGATAAGTGGCAAGTTGTTCCAAGAATGGTGCTTGGTAAAATGGGGAAGGAATTGGACATGAGATGCCTAGGGGCATGGTAAGTCATTAATGGGGTGGATTTGGTGAGGTACAGTGAATCAACTTGTAAGGCCTTATGGCAATAAACTTGTCAATAACTTAGTCAAAATGGGTAAGATTTAGCTCCTAATGTGAGAGTCAGGAACTTGTGGAGGAACTATTAACGTAAAGATATTTATGAGCAGTAATGTTGTCAGCATTATGAATTTGTAGGTGGGAGAAGATTATGTGTTTAAGCATTGTGTAACATACTTGTGAGATACTCAGATGCAAGGTGAACTGTGCATGATTGAGGTTCATGCCTGTAGCTTTTTCTGAAGTCCCAATTATACTGTTAGTCATGAATGAAATTTGCACTGTTGCAGTTAGTGAAAATCTATGTTTATTTTGTTGTGGTTCTGACCAGATACTATCCCCAATGTCATGGGAAGATCAATACTAACTGGCAATGTTTCCCCTACAGCTAGACTCTGAAATGACAGAGCTGACTGTGATCCAAGAATACTCACTGCACCAATTAATTGATTTAGTTTTTAAAAGCCATTCAATCCCAAGGCCACACCTGTTTATGTATAATACTTTTGGTGGGCCATTTCCAATGAGGATTCAATAACTCCACCACAGTTTTTGGTGCATGCATCTTGCAAGAAATCAACAGACCAACTTGCTCCACTGCTTGTGATAGACCTGTAACTATCAATATTTTAGCTTAACTGTCCCTATTAAAAAAACTATCATGGAGGACAAAGACCATAGGCATTTTTTTACATTATAATTGTGCAGTCAGTGGACATGACTTTCATTCCATTAACTGCACTACACAGTAGAAAGCTTTTGCCTGGAAGAGAATCAAAATCATGATCATGTCAACAACTTTGCCATTAGAGCAAGTGCCTCTGGTTGTGGGAACTTTAACCTAGGAATCCAATTCCATGCACCTGCACTTCTTTGCAATTAGAGATCCTTGTATTACACAGGAGAGCCCAATAGACCTTTTGAGATTGGGAGTTCCAGACAAATCCTTGTGGCAGAGCACAGAGGTCATTTTCCCAGCCCCCTCAAAAAGCAAATAATGAAAACACCTTGTATAAGAACACTAGTGCATTCTTCTGAAAGTACAGCCAGACATAATGAGAACATTTCAGCTGCCCAACAGGACACTATATTGCAACTTTTACTTATCATTGTGATTTATTAAGGTCCTAATCACGCTACTACACTTACTCATTTAGATCTGTAGAATCCATTTGCTAATTGCGAGAGAGAGATGTACTCTTTTTAGTTTTGTTAAATAATCAGTAGCAGTTGACTGCAGACCCTGCCATCAGAGCTGGGAATGCACTCAAGTGTGTAAACACACCTCTGTGGCCACCTGGGATGCTTTAAAAGCTGGGGCTGGTTATGACAATAATCTCACTGCTTTCTGACACATTCCAAATGGTGAAAATATTACTTGGAAGTATTTCAAACATTTCTGATGTGACGTCTTAAACCCTATGTTTAGATCTGTTTCTGAGAACTGTCTATGGTGTCTGATTTGTTGAGGAGGTTGACGGAAGCTGATTTGCATTTCAGCTCGTCCTAGGCTCATGTGAAAGGAGAGATTTACTTCTTTCTCCTTATCCAAGGCGTCAGACATAGTGTCCTTCCAGAGATAAAAATAACTTTACTGGAAATTTTAAGTAAGGAAGAAGATATTAAAAATACACAAGAGCCCGGTGAACAACAGAAAGGGAAAATAAATTTTGGTTGCAGACCAAATCGGGGTTAGTCTTAAGCTTTGCTACCTAAAATATTTATCGACTGGGGTCCTCGATTTGTGAACATCCGACTTATGTGCGCTCATACATGTGTATGGGATCCCACACATAAGATCATTGTAAAAACCCAACACACAAACATTTCCTGTACTTATGAGCGGCTGTTTTACATTGTCCTGCATTATGTTCTGAATTGCATACACATCAACTTGCCAGTGGAACCCTTTTGCAACCCAGAGACAGCCTGTACTGGTTTCATTCCAGATGGTGGTTGATCCTATATGTCTTTGCCAGCATTTCCATTAATATTTTATGAAATTTATTCCATTGAAGAGTAAATGTAACCCTCCCAAGCTCTAATATTATGAGATGGTGCCACAATGTTTTAGCATCGACTTTAAAGATTTACTTCCTTGGGGTGAATCCCTATTTGGATCAACATGTCACTGAATTTATTCTCTCATATTAATTGACAAAAATTAGTTTTGTTTTAAAACAAGATATTTCTTACGTATTTGAAAATATTCCCATTTCAAATTCACGGGTTACACACAATACTTCACATCAAATTGTCTGTTTAAACTAAGTTTTCCTTCTAGTTTTCTCCTTTTCTTCTTTACTTGGCAATAAGGTGACCATACGTCAAAGAAAGAAATATGCCATGGAATGTTATATAAAGGTAAGTTATTTCTTCTGTCAAGGTGCTGACCCATACAAAGGTCACATGGTCTTTCTCCACCTTATGAGGTCAGACATCAGCCCCTCATCTTGTTATTGAGAGGAAGGGGACACAGTATAAAAGTAAGGGATTTCCTATTTACGACAGAGATAAGGAAAATCATTTTCACTCAGAGGGCTTTGAGTCTCTGGAATTCAGTCTGGGCAGAAATATTGAATATTTTAAGGCTAAGTTAGATAGATTCTTCACTAACAAGGAGGTGAAATGGTGCCAGGGTTGGAAGGAAAGTAATAAGATCAGCTCCAGTTCTTCACAGACCGCGTTAGGGAACTGGAGCTGGAGTTGGATGAACTGAGGATTATTTGAGAGGCTGAGAGGGTGATAGATAGAAGCTACAGCGACATAGTTACGCCAGAGAACAGAGGTAGCTGGGTAACAGTTAGAGATGGGAAGGGGAAGAAGCAGGCAGTGCAGGGATCCCCTGTGGTCGTTCCCCTCAACAATAAGTATACCACTTTGGATACTGTTTGGGGGGATGGCCTAGCAGGGGTTAGCTGCAGTGACCGGGTCTCTGGCACGAGGTCCGGCTCCGAGGCCCAGAAGGGAAAGTGGGAGAGGAGGAGAGCGCTAGTTATAGGAGACTCTATAGGTAGAGGGACAGACAGGCGGTTCTGTGGACATGGGCGAGACTCTCGGATGGTTTGTTGCCTCCCGGGTGCCAGGGTCCGAGACATCTCGGACCATGTCTTCAGAATCCTTAAGGGGGAGGGTGTGCAGCCAGAAGTCGTGATGCACATTGGCACCAACGACATAGGTAGGAAGAGGGGTGGGGAGGTCATTCAGGAGCTCAGGGAGTTAAGCTGGAAGCTATAAGCTAGGACGGACAGAGTCGTCATCTCTGGGTTGTTGCCAGTGCCGCGTGACAGCAAGGAATAGGGAGAGAATGCAGTTGAACACGGGGCTACAAGGATGGTGTAGGAGGGAGGGCTTCAGGTATTTGGACAATTGGACTGCATTCTGGGGAAGGTGGGACCTGTACAAGCAGGACGGGTTGCACCTGAACCAGAAGGGCACCAATATCCTGGGAGGTAGGTTTGCTAGCACTCTTCGGGGTGGGGTTTAAACTAATTTGGCAGGGGGATGGGATCTGGACTTGTAGTCCAGCAAGTAGGTTAGCAGTTTTTCAGGATGTCCAAGAATGTAGGGAGGCTGTGGAGAAGGTAGCACTGACAGGGAATACTTGCGGACACAGAAATGGGTTCAAGTGTGTATACTTCAACGCAATGAGTATCAGAAATAAGGTGGGTGAACTTAAGGCATGGATCGGTACTTGGGACTACGATGTTGTGGCCATCATGGAAACGTGGATAGAAGAGGGACAGGAATGGTTGTTGGAGGTTCCTGGTTACAGATGTTTCAGTAAGATTAGGGAGGGTGGTAAAAAAGGAGGGGGGTGGCATTGCTAATTAGAAATGGTTTAACGACTGCAGAAAGGCAGTTCAAGGGGGATCTGCCTTTGGAGGTAGTAAGGGCTGAAGTCAGAAATAGGAAAGGAGCAGTCACCTTGTTGGGTGTTTACTATAGGCCCCCCAATAGCAGCAGAGATGTGGAGAAACAGATTGGGAAACAGATTTTGGAAAGGTGCAGAAGCCACAGGGTAGTAGTCATGGGCGATTTCAACTTCCCAAATATTGATTGGAAGCTCTTTAGACCAAGTAGATTGGACGGGGCGGTGTTTGTGGAGTGTGTCCAGGAAGCTTTTCTAACTCAGTATGTAGATTGTCCGACCAGAGGGGAGGCCATATTGGATTTGGTACTTGGTAACAAACAAGGACAAGTGATGGGCTTGTTAGTGAGTGAGCATTTTGGTGATGGTGACCACAATTCTGTGACTTTCACCTTGGTTATGGAGAGAGATAGGTGCGTGCAACAGAGTAGGTTTTACAATTGGGGGAAGGGTAAATACGATGCTGCAAGACAGGATCTGAGGAGCATAAGTTGGGAGCATAGGCTGTCAGGGAAGGATGTCGTTGAAATGTGGAACTTTTTCAAGGAACAGATACGACGTGTCCTTGATATGTATGTACCTGTCAGGCAGGAAAGAGGTGGTCGTGTGAGGGAACCTTGGTTGACGAGGGAGGTTGAATGTCTTGTAAAGAGGAAGAAGGAGGCTTAAATAAGGTTGAGGAAACAAGGTTCAGACAGAGCGTTGGAGAGATACAGGATAGTCAGGAGGGAGCTGAAGAAAGGGATTAGGAGAGCTAAGAGAGGGCATGAAAAATCTTTGGCGGGTAGGATCAAGGATAACCCCAAGGCCTTTTATGCGTATGTGAGAAACATGAGAATGACGAGAACGAGGGTAAGTCCAATCAAGGACAGTAGTGGGAGACTGTGTATTGAGTCGGAAGAGATAGGAGAGGTCTTGAATGAGTACTTTTCTTCAGTATTTACAAATGAGAGGGACCATATTGTTGAAGAGGAGAGTATGAAACGGAATGGTAAGCTAGAGGAGATATTGGGAAGATGTGTTGGGCATTTTGAAAAACTTGAGGATAGACAAGTCCCCCGGACCTGACGGGATATATCCTAGGATTATGTGGGAAGCAAGAGAGGAAATTGCAGAGCCATTGGCAATGATCTTTTCGTCTTCACTGTCAACGGGGGTGGTACCAGGGGACTGGAGAGTGGCGAATGTTGTGCCCCTGTTCAAAAAAGGGAATAGGGATAACCCTGGGAATTACAGGCCAGTTAGTTTTACTTCGGTGGTAGGCAAAGTAATGGAAAGGGTACTGTGGGATAGGATTTATGAGTATCTGGAAAGACACTGCTTGATTAGAGACAGCCAGCACGGATTTGTGAGGGGTAGGTCTTGCTTTACAAGTCTTATTGAATTCTTTGAGGAGATGATGAAGCATGTGGATGGGGGTAGAGCAGTGAATGTAATGTACATGGATTTTAGTAAGGCATTTGATAAGGTTCCCCATGGTAGGCTTATGCAGAAAGTCAGGAGGCATGGGATAGTGGGAATTTTGGCAGTTGGATAGAGAACTGGCTAACCGGTCGAAGTGGTGGTAGATGGTAAATATTTAGTTTGGAGCCCAGTTACAAGTGGAGTTCCGCAGGGATCAGTTCTGGGTCCTCTGCTGTTTGTAATTTTTATTAATGACTTGGAAGAGGGAGTTGAAGGGTGAGTCAGTAAATTTGCAGATGATACGAAGATTGGTGGAGTTGTGGATAGTGAGGATGGCTGTTGTCGACTGCAAAGGGACTTAGATATGATGCAGAGCTGGGCTGAGGAGTGGCAGTTGGAGTACAACCCTGTCAAGTGTGAGGTTGTCCATTTTGGAAGGACAAATAAGAATGCGGAATACAGGGTTAACGGTAGGGTTCTTAGTAAGGTGGAGGAGCAGAGGGATCTTGGGGTCTATGTTCATAGCTCTTTGAAAGTTGCCACTCAGGTGGATAGAGCTTGTAAGAAGGCCTATGGTGTATTAGCGTTCATTAGCAGAGGGATTGAACTCAAGAGTCGTGAGGTGATGTTGCAGCTGTACAGGACCTTGGTAAGGCCACATTTGGAGTTCTGTGTGCAGTTCTGGTCGCCTCATTTTAGGAAAGATGTGGAAGCTTTGGAGAGGAGATTTACCAGGATGTTGCCTGGAATGGAGAATAGGTCGTACAAGGACAGGTTGAGAGTGCTAGGCCTTTTCTCATTGGACCGGCGAAGGATGAGGGGTGACTTGATAGAGGTTTATAAGATGATTAGGGGAATAGATAGAGTAGACAGTCAGAGACTTTTTCCCCGGGTACAACAGAGTGTTACAAGGGGACATAAATTTAAGGTGAAGGGGGGAAGGTATAGGGGGGATGTCAAGGGTAGGTTCTTTACCCAGAGAGTGGTGGCATGGAATGCGCTGCCTGTGGGAGTGGCAGAGTCAAAATCATTGGTGACCTTTAAGTGGCAATTGGATAGATACATGGATAGGTGCTTAAGCTAGGACAAATGTTCGGCACAACATCATGGGCCGAAGGGCCTGTTCTGTGCTGTATTGTTCTATGTTCTATCAGCCATCCCTGTTTCTTATTTATTTGCTCATAGTATGTATCACCATCAAACTTGATGCTGTCCTCAGTCAATAATTATATAGGTCCAGGTTTCAGTGGAAATCATTAACCAGTGATCAGAAATGGGAAACTCAACTCTTCCCTGCAGCCAATGATAGAGTTTGAATTATCACATTAATTGAGATCAATCAATGCAGCAGCGATAAACTCTTAGAAAAGCCCTTTTATGCAGCAAGTGCTGGGAAGCACTGCCTCAGAGTGTGCTGGAGTCAAACTCAATCAAGGCCTTTGAAAGAGAATTGCACATTTAGCTCGAAACAATATTACATATCAAGGGTAAAAGGTAGGACGGTGGTGGGGCAGAGAGTGTGGTGTGAGATAAGCCAAGTTGCTCTTACTAAGAGCAAGTGTAGACCTGATGGACCAAATGGTACACTGCAACCATTCTGTGTCTTTCCAGTGAGGGATAAAATCTGAAGCCTTTCATCTGTGTGGCTCAACAGTGTACCAGGTAGCTGATTTATCAGTGGACCCTCTGGGGGATTTGTTTGTAATTTGAAAATCCACTTCCTTCAACAATGCTTCGAATTTCAATTGTGACATCAGCAAGACTCAGCAAAAGCGTGATGTCACAATTGAACATAAAAAGGCTTCAGGAAGGTCGGCAGTTTACAGGAAGATTGCTTCAAGATCAATTAAGGTAAAATTAGATTTTAGCGACTGCATAAAAACAAGACAGTCATCATAATTGGTTCATCCTTCAAACAAATTTGATCCCACTTGACTCACCTCATTCTACTTGCCTCCATAGTTAGATTCTACTTCCATTCTGTTGGATTTCTTCTCCTCCATGGAATAAATAGCCTCCTTGTATGACCAGAAATCAATAAGAACAAAAGTAGGCCATCAGCCCCTTGAGGAGAAAGTGAGGACTGCAGATGCTGGAGATCAGAGCTGAAAATGTGTTGCTGGAAAAGCGCAGTAGGACAGGCAGCATCCAAGGAGCAGGAGAATCGATATTTTGGGCATAGGCCCTTCTTCAGGAATGAGGAAAGTGTGTCCAGCAGGCTAAGATAAAAGTTGGGAGGAGGGACTTGGGGGAGGGGCGTTGGAAATGCGATAGGTGGAAGGAGGTCAAGGTGAGGGTGATAGGCCGGAGTGGGGTGGGGGCGGAGAGGTCAGGAAGAAGATTGCAGGTTAGGAAGGTGGTGCTGAGTTCGATGGATTTGACTGAGACAAGGTGGGGGGAGGGGAAATGAGGAAACTGGAGAAATCTGAGTTCATCCCTTGTGGTTGGAGGGTTCCTAGGCGGAAGATGAGGCGCTCTTCCTCCAACCATCGTGTTGCTATGGTCTGGCGATGGAGGAGTCCAAGGACCTGCATGTCCTTGGTGGAGTGGGAGGGGGAGTTGAAGTGTTGAGCCACAGGGTGGTTGGGTTGGTTGGTCCGGGTGTCCCAGAGATGTTCGCTGAAACATTCCGCAAGTAGGTGGTCTGTCTCGCCAATATAGAGGAGGCCACATCGGGTGCAGTGGATGCAATAAATGATGTGTGTGGAGATGCAGGTGAATTTGTGGCAGATATGGAAGTATCCCTTGGGGCTTTGGAGGGACGTAAGGGGGGAGGTGTGGGCGCACGTTTTGCATTTCTTGCGGTTGCAGGGGAAGGTGCCGGGAGTGGAGGTTGGGTTGGTTGGGGGTGTGGACCTGACAAGGGAGTCACGGAGGGAGTGGTCTTTTCGGAATGCTGATAGGGGAGGGGAGGGAAATATATCCCTGGTGGTGGAGTCCGTTTGGAGGTGGCGGAAATGACGGCGGATGATACGCTGTGTATGGAGGTTGGTGGGGTGGTAGGTGAGGACCAGTGGGGTTCTGTCCTGGTGGCGGTTGGAGGGGCGGGGCAAGGGCGGAGGAGCGTGAAGAGGAGGAGATGCGGTGGAGGGCATCGTCGACCATGTCTGGGTGGAAATTGCGGTCTTTGAAGAAGGAGGCCATCTGGGTTGTACGGTTTTGGAACTGGTCCTCCTGGGAGCAGATGCAGCGGAGACGAAGGAATTGGGAATATGGGATGGCATTTTTACAGGGGGCAGGATGGGAGGAGGTGTAGTCTAGGTAGCTGTGGGAGTCGGTCGGTTTATAGTAAATGTCCGTGTTGATTCAGTCGCCCGAGATAGAAATGGAAAGGTCTAGGAAGGGGAGGGAGGAGTCTGAGATGGTCCAGGTGAATTTGAGGTCGGGGTGGAAGGTGTTGGTAAAGTGGATGAACTGTTCAACCTCCTCGTGGGAGCACGAGGCAGCGCCGATACAGTCATCGATGTAGCGGAGGAAAAGGTGGGGGGTGGTGCCAGTGTATCTGCGGAAGATGGACTGTTCCACATATCCTACGAAGAGGCAGGCATAGCTGGGGCCCATGCGAGTGCCCATGGCTACTCCTTTGGTTTGGAGGAAGTAGGAGGATTGGCTACTCCTTTGGTTTGGAGGAAGTGGGAGGCCCCTTGTGCCTGTTCCACCATTCAATAGGATCATGGCCAATCAACCATTCTTCTTCCAAACTGAACCACTTCATACGTATATTGAATTTATTTCCATTTGGCATTTATCTACCCATTGCAAATTTTGTTGTAATCTTCCACATTGTTAGTCAAAAACCCCCATGTCGTATTATCTGTAAAGTTTAACGCCATGAGTTGATTTAAGCTTCTGGCCTGCCTATTTCAGACTGTCAGCCCAGAGACCATTTAAAACCATTAGACAGGACTGACCCTCAGTCATACCTACAGGAATGATGATGTGCCTGTCAGGTACGATTGGGGTTTTAGATAGTAGGAAGCCGTGTGCAAGGATAATGTATGTGGTGGAGAGAGAGTGTGGAGACAATTGCAGTGGATTGAATGGATAGGGATGCTCAGAGTTAGAAAGGCCCCAGGTTTCCTTGTGGATCTTGTGCTAATATTCCTCCTCGTCCTTTCTCAAAAGGAAAATACAAGGAGTGGGATCTTGCCAGCTCTCAATAGTGTGGTCCTTGATGGGTAATTCAGGAGAGTGATGTGAGAAGGCAAGGAAAATCTTTCGAAATGTCGGCAGTGATATGTTGCATTTTCCAGCTAAGTTCAAGGCGTCAAGATGAGATTCTCATTAGTAAGTGGCTAGTGATCTATTAACAAGGATTACTACTCACTATCACTTTCTTTATTACTAAAGTTCACTTCATAAATTTGCACTGCCCTACTTGAACACCTGCCAGATAGAAACGAGTCACCAAGAATTCCCAATCTGAAAGTCAGAGTGAGTACCTGATGGTGGCACCTACTCTTGAAGAGCAGACAAGGTCTTTGACTTCCTTCCTAACTGCTGGGCATTTCTCCAGCTGACTGAGTGGCAATCTCAGACCAGTTTAGCTGAATCTGGGATTGTATCCTCCTTTGGGAAGTGGAAGTCCTTCCTCTGTACCAACCCATCTTCCAGGACCTCCCAGGCCCTGCAAACATATTGGGGTGCCAACTTTCATTTGATCTGCCATGTCCAGGCCAAATACATGAACCATGGAATGTCAGGGTAACTCCTGACTGGCAGTTCATGATCAGGTGCACAACAACCTTTTAAAGATGGTAATGGCAAATTCCTTGGCTACAACAAGTGGGAGAATGGGCTAACATCAGACCAGAGGGACACCATAGAGGCATAATAGGTAGTTAATGAAGACAGGAGGAGAAAGTGAGGACTGCAGATGCTGGAGATCAGAGCTTAAAAATGTGTTGCTGGAAAAGCGCAGCAGGTCAGGCAGCATCAAAGGAACAGGAGAATCGATGTTTCGGGCATAAGCCCTTCTTTAGTTAATGAAGCAAGTTTGGAACAATTGTGCAAGAAACTCACTAGGGCCTCATAGGGAGAAACTCAACAAAAATTGCACTTTGCCGAAATGTGTTAAAGTTCAGCCCAAGAACTTTAAACAAGTCCTTCTTGCAAGAGACTGTTAATGGCATCATTATGAACTGTTCTGCATAATTAAACAAAGCAGCTTGATGATATTGCACAAGTGACCTAGGTGCCTGCAATCAACAGGATCTGGTGGCTAATTTCAATTGAGACATTATCTGCCCTATTATAATTGCACTCCTGGCTCAATTTTCATTAGACGGGATGGATTAAAGGTTTCACACACATCCAGCATGATATCCAATTTCTGATCACAAATGATTTATCATTATGCCAAACCATGATTGTCCCATCACACATCACTGCTGGGTATTACTTCCCACTTTAACACTTGCTCTCTGTTTTTTTTTGTTTGATAGCCATCTTTCTATTACCTGCCCACTGAATCCACATGAAAGGACCTTTGCCTTAAGCCTATGTCTTACCAATGGCATTCTGAAAATATGTATTAACAACATTGCTAAAAAAAGTATTAACAACATTTATTGCACTTCTCTTGTCTACTCTTGGTGATTTCTTCAAAAAGAATCAGAAGGTTGGTTAAGCATGAGTTTTGTAAAAACTGATTTGCTTTTATTCTGTTCAATGTGCTAAAACATCAGCATAGCATTATATAAATGGATATACATATATACCGTAAAGGGCAGAATGTGTGTGCTCTTTTAATGCCCATGATCAGAATGTTTTGTGTGAAGCAGCTGTGGTTTTTTATTTTACCCTTTGTACATCCTAATTTAATCACAATAATACAGAAGCAAAGTTTTGTAAGTTTAAAACTAAAGTGGTTATTTTGTCTCATACTCTTACACAAAATCAATCACAACACCTCATACATTCATTCTCACAGTCCCTCTCTCATGTATAATGATTCGATACAGGGGTGGGGTATAGATTATAGTGTTCACAGTCTATGATTAACACTCTCCACTCTCCTACATGGTAGGCTTGTAGCTGCTTTGATGACTTTAAAGTTGAAGGGAGGGTCTTGTAAAGTGAAGGGCATCACAGCTATTTGTGAGGATTCCAATAATCAAATTCACAAGAGAGTGCCAGATGAACTTGAACTTAGAGGAGAAAGTGAGGTCTGCAGATGCTGGAGATCAGAGATGGAACTGTGTTGCTGGAAAAGTGCAGCAGGTCAGGCAGCATCTAGGGAACTTGAACTTAGAGCAAGTTGAGGAGAAGTTTCCTCTGTTGGGATTTTCCATTTTCAAAATATTGCTATTAATTAACTTGACTGCTTGATGATTTGAAGCTAGCTCATCGATTTCCTTTCTGACAAACTGAATTGTTGGTTCAATGGCTTTGGTGAAACTTCTGAAGATTCTAGCCATTCCTTTAAGCAGATCAATGAAACATAATTAACCATGTAACTCTTTATAGGTTCAAAGTCTTTCCCAATTAATGGCTGGAGTTCATGTTTAATCCAAAAACGTGTTGTAGTTTAACACTTTTGAGATTTACCCAATAGAGTTTGAAAGGGGAGAAACCAACATGACAATCAAATGTTGATAATGACCAATCATTTTTATTTGCACAAATTGGATTTTGACCTTTCCTTTTGTGCAGGCAGGAAGCAGTCTGGAAATTCTGTCATTCTTGTGTGTTGACCCATCCTTAAACAAAGAGATGTGCAAATTCCCTGGATGACTGCACGTGTTCATACTTAATGAGGTATTCACTAGAGACTTGATGCTGCATTTGACTAAAATGCCAAAGGTCTTGTGATTTGCAGCAGCCATTTTAATAGCTTGTTTGTGTCCAGGTTCTAGATAGATTGACTGAAAATCTCTGCATTGGCCACAATAATACAAAGCAAGCAAGCATGGTAAAAAATACCATCTAGTGACAAAGTGCTACCCAGCGTAGTTTGACTCCTCATTGATAACATTTGCCCTACAAGCCTTTGAAAATTATTGAACCAACCTTTAATAAACGTAAAGTGGTCAGTCAATCCTATCTGTGCTGATGAAAGTACAACTGATCATCCTTGCAGAGGTGGCTGAGGAGCGAAAGTACTTTAACTGAGACACATTACGTGCTAATGCAAATGTCAGGGAAAGTTCAACAGCAGCAACACTGAATCCCAGCCGACGCAATCATGCCCTAACACATTCTGAGACAAGAAATGCTATCGGGACAAACGTACTTGGCAGCTGAGAGGCTCATTATTCAGAATGATTATTTTGAAGATTAAGATCAAAACTTAGTTGTGAAGTACAAGGCTGTCTTACCAAAAGAAAAAATGTTGTCCATTTTCTTTCAAAAATTAAGCAAGATTGTATTATTAGAAGGTTAAGAATTAGACAAATACTAATTACAGGAATAAATCAAAGAAGTGTGAGCTTGTCTTATGAAGTTGAACATTGGTTTGTCGAGATGATTAAACATACTTGTGGTTTTATTGTCTAACTTCCTAATTCATACAGAATTAATTTTAGCCATGTATTAATTTATTTTAAACATACAGCATCTATAAAAGCACTTTAACCCTTTGAATATTGAACTGTTCACAATTTACTGCAAAAAATATGAAGGAATATAAAAGTAATGCCTGTTCAATATCCAGAAATAGAAGAAAGGTAAATACATGGAATTTTTCTCTTTCCTTTTCACCCAAAGACTCTGAATTACACTAGAGTAAAGAATGGAAAGTTGCATTTATATGGCACCTTTCCCAACATTGGAGCATAGCAGGAAATGTGGTAAGCAAACTTGTACACAGCAAGGTCTCACATGCAGAAACGTGATAACCCTTTTTTTTGTGCCAGAATCATAGAATCCCTAGAGTGTGGAAGCAAGCCATTCAGCCCATCGAGGCCATATCCACCGTCTGAAGAGCATCCCACTCAGACTCACCCCTCTACCCTATCCCTGTAACCCTGTATTTCCTGTCGTTAATCCATCTATCCTGCACATCCTGGGATTGTATGGGGAGTTAAGCATGGCCAATCCACCTAACCTGCTCATCTTTGGACTGTGGGAGGAAACCAGAGCATCCAGAGGAAACCCACACTAACATGGGGAGGATGTGCCAAGTCCACACAGACAGTAGCCCAAAGCTGGAATTGAACCCTGATCCCTGGTGCTGTGAGGCAGCAGTGCTAACCGCTGGGGTATGCTGCCCCAAATGTCTCATGCAAAAGATGGCACCTTCAGTAATGAGGAAACTCTGCAGTACTGCACCCAATAATTCCTTCGATTTAATAGACCTCATAGTAATTGTTAGTACACTATTCTCCACAAGAAAAATCAATTTACACAAGTGCAATTCCATCCTCAGAGGCCCAACCTCCAAACATGACTTTCCCAAAAAAGAGGGTGAGTGAAAACCTTACCTGATTTTCCCCCTCCCCATTTACTGGCAATACAATTTTGTGCAGCACCCTTAAGTCCATCTCAGCTGAGGCCAGCTAAATGAAGCACGGATCTGGAGGGGGGTTTTTAAAGACAAATAATCTTAGTTGAATAATCTGGAAATCCTAAGCTTTTAAAGAAATTCTCCATGCTGAATGAAAATAGGCTGACTGTTTATTAAGGGTTATGTTACTAGGTCCCAGCACAGGCAATTCATCTCTCAACTGGCACCTGATTCAAATTTGCTTACAAATCTTCTCCAGAAGCAAGAAAGAAAGGGGATATTGAAGTGACGAGTGGACTCTATAGTCCTGAGCGGAAAATGTGGTCAGTATGATTACCTGCACTAATCCCTTGAGCCTGGTCATTGCCGAAAAAATCTGTTGCACAAATTGGCCGGCATTTAACTTGAAATCCATTTGTTAATTTTGTAAACACCACTGTTGCTATTTCACCTTGACATGATATTGACAGTGCAATCCTAATCCTACAGGAAGGAAGTATCATGTTACCGCCTGCTTCAGGAGAGTGGTCTGGTCTATCCTCACCTGAAGGGATTTGGTAAAAACTTATTGACAAGAAAGGAAACATTGTGAGATGCAGGCCCCAGGTGAAGTCAACCTGATTGCCATTTTCCTTTAATTATGCTAAATAGTCAAATTTACACTGCAGAAATGGTCCATACTTTTTATTTCTTTACACGGACTGACACTAATAAGTTCACCGCTGTAGGTCATGACATCATGCATTCCTTAATTTAGCTAAATGGGTCCAAATGGGAGGGCTGATGCTATAACTTTTAAATGCTTTTCCTGCCGAAGGATTATGTTCGGTTTCACAGGATCTGAACAGCAACTCTGAAAATATGATACTCAAAATCACAAGGCTATATCATATTTATATTACAGAGACAGGAAGGCACCGTCAGGCAACTGCTGCTGAATATATTCAGCAAAGATGCTGGCTATCAGCCAGAGCACTAAACTCTCTAATGAATCATTATAAATTAAAAATAGAGACAATTTAAAATACGACTGTTTTTTATGGAAGGTGCTGTGTGGTTAAAATGCAAACAAAACCGATTTGTTTACACTTTAAATATGCCTACACTGGACAGAAAGAATAGTTATGAGGATATCCCCTGTATCTGAAATATAGTCATCAACACCTGAAGTACTTGAATGTGAATAGGGAGATCTGTAGTGCACAACGTACTTGTTCGATGGTTTGGCACAGTTAGAAATCAAATCCAAGATGATACAACATTTTCCCAAGTGACAACACAAAGCTCAAATTACTTGGGAGGTAATCATTTGCAACATGTTGAACAGCCAGTTTAGTGGTACTACAAGTTAGCTTGGACAGACATGAGAGACCTGGAGTAAGTCTCCAAAGGATTTTGCTCTGTAGTGTCTTTCTTTCTTTTCAAAGAATTGAAGTTTGCACAATTAGGAGGCTCCAGTGCTGGTTCGCCTCAACACACATTTCTTCATTTCACAGTGCAACTTCATTCCATGTTAATTACAAGGAATATTCTGCATTCACCCAAGCAGGTGCTTGATAATGTGTATGTGACATATCTATTATTACATTTATCTGTAATATTTTTATGAATCAATAAAAGCCTTGAGAATTTCATGCTCTTTCTGTATGCATGAATTTTAGACTCTGTCCCAACATTTCATATTAGAAAACTAGGGGGAGGCAATGGCCTAGTGGTATTGTTACTGGACTATTAATCCAGAGACTCAGGCAATGCTGTGGGGACCTGCATTTGAATCCTACCATGGCAGATGGTGGAATTTGAATTCAATTTTTTAAAAAATTTGGAATTAAGGGTCTAACAATGATGATAAATCCATTGCCGATTGTCGGGACAAAACCCATCTAGTTCACTGATGTCCTTTATGGAAGAAAACTGCCATCCTTACCTGATTTGGCCTACATATGACTCTAGAACCACAGCAGTGTGGTTGGTTCTTAATTGTCCAGAGGGATGGGCAACAAATACTGGCCTAGTCAGCGACAGCCACATCCTGTGAATGAATAAAAATGCTCCATCTACTGAATGCACACCCATATATGTATACCTATATAACAAATACTAAAAGTCCCGAGGATCAAAAATACTCTCACAGCATCTGAAAAATGTTCAATCAGGCCATTGTGTTGCCATAGGCTTAACCACAAAAGAAGAAGCTTCAGCATCACTGTAAATGAGGTAAAAAGAGATTTTCCAGGTCGTTCCAGCTCAACTCATTGACAGACAGTCAAGTTGTAATCAAACTCAGGGGCTTCCTCACAGGAATGATGAACCACGTAGCCTGTGATTTTCATCTCCTGTATGAAGTAGGGGGTTTATTTCTCTCCATGCTGCTGATGGCACAGCCCTATGGAAAATAGCTCTGAAATAAGCAATAATGGTCTTGGGTTCCCTAAATCATAGAAGCAAGGATATAAGATTGCCACTTGTGTCTCCATAGAGGCAAAGAGATTTCCTAATATTAAGGGGATTATCATCTGGGAAATTAGAATGTGGTAGAGTCTTCGGGTTGTTTGCCACTCTCAAAATGGTACTCCTTGTTGGGAGACAGCTGAAAATGATGATATACTGAAGGAATCTAGTCTAGACTATGGCACTAATAGGTGGTATTGGGGATTCCATGGTTAAGGTCAGGTAATTTCATAGTGGTCATTGCAAGTCCTGTATGGTGTGTTGCTTCCCTAGTGTCAGGATAAAGGTCATCACAGAGAGGCTACAGAACAATTTGCAGGAGGAAGGATGTGAGACAGATGTTGTAGTGCATGGCAGTACCTATGACATGCAGAAGGCATTGCCCATGCAATGAGAACCAACATATAGAAGTTGAAAAGAGCAATTTAACGTATAAAAGGAACACTTTCGACAGAACTGGAGAAGGAAGCAGTATTCTATTAAATAAGAGCAAGTGAAGAAGAACTGTGATAAATACAGAGCAGATTCATAAGAACATAAAGTGCATGAGCAGACAATTAATCCCTCAAGCCTGCTCTGCCATTTAATACAGCCTTGTTTGATCTCATTATGGCCTCAACTCCAATTTCCTGCCCATTCTCCATAATCCTTCACTATTAATTAAAAATTTGTCCATCTCCTCCTTAAATTTACTCAGAGTCCTAGCATCCTCTGCACTCGGGATAGTGAATTCCATAGATCCATGACACTTTGAGAGAGATCTGTTTCAGATCTGTTTCAAATCTGCCTCTGCTTATCAACCAAGAAGCATTCAGAGTGAGAGGAATAAAGAGGTGTCTTAGGAAAGCATGTGGAGTTCAAGGCTGGAATATGAGCTCTCTTAAAGGGCTACATTCATGGGATCATGATTCCAGTGATTATACTATGATGTAATCTACCTTCAATACACAGTGGAATCACAACAACCCTCATACCATCCTAACCAAGGATAACAAGGTCCAGGCAGCAGGCTTTAGAGGGATGGTATGGCCTGATATCCTGCCCTTCTTTCGTGTTTACTTCTGTGCCCAGGTGTCCTTGGAGAGGGAGCATGCAGTGTCCATTGACATATTTGAGGTCTTCTATGGCCATGTTGGGCACTGCAGAGGCTGGAGTGCATTATTCACCTTAATCCTGGCATTTTAACTGGAATTTTGTTCACTTAAATTCTTAAAACTTTATTTCTGTTGCAGTACCCCTTAATTCTGGCAGCTTTTAATCTGCTTTAATTTGGCTTATTTGTATTAATTTGTTTCAAATAATTTTAAATAGCTTTAAATACAGTCTTCGTACTTTCCAATTCTCACCTCCACTTGCTTTATGCCACATTCCAGAAAGATTGACTTTTTTTTATTTGATTGATTGATCCATTTGATAAAATGCTGACTTTTATTTTCAACCTGGTCTCTGATATCATCACCTCAGCAAAACTATCAGTGCATGCACAAACTTTGCCCTGGACCAACAGTGCAGGACAGGATCTAAATATTTAATGAGTGCTTTGTGGCAGTGTTTGCTCAGGGAAACAATGCTGATAAAATATCAGTAGAAGCAAAGATGGCAGAGCTGAAGAACAGGCTGAAAATTGAAGGCAGGATGCACCAAAAAGGCCGAGCTTGGATAGAGTGGATAACTTGCCTAGTCCGAATGGCTTGTGTCCCAGGTTGCTAAGGGAAGTGAGAGTAAACATAACGGTAGGATTTGCCATAATCTTCCCTTTTTCCAAAACTATTGGGGGAGGCACTAAAGGTTTAGAAACTGGCAAATGCGACCCTCTTTTTTTCAAAAAGATGTGTAAGAGTGTTCCGAATAACTTCAGGCTGGTGAATTTTACATCATTGGTGAGTAGGGTTATAGAAACAACAATCGAAGAAAATATTAGCAGACATTTGGAGAGTTTTGAGCTCATTAAGGAAAGACAACATGCATTTGTAAAAAGGCAAATCACGTTTGCTTAATCTTACTGATTTTTTTGATTAAGTAATAGAAATGGTTAGTGGCGGAAAGGAATCTGAACTATATGATTTAAGAAAACATTTGACAAAGTATTGCATAAAAAGTTGATTAACAAAATTAACATTCGTGGAACGGGAGGATCTGTGTCAGATTGAGTGAAAAGTTAGCTTCAGGACAGGAAACTAAAAATTCTGGTAAAACGTTTCTTTGCAGACTGGACTAGATAGTGGTCCAGGCAAGAAATATTGCTTTTTAGACATATATAGATTACTTGAATAATGGAAGACAGAGCAAAATTTCAACGTTTTCTGATATTAACAAATGTGGAGAAGTGACAAACAGTAGATACGATTTCAATTGACTGCAACATGACATAAAAAGGCCAGTAGAATGGGTTGGCAAGTAGTAAATGGAATTTATTGCAAAGTTGCATTTTGTCAAAAGGGATAGGGAGAGTCAATGTATATTTATTGGCACCGGTCTGAAGAATGCATAGAGCCATAAAATGGCCAGCCATATTATGAGAGTAAGTCACAAAAATTATGGGGTCCTGGGCTTTGTAAATAGAGGCTTTGAAAATCAAAAGCAGGGATGAAAAGTTCTTACCTGTATATTAAATAAAGAAAACATGTTGCCACTTATTCATGAATCATGGACTAAGGGAGACAGTTTCAAGATTTTGGGCAAGTAGCAATTATGCCTTGGTGTCTACACAGATGGTAGCAATGGAGTCAATCAATTATTTCAAAATAAGTTAGGACAGCCACTTGAAGGAACTAATCAGGCTACGGAGATAGTGGGGAGGAATGGAACTGTCAGGGTTGCTATACAAAAAAAGCAGCATTAACTCACTGAGTCAAATGGTTTTCATTATGACTTTATGACAATACGAGCTCCATGGTAATAGCCCTTAATCTCTAGTCTGTCACAATCTGTACAGAAAAGGATAATCCCAATATATGACTTTAAAAATTGGGCCTGAACACCTTGGTCTAATCACAGCCCAACCTTTCACTCCACTTCACTTAAAATCAATAAGCAGAAAATTCAACTTCAACGAAAGGACAGGCATTATTGGACCTGTGACAAACTGCATAAATTTCTTTCCATCAGCTACAATAGAAAGGGAACGCATGTGGGATGCAAAACTGAAGGTTCATTGGCAATACGACAAAAATTTTGCCCTGCACAAAATTCTTGTCAACTTTTTCAATCAAAGTAAATAATAAGAAGTGCCTATATAAATTTCTCAGCCAGGGCTGAATTATACCTTTCGTTCCATTCTAATTATTCCCTGCCCTCTCACATTTCTTCAGATGAAGACTGTACTTGGCTTTGGTTCCAATGCACAACACCATAGATATCAATTAATACCTAGGGAAGGAAAGGATAGGGTATAGGAAAGGATATAGGAAAGGAAAAATCTCTTTGTAAAAAAATCTACAACCACAAAAAATTCCCAAAACACTGATAATAGTCTTAAAATGCTGTGTAATAAATATAGAATATGACTTACTTAGTCCTCAGAAATCTGATAATACTTTGTGTGTTAAACTTACCATCCACCAAACTATAAGCAGCATCACATGGGATTTGCTACCAATATATTAAAAATTTTCTATATAGCATTCACATCTTATGTTACAGAAACTTCCTGTACACTTTTTGCAGAGTATTTGCCTCACAATATATGTAACGCTTGCCTGCTGTGTTTAGATGTCTAATCATTTACTATATTATTTTTCAATTTATCCTCCCTGTTCCATCTCCAAGGTAGGCAGCAATATTCCCCACAGCACTACTTACCTTACAACTAAAATTTGGCTTGTCATCTGATAGTTTCCCTTTTCCTCAAGCTATTCCACTGCTCTGATCTCAGAACCATCCTTCCCTTGTTACTATTCTCACGCTACCTTTTCTCGACTCTGCACTGGGCTGTTCAATCGTCCCAAGCTGGTCTGATAGTCTGTTCCTTCCTCCTGAATCTTTGATCCCATACCACAGACAGAAAGTCACATTTCTGATTATGACTGGAAATTGGTTTGAAGGTGTTTAAGTGTCTCCTTTCCTATTAATGTCATAAAAGTGTAGTAGCTCTTCATTCCTGACTATTAGCTCTTGCCAACCACGCCCCATGGGCTAATATATAAACAGAAAAATGGAAATACTCAGTTAGTCAGGCAATTCTAATGAAAAATCTTCAACCTGAAATGTTACCTCTGTATCTCTCTTCCCAGGTGCTGTTAGACCTGCTGAGTTTTCCCAGCATTTTTGTTTTTGTTTTTATTTCAGATTTTCTGAATCCACAGGATTGTCCCAGTTTCTCTTGTCATTTCTAACCTTCTGCAGGCATCAATGATCTTAGATCTACTTGTCATTCTGATCTTCTCCTGACAAGAATCCTTTAGTTTGTAATCCAGGCCTTGAATTTCTGGTTATCACTGCACTGCTGCAAAATCAGAATGTTTCAGAAGAAATTATAGCCCACACAGTCAGAAGTGTCAGTATGAAGTTCTCTTCAATGCTGTCAATTTTCAGCGGTATTCTGTCCTAAATGTTTGTAGGCAACCCCCAGACCATATTCCCACACCATATCACTGCCAAGTTATAGAAATCTCCTATTTGGAATTCCCAACATAACTTTCCTTGCATTCTCAGATGCAAGCCAACTCCTCTAATTGTTTTGAGTTCTCTTTTTGCCCAATATTTCCTCACTCAAGATAAAACAAACTCCTCCTACACTCACCAAAATATAAGCACACAGACATGCACATGCACACACACTCCAGACATAACTTGTTGGCAATCTGAAAGGAGACACCCATCAGGATTCCTCTCTCTTCTCCCCCTCAGGGCCACTGCAGCTCCATGTCATGGTCCTACTGCCATCCTGGCTGAGGTCAGCTTCTCAAGTTAGACTCCCTTAAATGAATAACATATTTTGTGTATAAACGCATTACTTAATGTTTACAGAGCTCCAGTTGGACTATTTAATTATATTTTTAGACAGTAATTTTAAGTATGGCTGTAAGAGTGCACTGGTAATTATAAATAGGTCATACTACACAGATATTTTCACACCTGCATGGGTATATTAACAGCTGCACTGTCACTAAGTAACCCCTTATTTACTAGTATAAAGTACACTGACTGTGGCCAGCCAACTCAGAGTCAGTCCTCAACTGAGGAGATTCTAATTGTCTGGTTATTTTTTTTTCTTTAACCCCTGACACTCCAGTTTTTTTTCCCTTTTTTAAAAAATTTATTTACTTAGGATGTCTGACACTCCTTTTTTTTTCAAATTTCCCCCCACACTACCACCTAAAACCAGTTGTGCTTATATTTGTCAACCAAATCTTTCCTGATTGGCCCAGGTTAACAATCCCAATCAAGAACCTCACAGTTAACCTGGCTCGAATCACTGCAGTCACCCAGACTGTTTCATTTCTGTGCTTTGGAATTCATACAAAATAGGATCTAAAATATCAGATTTCACTCTTGTGATGCTTAATTATTTACTAGGGGAGAAAGTGAGGTCTGCAGAGGCTGGCGATCAGAGCTGAAAATGTGTTGCTGGAAAAGCGCAGCAGGTCAGGCAGCATCTAGGGAACAGGAGAATCGATGTTTCGGGCATAAGCCCTTCTTCAGGAATGAGGAAAGTTTGTCCAGCAGGCTAAGATAAAATGTAGGGAGGAGGGACTTGGGGGAGGGGCGTCGGAAATGCGATAGGTGGAAAGAGGTCAAGGTGAGGGTGATAGGTCAGACTGGGGTGGGGGCGGAGAGGTCAGGAAGAAGATTGCAGGTTAGGAAGGCGGTGCTGAATTCGATGGATTTGACTGAGACAATGTGGGAGAGGGAAAATGAGGAAACTGGTGAAATCCGGGTTCATCCCTTGTGGTTGGAGGGTTCCTAGGCGGAAGATGAGGCGCTCTTCCTCCAACCGTCGTGTTGTTGTGGTCTGCGATGGAGGAGTCCAAAGACCTGCATATCCTTGGTGGAGTGGGAGGGGGAGTTGAAGTGTTGGGCCACAGGGTGGTTGGTCCGGGTGTCCCAGAGGTGTTCTCTGAAACGCTCCACAAGTAGGCGGCCTGTCTCCCCAATATAGAGGAGGCCACATCGGGTGCAGAGGATGCAATAGATGATGTGTGTGGAGGTGCAGGTGAATCTGTGGCGGATATGGAAGTTTCCTTTGGGGCCTTGGAGGGAGGTGAGGGGGGAGGTGTGGGCGCAAGTCTTGCACCTCCTGCAGTTGCAGGGGAAGGTGACGGGAGTGGAGGTTGGGTTGGTGGGGGGTGTGGATCTGACGAGGGAGTCACGGAGGGAGTGGTCTTTATGGAATGCTGATAGGGGAGGGGAGGGAAATATATCCTTGGTGGTGGGGTCCGTTTGGAGGTGGCAGAAATGACGGCGGATGATGCGCTGTACATGGAGATTGGTGGGGTGGTAGGTGAGGACCAGTGGGGTTCTGTCCTGGTGGCGGTTGGAGGGGCGGGGCTCAAGGGCGGAGGAGCGGGAAGTGGAAGAGATGCGGTGGAGGGCATCGTTGACCACGTCGGGGGGGAAATTGCGGTCCTTGAAGAATTATTTACTACCCTTTCTTCCTTCTACTTCTGTGCATAGTTTGTATGACACCACTTTACTCCAGACAATATATAGCATGTTTTTTTAAGTCAAACCTTCCACTTGAGGTGACCCAATGTTGCATCATATCTTGCAACACATGATATTTGACAAAAACATGAAGATTTGGAACAGCCGAATTCCTGAAGCAATGCCTGCTACAATTTCTCATCAGTTACCTGACAAGGAATCTAGCTACACATGAAATATTAGCTTCACAAATTCTTCAATCACAATTTAGCATATGGTTTCTCTGCTTGCAATTATGCAAATACTAGCCTCGAGTAAATGTATTGGAAATATTTTATGCTTGCTTTTGATATAGTCACCTCTTGATGACATTTTCTCCTATTTCAGTTTGAGTTCTATTGTGGCCAGTAACCCAAACTGTCTAAAATCACAAACTGGGCTATGTTTGGTTAGAGGTTTGTCCAACTGCGAGATATCATTCACAAGACAGATCCCACATTCCTATAACATCCAAATACAAATATCCATATTACAGAGGAGGAAGTGCTGGTTGTCTTGGAAAGCATAAAGGTGGATAAATCTCCAGGACCTGATCAGGTGTACCCTAGAACTATGTGGGAAGCTAGAGAAGTGATTGCTGGGCCTCTTGCTGAGATATTTGTATCATCAGTAGTCACAGGTGAGATGCCGGAAGACTGGAGGTTCGTTAACATGGTGCCACTGTTAAAGAAGGGTGGTAAGGACAAGCCAGGGAACTACAGACCAGTGACCCTGATGTCGGTGGTGGGCAAGTTGTTGGAGGGAATCCTGAGAGACAGGACGTACATGTATTTGGAAAAGCAAGGACTGATTAGGGATAGTCAACATGGCTTTATGCGTAGGAAATCGTGTCTCACAAACTTGATTGAATTTTTTGAAGAAGTAACAAAGAGGATTGATGAAGTCAGAGCGGTAGATGTGATCTATATGGACTTCAGTAAGGCGTTCGAAAAGGTTCCCCCTGGGAGACTGATTAGCAAGATTAGATCTCACAGAATATAGGGAGAACTAGCCATTTGGATACAGAACTGGCTCAAAGGTAGAAGACAGAGGTTGATGGTGGAGCGTTGAGACTGGAGGCCTGTGACCAGTGGAGTGCCACAAGGATCGGTGCTGAGTCTTCTACTTTTTGTCATTTACATAAATGATTTGGATGCGAGCATAAGAAGTACAGTTAGTAAGTTTGCAGATGACACCAAAATTGGAGGTGTAGTGGACAGTGAAGAGGGTTACCTCAGATTACAACAGGATCTTGACCAGATGGGCCAATGGGCTGAGAAGTGGCAGATGGAGTTTAATTCAGATAAATGCGAGGTGCTGCATTTTGGGAAAGCAAATCTTAGCAGGACTTGTACATTTAATGGTAAGGTCCTAGGGAGTGTTGCTGAACAAAGAGACCTTGGAGTGCAGGTTCATAGCTCCTTGAAAGTGGATTAGATTAGATTAGATTAGATTACAGTGTGGAAACAGGCCCTTCGGCCCAACAAGTCCACACCGACCCGCCGAAGCGAAACCCACCCATACATTTACCCCTTACCTAACACTACGGGCAATTTAGTATGGCCAATTCACTTGACCCTGCACATCTTTGGACTGTGGGAGGAAACCGGAGCACCCGGAGGAAACCCACGCAGACACGGGGAGAACGTGCAAACTCCACACAGTCAGTCGCCTGAGGCGGGAATTGAACCCGGGTCTCTCGCGCTGTGAGGCAGCAGTGCTAACCACTGTGCCACCGTGCCCTGTGCTGAGTCACAGGTAGATAGGATAGTGAAGAAGGCTTTTGGTATGCTTTCTTTTATTGGTCAGAGTATTGCGTACAGGAGTTGGGTGGTCATGTTGCGGCTGTACAGGACATTGGTTAGGCCACTTTTGGAATATTGCGTGCAATTCTGGTCTCCTTCCTATCGGAAAGATGTTGTGAAACTTGAAAGGGTTCAGAAAAGATTTACAAGGATGTTGCCAGGGTTGGAGGATTTGAGCTATAGGGAGAGGCTGAACAGGCTGGGACTGTTTTCCCTGGAGTGTCAGAGGCTGAGGGGTGACCATATAGAGGTTTATAAAATCATGAGGGGCATGGATAGGATAAATAGACAAAGTCTTTTCCCTGATGTCGGGGAATCCAGAACTAGAGAGCATAGGTTTAGGGTGAGAGGGGAAAGACATAAAAGAGATCTAAGGGGCAACTTTTTCACACAGAGGGTGGTACGTGATGGAATGAGCTGCCAGAGGAAGTGGTGGAGACTGGTACAATTGCAACATTTAAGAGGCATTTGGATGGGTATATGAATAGGAAGGGTTTGGAGGGATATGGGCCAGGTGTTGGCAGATGGGACTAGATTGGTCAGCATAGACGGGTTGGACCGAAGGGTTTGTTTCCATGCTGTATGTCTCTATGACTCCATGACTCTATGACCCAGACCTTCCAGCAGAGGTCATTAGATAGTGATTAGGAACACCTTTAGATTCTTTTACTTTGCCTTGACATTGCAGCAGCCTGTACCCCTGATGTCAGCCAGCACTGGAACATTGGATGCTTCCAATCTTTAATGTTCAGTACCTCATCAGGACGTACACACTAATCCATCCATAATGCCATCCTTTGTCAGATGGGAAACCCAGATGTGAAGTGGCAGTTTTGTCTGAAATCCTACTTTCTTCATGGCTTTCATGTAACAGATGATGTGTCGCATCACAAACACTGACCCATGCATTTTGACCAGCCGAGGGGATATTTTGCCTTTTTTCCAATAGTAATCAACCAAAACTCCCATCTACCATTAATGAGCTCCACTCTTATGATCCACCAATTACATTCCTACTTCACTTATCCCAGCGTCACAGGAATCATAAAGCCGCAGAGAATATTTAATCACATCAGTCTATGCCATTCATTGAAGCTACATTAATGGCCTCATGCTCTCATTATTTCCCTGCTGTACTTTAACCCTTAAATTTCAAATCAGACTTTCAAAAGTGTTGATTCACTTAAAAAGTATTTGGTTTACTATTTTTGATACACGTTTTCTTGGAAGGAAATAGGGATTGAATTCAAGAGTCGTGAAGTGATGTTGCAACTGTACAGGACTTTGGTTAGGCCACATTTGGAGTACTGTGTGCAGTTCTGGTCGCCTCACTTTAGGAAAGATGTGGAAGCTTTGGAGAGGGTGCAGAGAAGATTTACCAAGATTTGCCTGGAATGGAGAATAGGGTCGGACGAGGATAGGTTGAGAGTGCTAGGCCTTTTCTCATTGGAACGGCGAAGGATGAGGGGTGACTTGATAGAGGTTTATAAGATGATCAAAGGAATAGATAGAGTAGACAGTCAGAAACTGTTTCCCCGGGTACAACAGAGTGTTACAAGGGGACATAAATTTAAGGTGAAGGGTGGAAGGTATAGGGGAGATGTCAGGGGTGGGTTCTTTACCCAGAGAGTGGTGGTGGCATGGAATGCGCTGCCTGTGGGAGTGGTAGAGTCAGAATCTTTGGTGACCTTTAAGCGGCAATTGGATAGGTACATGGATGGGTGCTTCAGCTAGGACAAATGTTCGGCACAACATCGTGGGCCGAAGGGCCTGTTCTGTGCTGTATTGTTCTATGTTCTATGAAAGGAAAATGGACCTGGAGCTCATTTCCATTGGAGTAAAGTGCAGTGAAATTGAATCTCAGAATCAGAATTCCCATCACAAAATCCAAGGAAAGGCTTATTGACATAGCTGGAGTAGGCTTGCAAAGGTGTGTTTGTCATATCACCTTAGCCTGATCCAATCAGCTCTTTGAAAGTAAAGTGAAATCATCACTGAACTATATGAGACAAATAATTTTCTTTAAAACTTTGCCACACCAAATAGGGAGCGTAATATCTGACCACTTCATTCTAATTTAATGTCTAGAGCCTTTAAAAGGCTTCAAAATTAGTCACATCAGGTTGCCTGTGATATAATTTCTACTGTGCCTTTGAAGAGTGTTGGAGGAGGAATAGTCCAAGGAAGTCCATGAAATCTATCCTTGACATGAGATTGACAAAGGCCAAAGATTAGCCATAACTAGATGGAAGAAAAATAAGGTACTAAATTGGTTCAGGGTAAGACGAGATGTAATAAAACCAAAAGTATGGTTACAGCATATGTTCATGTAATATGGGGAGAGTGTAAAATAGGGTTAGCAAGTTGCAGATGCAAATAACTGTGTGAAAAAATGATCATATTATAGTAAGAGAGACATGACCTAGTACTAGTATTTTAGGATACAAAGTATTCAGGAAATGGAGGAAAGGAAAAGAAGAGAGTGGAGTGGCAATTTTAATTCAGAGCAAACCAGTGCATTACAGGACTTAGGAATGAGGTAAGTGGATCAGGTGGCAGTAAGGGAACACTTAAGGAACAATGATCATTGTATTTATTGTAAGATTTAGGTTGACTATGGAAAGGACAAGGAGCAATCCCGAGTAAGAATAATTAACTGAGGGATGTTAACTTCAATGTGGCTAAGACTGTATCTGGTCTAGATAAATTGTATTCAAAGATTAACAGGCAACTCATCAGTTGGCTGAATTTAAGCAAGAGATAGTTCAAGCACAGTCAAAGTTCATTCCCACAAAAGAGAAAGATAGGACAAACAAATTCAGAGCTCCCTAGATAATGAAACAGGTACATATTAAGATGAAACAGAACAACTGTGCTTATGACAGATGTCAGATGGGTAATATATGTTATGATCCTAGACCAGACCACCACATTTATATTACAATCTGGCTGGGGCTAAGCAAGCCTTTTTAAAGTAAACAAAAGTGTGAGATTTCAGGTATTTATGAAGAGAATAAAACCACAAGCTTCCATGGGGGCTTTGAACAAGCAACACTACACTTTACTGTACAAAATTAGAACTGTAATACAACCTCCAATATACATGTATAAATTACATTCTAACATCCAAATGGAATTAACCTGAGGTAAAAATGGTAGCAGACACACTGTGGTATACTCACACAGGGTATAACAAATTACAAATGTAGAAGACAGATCCCATGGATTTCTCAGTAACCCCTCAGGCATTAGCAATACCACAGTTTCATTAAACTTACAAGGGACTCCAATTTCTTGCTACCATGAAAACACCCTTAAAAGCAACTCCATCATGGACTGCCTCAAGGACTGCTCATGTTCTGGTAGCTCACTCTCCCAGCTGGGAGAGCAATGCCCTTGATTCTGGAAACTGTATTTCAGAAGCTATCTCACAGGTATATTTCAGTTTATCTATAGACAGCTAATTTCACTAAGCTGGTACATCTCCTGCACTTCTCGGAATTCTAACTGCTGAGTTGCACAGAACAAATGCTGCTTGTGGACTTGCTTCATCCTTGCACTGAACTATTAATGGCACGCATTTTCTGAGCATCATGGCTCCCAGGGCCGTTATCCTGGACTCTAACTTTAACATTTAGCTGCGTGCCCTGGATCCTCAGAATTCTCTTCTGTCCTAACCTTAGACCTGTCACAGCAGCACATTGTGAGGAGACAGTCTCTTCTCCTAGCTCCAAAGCACCTGACTGACTGGTAACCTGAAGGTAGCAACCTTCCCTTCTGATTGCTTCCCTCTAACTGCCTAAAATTGATTGTTCAGTAACTATTGAACTGTACTAAGTGACTTATTGATAACTCCAAAACATGCCCTGCCCCTATTTGCTGGACAGGATTGATTTTAGCAAGGCAACAGTCAGTTGTAGCAACTTCTTGGAACTGCATGATCCCAGATTGTTCCACTTCGCGGATTGCTGACTCCTACATCAATCAAGTGGATGCACACAAAAAAAATTAATCATAAACACAATTCAGAACCTAGCTGAATATAGAAGGTACAGAGAGGGATTGAAAAACCAAATAAGAAATGTGAAGAGACTGTATGAGAAGTGGCGGATGTTGTCAATAGCTAATATTGTAATTTGTATACCTTAGGCGAATGACTTTTAGTTTGTAGATTTCATATTTTTTTTAATATAGGATAAAAGGAAAAACCTAGGTTTAAGACACTGGAAAACACAGGTAATTACGAATCAAAGGATGGTCCATATTTACTTAAAGCAGTTGGATCTTAGAACAACAAACAACAGGTGATCTTTTCTTAGCTTTGTAATGGAACCGGTGAGTCTGGTAAGATTGTAGTTGTTCCAATAGAGAGATAAATTATACCTATGTGTGGTAAAATCAAAAGGATATTTTAAAAAGTAAAGTTAATTAATTTAATCACTTTCCAGGCCATCTAAGGTATGCCACAATTCTATGGAAATAAGAGTGTAGGGAGGTACCCTTTGGTTTTGAGTTTCTCTGTGATATTCTCAAAGAGAGAGGTAGTCAGCGTGGGACGAGCTTTGAGACAGGCAGTGAAAGATTAATCAGGAGATATTGTGGACTAGAAGTAAAGCGTTCTCAGAAAAAAAAGGACATAGAATTAGCTGAAAGAATGAAGGTCATGTTTGAGGTCCAGTGTTCTCAACTGTAAGATTTGGAAGAGGATGAAGGGTACCCTAGCCAGATACTAGTGGAAGGACTCCTAGAAATCTCATACCTCAGAGAATAGCAGAAACACTGAGGAGAGTCAAAGTGAATTTTTGAAAGCTGTTTGATCCCAGGAGAAGTGAAGGGATACCCAAGACCCTTTTAAGTTTTAAAGGAACTCTTAAATGGAAATTGACACAAATCAGCGAATGTCTTGTTGAGATCTTTCCACTTTAAGGGATGGAATGTTAAATTAGTAGTATCTAAATTTGATAAGACACTGAGACAGGATGAGAAGATGCATTGAAGGAATATAAGATGAATGTGCAGAGACACTGACCATTATCTCCTGATATTTCTTAGTCTCAGAAGTCGTGTCAGAGGATAGAGAGTTACACATGTTGCATCTTTGTTCAAAAAATGTGTTAAGTTCAGCAACTACACAGCAATTAGTTTAAGCTCAGTTGTGGGAAAGCTCCTAGAAATGATAATTTGGGGCAAAGTTAAGAGACACTTCAGCAAATGTGGATTTATTAAGAAAGCCACCATGGATTTGTGTGGCAAACTGTGGAGAACTAATATGTTTGAATTTTCTGATGAAGTAGTGTTGAAGGTGACAAGGCAATTATCACGATGTGGAATACCTGGACTTCCAAACGGCATTTAATAAAGTGCCACTCAATAGTAGTGTGAAAAGTTTCGAGCCCATGGAATAAAAGGGACAATAAAAATGTTAATACTAAAATGGCTGAGTGACAGAAAACAAGGAGTAGCAATGAATCAAAAATAGAAATTGCTGGAGGAACTCAGCAGGTCTGGCAGCATCTGTGGAGAGAAAGCAGAGTTAATGTTTTAGGTCCAGAACTAAGTGGCGATTAATTTTTTTTTCAGTCTGGACTAAGGTTATGACAGAGATTCCCAGGAATCAGAATTTTGGAATCCTGCTCTTCTTAATATGTATTAATAACTTATACCTTGTTGAACAGAGAACAGTTTCAAAATTTGCAGAGGATAAAAAAATTAGAAACATTATAAATCATGAGAAGAATAATGTAGAAGTTCAAAAACAGACAGCTGGGCTGGTAGAATAGGAAACAAGCGGCAGATAAAATTTAATGCAACAAAATATGAAGTGATTCATTTTGGTAACAAACAATGCAGTGACAATATAAAATAAATGCTGCAATTTCAAAGAGAGTTCAATAGCATAAAGACCTGCATGTGTGTGTCCATAGTCATTGGAAGTGGCAGGACAGGTTGAAAACAAGAGTAATGAAGTGAATGGCACCCTGGATTTTACCAAAATGTGCATGGAGTACAAAAGCAAAGAAGTTTTGTTAAACCTATACAAATCCGTACTCGGATTGGAAAAGTTAACTGGAGTACCGGAGTATTCCGTCCAGTTCTGGACACTACACTTCAGAAAGGGTGCGGAAACATTATAGAGGGCACAGAAATAAGCAGTAGTGGCTACAGGAATGTGAAACCTTTGTTTGTTAGAAAAATCAGAAAAATTGGTGCAGTTCACTTTGGAGAAAAAGAAATTTGAGATAAGATATGATAAAGGTAATCAAAATCATGAAGGAGACAGAATAGATAGAGACTGAGAAACTGCTTAGTTTGGTGAAAGGATCAAGAACTAGAGGATGCAGATTTAAGGTTTAAAAAAACCCAAAGAACTGCGGATGCTGGAAATCAGAAACAAAAACAGAAGTTCCTAAAGAAGGGTCACTGAACCTAAAATGTTAACTCTGCTGTCTCTTCACAGACGCTACCAGACCTGCTGAGATTTTATAGATTTAAGGTAATTGGCAAAAGAAGCAATGATGACATGAAAGAAAACATTTCTGCACAGCATGTGGTTAGGTCTGGAATGAGTGTGTGCTGGTGGATATGCAGTCAGTCAAGGCTTTCAAAAGGGAATGAGACCTATACCTGGAAAGGGAAAACATGCACCATTACAGGGGAAAGGCAGGGGAATATCACAAGCTGAATTGCTCTTCCAGAAGGCCAGTACAGAAATGACAGGCCTAATTACTTTAATCAAACCATTCTTTGATTATCTCTGAAGTCTATAAAATATGGCAAGTGAAAGCATTTTGTACCCCCATTGGCATTGTAACTTAAACCTGTGAACACACCCAACATTCTGTCCATGGAAGAAAAGTCGAAGTATAGGGAAGACTGATGGGAAAATATAATATTGAAATCACAAATGCTTTGAGTTGCCTTTTCTTTCTGCATACTGTATTGTGTGAATGCAAACTGGGGCAGAAATGGATGGAAAAAGATCACGGGATTCAAATGTAAATGGGGAACATCCAAATCTACTTAATATTTGTGTTTGTTACAAATGGAAGGTTGTATAAGATTGTAATGTTTTATCACTGAATGTTAATTCAGGATAAAATGACAAAGTTACGAAAGGTCTTGTGAGCTTTTCTGTATTTTGCTGACATCAAATTTGAGTAACTTGTATTAAAGACAAAAGGGCACCCAGTTTATTTTAAAATGGGAAGAAGTGTTTATGTTTATAGATAAGCCCCAGGGATGTGTTACTATTAGCTGGTTGTAAATGCTAATGCTTTCAATTTATTTCCAAGATAGGAAAAGTTGGGGTCTAAAAATATCTAAACTGCATTTCTACATGTGATTCACATTATCTTAATGTTAAGATCAGATACCAAGTGAGATTCCCCAAAATAAAACAAAGAACTGGGAAAGTTCTATAGGGATGATCAGCCAGCTGACCATGGCATCATGGTGCAGAAGGTCATTCAAGATGGGGGAACCAAAAGACAAGTGGTAGTTATAGGAGATTCTATAATTAGAGGGATAGATAGTATTCTGCATGATGTGTTGCCTGCCCGATGCCAGGGTGCAGGACCTCTCTGACCAACTTGAAAGGATATTGGAACTGGAGGGGAGGATCCAGTTGTTGTCGTCCAAGTTGAGACAAGACTACGGTGGAGGACCTGCTTGGAGATTATCAAGCACTAGGAACAAAATTAAGGAACAGGTCCTTGAGGGTCATAATCTCCAGATTACTGCCCGAGCTACAAGCAAATTGGTTTAGGGATAAGAAAATTAAGGAAGTAAACAAATGGTGTGGGAAAGACAGGTTCCATTCCTTGGGGCATTGACACCAGTTTCGGAACTGGGAGGGGTCGGGGGGAGGTGGTGGGAGGATACTGTAACGATGGTTTAGGTGGAGACCATAACAATCTGGAATCAGTGTACTGGTGAAAAGGATAAATAGGGTGGTCACTAGGACTTTAAATTAGTGAATTGGGGGAAGGGAAGGGGAAAATGACGGGAAGTATGATAAGAAGGTAAGCAGCAAGTTAGCATGTGTGCAGGAGGGTTTAAGTTCAAGGTAGACAATGAAAGAAGTAAAAAGGAAGGTTAACTCAGGAGATGTTATTAGAGATGTTGGAAATCTTGAGGGTAAGAAAGCTAGCATAAAGGCACTTTACCTGAACGCTCATAGCATTTATAACAAGATTGAGCGTTAACGGCACAAATCATTGCGAATGAATATGATCTGGTAACCAGTAAGGAGACACAGTTACAGGATGGTCTCGACTGGGAGTTAAATATCTAGGGGTATCAGACTGTTTGGAAGGACTGACAGGAAGGTAAGGGAGGTGGTGCAGCTCTGATATTCAAGGGCGACATCAAGATGATGCTGAGAGATGATATAGGTTCTGTGGAGAATGAGTTTGAATCCATTTGGGCGAAAATTAGAAATTCTAAGAAGAATGGCATATTCAAGGGCCACAAAATAATAACATCACATTGGGGCAAGCAATAAACAAAGAAATAACTAATGCCTGTAAAAATGGTATGGCAATTATCATGAGTGGATTTGAATCCACATGTTGATTGGTCGAACCAGCTCGGTCAGGGTAGCCTTGAGGAGGAGATCATCGAGTGTATCTGTGACAGTTTTCTTGAGCAGTATGTAATGGAACTGACGAGGGAGCAAGCTATCCTCGATCTGGTCCTGTGTAATGAAACAGGAATAACTAATGACCTCATAGTTAAGGATCCTCTTGGAAGGAGTGATCACAGTATGGTTGAATTTAGTATGCAGATGGAGAGTGTGAAAATAAAATCCAATACCAGGGTCCTGTGCTTAAACCAGGGAGATTACAATAGAATGAGGGAGGATTTGGTTAAAGTAGAGTGGAAACAAAGATTTTATGGTGGGACAGTTGATGAACAGTGGAGGACTTTCGAAGCGCTCAGCAAAAGTATATTCCAGTGAAAAGGAAGGACTGTAAGAAAAGGGGTGATCTGCCATGGGTGTCTAAGGGAATAAGGGAGTCTATCAAATTAAAAGAGAAAGCATACAAAGTGGCCAAAAACAGCAGGAAACTAGAAGATTGGGAAAACTTTAAAGGTCAACAGAAAGTTACCAAAAGAGCTATAAAGTAAAATAAGATAGAACATGAGAAAAGACTAACACAGATTATAAAGACAGACAGTAAAAGTTTCTATAAATATATAAAATGAAAAAGAGTGGCTAAAGTAAACATTGGTTCTTCAGAGGATGAGAAGGGGCATTTAGTTATGGGATATGATAAAATGGCCGAGGCATTGAACAAGTATTTTATATCGGTCTTCACAATGGAGGACACTAATAACATGCCAATAATTGACAAAGAGATGAAGGTAGGCGAGGACCTGGAACAATCATTATTACAGAAGACGTAATGTTGGGCAAGTTAATAGAGCTAAGGATAGACAAGTCTCCTGGCCCTGATGGAATGCATCCCAGGGTACTAAAAGAGATGACAAGAGAAATAGCAAGTGCACTGGCGGTAATTTTCCAAAATTCGCTGGAATCTGGGGCACTTCCAGCAGATTGGAAAACAGCAAATGGCACTTCCAGCAGATTGGAAAACAGTGGTGCCACTGTTTAAAAAGGGAGGTAGACCCAAGGTGGGGAATTATAGACGGGTTAGCTTAACCTCTGTATGGGGAAGATGCTTGAATTTATTATCAAGGAAGAAATCGCAGGGCATCTCGATAGAAACTGTCATGTTGGGCAAACACAGCATAGGTTCATGAAGGGCAGGTCATGCTTAACAAATCTTTTGGAATTCTAGAAAGACATTATGAGCAAGGTGGACACTGGGGCCCATTGGATGTGGTATACCTAGATTTCCAAAAGGCCTTCGACAAGGTGCTGAACAAGAAGCTGCTGTTTAAGATAAGGATGCCTGGCATTATGGGTAAAGTATTAGCATGGATAGAGGATTGGTTGACTAACAGGTAGCAAAACGTGGGGATAAATGAATGCTATTCTGGTTGGCAATCAGTGACTAGTCGTGTGCCTCGTGGATTGGTGTTGGGACCACATTTATTTACAACTTATATAGATGATGTGGAATTGGGGATGACATGTAGTGTGTCAAAGTTTGCAGATGACACTATGATGAGTGGCAGAGCAAAGTGTGCAGGGTACTGTAAAATCTTGCAGAGGAACATAGATAATTTGAGTGAGTGGACTAAGGTCTGGCAGATGGAATACAATGTTAATAAATGTGAAGTCATCCATTTTGGTAGGAGTAACAGTAAAAAGGATTATTACTTGAATAGTAAAAAGTTGCAGCATGCTGCTATGCAGAGGGACCTGGGTGTCTTTGTGCATGAATCACAAAAGGTTGGTCTGCAGGTGCAACAAGTAACTTGGAAGGTAAATGGAATTTGGTCCTTCATTGCTAAAGGGATTGAGTTTAAAAGCAGGGAGGTCGTGTTGCAGCTGTGTGGGGTGCTGGTGAGGCCACACCTGGAATACTGTGTGCAGTTTTGGTCTCCTTACTTGAGAGAGGATGTACTGGCACTGGAGGGGGTGCAGAGGAGGTTCCCTAGGTTGATTCCGGAGTTGAGGGGGTTGGCTTAGGAGGACAGGCTGAGTACACTGGGATTATATTCAGAATTCAGAAGAATGAGGGGAATCTTATAGAAACATATAAAATTATGAAGGGAATAGATAAGATAGACATAGCGAGGATTTTTCCACTGGCAGGTGAAACTAGGACATGAGGGCACAGCCTCAAGATTAGAGGGAGCAGATTTAGGACTGAATTGAGAAGGAACTTCTTCACCCAGAGGGTTGTAAATCTATGGAATTCCTTGCCCAGTGAAGTAGTGAATGCTACTTCAGTTAAATGGTTTTAAAGCTAAGAAAGAATTTGTTTGAACAATAAAGGAATTAAGTGGTATGGTGAGATTGTGGGTACGTGGAACTGAGTCCATGAAAAGATCAGCCATGATCTTATTTAATGGCGGAGCAGGCTCAAAGGGCCAGACGGCCTACTCCTGCTCCTAGTTTTTATGTAACTGCAGATGCTAGGGATCTGAAACGTGCAAAAGCTGAAATTCAGCAGATCTGTCAGCATCTGTGGAAAGAAATCAGAGTTAGTCTTAGCCTAGTGACCTTTTTTTTAGTGTCTTTCCAAGTTCTGATGCCACCAGACCTGCTGAGTTTCTTCAGCATTTGTTATTTTTGTGTGTGTGAGGTTCCCCAAGTTATTATGGTTACAAATAGGATACTCGAAATTGCCAAGCACCCAGGTGAGGAGGGATGAGCATCGTTCCCCTTCTTTATTTATCCACCCCTTCGGCTAGTTGCAAGAAAGCATTCCCACCCAGATCAAATGAAGTTATGTTTTAAATGGAGTCAATTTAAACAAACATTTATGAATTAACAAAACAATGAGTCTAGAAAAAAAAACCTGAAAGAACTGCGGATCCTGGAAATCAAAAGCAGAAACAGAAATTGCTGGAAATGTTCAACAGGTCCGGCAGCATCTGTGGAGAGAAATCAGAGTTAACAGTTCAGGTCCAGTAATCCTTCCTCAGACACTTTCTCAAAATACAGAGTTTATTAGTTACCAAAGATGAGAAAAAATAATAACACAATTCACAGACAGGAAGATTAGAAATTAGTTCAAAAATAGATAAAAGATGCGCAGCTCAGTCATTGCTTTGCTTGTATAGGATACATAGTGGAACATTGGTAGCTGAGCAGTCAATTGGGGATTCTTGGATTGACAAGTTAGTTACGTTTGTTTTGTCTTGGTTCCTTACAATGATGGTTGTCTGGAAGCACTCAGAGCAAAATAGTCACTGTTTTGACCTATTTCCTCTTAACCGTCTTGCGAGCCAGCTGTCTTTTTGCAGTCAGAGTGAGGAATATTTTAACTGAAATGTAGGGTTGACTAGTGGATGGATTTTCCACTGTGACCTCGACAGTATACTAGCAGTTAAACCCAAGCCATTACACATGAGTAGCTCAGCCCACATAAGGATCTCAGCTCACCAACACACCTTCTTCCACTAGCACATGCAAATCTGGGTTGAATTGGCTTTTAATCCTTGTTCATGTGCATTATTGAAAGGGGAAAATACAAAATATGCCCTTTGCCCAGACTGCTGTCTTTTCTCCCATCATGCTGATAGTCTGAGATAACTCCCAGGTGATTATAGTTCAGTTTGTTGTGCATTTCTTTCAGTTCATTCCATTCCTTTGAAGCGTCCTTGACACCCTATTAGGTACAATATTCCAGGCTCTCTTTCGGAATTGACATTCACAGTCATCCTTTGGTTATATGTTTTTTTTATTTAAAAAAATCGTATTCTGTCATTAAAGTTCAAATTGTCCATAGGTGATCAGGATTATGAGCTGTGGTCATGGTATGAGGAAAACACTAATGCATCAGATTATAGGGTTTCCTAAAATATCACTGATTCCCTCTGATGGGTTAGTCTGCCAGGACATGGGAGGAAATGAGCACCAAAAGTCTCCAAGTTCACCACATTAGAATCTGGATAAGAGCTCATGCATTGAGTGTAAATACCAAATTCGAAAGAACTCAAAATGAAACTGGAAAATTTATTCACTTTGTGTTAGAGGGAGAATCCCAGGAAAAGTCCTCACCATAAAAGATATTTCTTGGGTTAAAAATTAACATAGCGGGAAAGAAAAAGAATGGAAGTGAATCCTTAGCGAAGATTGGCTCGCAGTTCATGAAGGCAGGACTGGGTAGGTTTTGCCATAAAACAATTAATACTGCTCCTATACTGTGAGGGTGGGGATCAGCTTTCAGGATCAAAAGGAGGCTAAGCCCTCTAAATTAATACGAGATTGTTGGCATTAGGGAGGGTAGGTGGGGGGGCTAGGACCACTGTCCTTTATTCCGTGGGCTTACACTTTGTTGGCCAGCCTAGTATGCTACACCACATCAAATTCCTCTTGCAGGTTTCTACACCAAAGTGACTGCACTATTCTTATCAAGCCCCTGTGCTACCTTATTAAAAATAACTCAATCAAGTTAATCAAACATGATTTGGTTTTTGGCGATTGCATGCTGGCTTTCTTTAACTAATCCACACTAGTTCAAGTGATGGCGATGTCCGCACACTCATGTTCATCGGGAAAAATGTACGAGAGCTTACTGAGAGGTTGGCCAGACTTACACTTTGTACAATTCCAGGCCAGGGCCTGGTGGAAAGGAAGCCACACCTGGAAAATGATGATTAGCTCAACTGGCACAGCAATCTGCAAGATGATGTATTCTGACACAATATCAAAGCACAATCCTTCCTACCCAAACATGTGGGTGATCTATCTATAAGACACATGCCAATTGGAATGGTAATGCATGAACTCTGCCCAGGACATGAGAAATACCAAGCAGTCTGGAGTCTTTCCTGTAAACCCACAAAACTCAGACACATCACAAGATCAGAAAGGGACCATAAACAAACAAACTCCTTTCCGAGACCCATAAATCTGATATCTTTAAACTTCCAGAGATTCATTAAATCTTTCCGAGTGTCAATCTGTATACAGTTCGTGATGTATACAGTCAATAGCTCTTCACATCATGTGACAAAATAACAATCAGGAAATGTATACATGCATTTTCTTGCCTTACTGTAGTATAATACCATTTTTGTGTTTCGACCAACGGAGTGAAAGTTTGCCAGAGAGACGAAAGAAATGAGCTGAGTTTGTTTTGGGTCAGATGCCTGTCTCCAACAGGAAGCTGACTTAAGTTCAGATTTTCAAGTTGGTGTGACCTTAATTGGTACAAAGATGGGTTGCCTGTCTAATCCAGGTCGACAGATGGCCCTTCAACATTGAAGAGTCAGTGAAAGGCCTTCTCGCCTTCGGAGGAACACCTGGCTACAGTATAAAATAAGTAACTCAAGGATGCTTCAATAAGAAAGTGCACTCTCTCTCAGGTATTAATAACAAAAACTTAGAGAGGAGCCAGGCCATTACTGCATGGGAATAAATGCCTCTGCAAGGTCTATCCTTACCTAAGCATTGACGACAGGTAAACTAGAAAGGTGTTCTGGCACCATGCTACTTGATGCCCACCCTTAAGCAATTTCTCTTCCCCCACCGTGACAAAACTCTCTGTTGTCTATATTTGCCTGGAATGTCCAGTGAGCTTTGTAAATTTACCTTTAAAGGGCCTCTTATTGGCTTCCTTTGGTGCTGGCGAGAGTGCAATGCAACTGATACCTTGCCTGGAAATATGCTTTCAGAAAACCCCAATGCCGCCACTGTGCCCTCACCTCTACCAAGCCCCAAAACCACTCCTCCATCTCCATCCCCAAGCACACGTTTCTTCCTGCCTTCAGTTCCTCAAATATCCAACCCAGAAACACAAAGCTGAATTTCAGCCTGTTTATAAGGCTCTTAAAAAGGATCTCTGAACATTCTGTGAAAGACTGAAAAATACGAGCAAGTTATTTAGAGTTTGTTTAGCACATGCAGAATCCATAAATTAAATTTAATAAACGAAAACCAGTAAGCCAGTGTTCCTCAGTCTCATTACTGGACCATGGTTGTTCTTATACATGGATTGTAAGCTGTTCCTGATTTGTAGCCATCGTACAGATGGAATTCTCTGCTACAGGGTCTTAGTGAGACCACATCTGGAATATTGTGTGGAGTTTTTGTTTTCTCATCTGCTGTAGGATGTTCTTGCTGTAGAGGGAGTGCAGTGAAAGTTTACCAGACTGATTCCCAGGATGGTGGGACTGACATATGAGGACAGGTTGAACTGGTTAGGATTATATTCACTGGAGTTCCCGCAGAAACCCATAAAATTCTAACAAGAGCACACTAGACATGTAGGCAAGATTGACATTATTGCACAGAATAATCAGTTTCAGAAAAAAAAAAGGATAGACTGAGACTTTTTTTCCCTGGGGTGTAGGAGGCTGAGGGGTGACCTTGTAGATGTTTATCAACTATGAGGGGCACACATAAGGTGAATAGCCAAAGCCTTTTCCCCAGGGTAGGGGAATCCAAAACTAGACGGCATAGGTTTCAGGTGAGAGGGGGAAGACTTAAAAGGGATCTGAGATTAAACCTCTTCCCACAGAGGATAGTGTGTATATGGAATGAACTGCCACAGGAAATGGTAGTGATGGGTACAGTTACAACATTTAAAAGATATTTGGACAGGAACAAAGATAAGAAAGGTTTAGTGGGATATGGGCCAAATGCAGGCTGATGAGACCAGTTCAGTTTTGGAAACCTGGCCGGCATGGACATGTTGGCCGAAGGGCCTATTTCCATACTATATGACTCTATAACTCTATAACTTGAGAAGGTAGATGCAGGAAGGATGTTCCTGGTGGCAGAGGAGCTCAGAGCCAGGGGTCACAGTCTAAGGATAAGGGGTAAACAACTTAGGACTGACATGAAAAAAATTTCACCTGAAGTGTGGTGAGCCCATGGAATTTGCTATAAACAGAAAGTGTCAAGGTCAAGACGTTTTATGATTTCAAGAAGGAGTTGGATATAGCACTTGGGGTAAAGGGATCAAAGGAAACGTTGAGAGCAGACTGTTGAGTTGGATGATTAGACATGATGACAATGAAAGGTTTATTCCTGTCGCTAATTTCTGTTTCAGTATCTCTATAGAAAGGTCTTTTATACTTGTAACTAGAATTTGAGATATGGATCAGTGAATAAATCCAGCATTACGAATTTCTCCCCAAAGGCTCAGTCTGGAAATAAACTTCATACTTGTGTATTAGGAATAGAAAAGCCAGCCAATAATTTAAATCCTGTAAGTCTAGAAAATCAATCCAGAAGGACTTTAAGGATATCATGAGAATATCATTGTCTGGAGTATTGATCTGTCCTTAATTTTGTAATTTTCACATCTAAGAGGTGAGTTATAGCAAGGAGTTATCAATTTGCTTTAATAGTCAGATGTTAATTGTGGTAATTGTGTTAATTGTGGTACCTTTCTACAGCATGGGTAAATGCCAATTCATTTGGATATTTACATAGCTTTTCCTCCATTTAGCACTGAGATATGTACTGTGGAAGATAAATGGAAGTATATACATGAGTCTTCTGAATAACTTCCTATGCCTCTGCACATACAGTTAATAACAAATATGAAGTGCATGAAACTAGAGTTAGCCTCACGTTTTTGGATGACAAAGTGATTCGGAGTTAGAGGCAGAAAATTAAGATAAATGACATATTCTTGGGTGATGGGTAAAGACAAGAGTTGTGAACAAATAATTAGAAATGGAGTACCAGTTTTTCACTGTTTAATGTTTGGTCATAGCCAGATTTGAGAATGGAAGTGAGTATCTCTATGATAGCAGATGATATTAAGCTAGGAAGTATAGATGAAATTGCAGGTACTCATAATTACCTAAGAAAGCAGCTGCAATATATTGTACCAAAGTCCTCCAGGTGGGTGAAAAACTCAAATAGATGAAAACAAGAGGACCATGGATAAATAAGGAGACACCATTAATTTCCAGCTGTAAAAAGTCAGGCAATGACAAATATCAACTTAGTTTCTTCACAGGTTTAGATCATAAATGCAAATGTATACTATTGTAATTATAAAGTAAACTAGAGAAATGTCATAGAGTCATAGACCTGTACAGCATGGAAACATACCCTTTGGTCCAACTCATCCATGACGACCAGATATCCTAAATTAATGTAGTTTCATATGCCAGCACTTGGCCCATATCCCTCTAAATCCTTGCTATTCACATACCCATCTAGATGCTTTTTAAATGTTGTAATTGTACCAGCCTCCACCACTTCCTCTGGCAGCTCATTCCATACATACACACACCACCCTCTGCATGAAAACATTGTCCCTTAGGTCCCTTTTAAATCTTTCCTCTCTCACCCTAAATCTATGCCCTCTAGTTTTAAACTCCCCTGAGGAAAAGGCCTTGGCTATTTACCCTATCCATGCCCCTCATGATTTTAGAAACTTCTATAAGGTCACCCCCCTCAGCCTCAGATGCTCCAGGGAAAATAGCCCCAGCCTATTCAGCCTCTCCCAATAGCTCAAAATTTCCAACCTTGTAAATCTTTTCTGAATCCTTTCAAGTTTCGAAACATCCTTCCTATAACAGGGAGACCAGAATTGAACGCATTGTTCCAAAAGCGATGTAACCAATGTCCAGTACAGCCCCAACATGACCTCCCAACACCTACACTCAATGCACTGACCGATGAAGGAAAGCATACCCAACATCTTTTTCATTACCCTGTCTACTTGCGACTCCACTTTCAAGGAACTATGAATCTGCAGTCCAAGGTCTTTGTTCAATAATATTGTATAAGTCCTGCTCTGATTTGCCTTTCTAAAATGCTACATCTCACATTTATTGAAATTAAACTCCATCTGCTACTCTTCAGCCCATTGGCCCATCTGATCAAGATCCCGTTGTACTCTGAGGTAACCTTCTTCACTGTCCACTGCACCACCAATTCTGGTATCATCTGCAAACGTACTAACCATACTTCCTATATTCACATCCAAATTGTTTATATAAATGACAAAAAGTAGTGGAACCAGCATCAAATATTTGTGGCTGGTCACAGACCTCCTGTCTGAAAAGCAACCTTCCACCATCACCCTCAGTCTCTTACCTTCAAGCCAATCCTGTATCCAAATTGTGTTAGGTTAGATCCATTTTTTTGTGTACATTGACATTGGAGACTATGGAATTATTATTCCTTATAGTAGAAACATCTAGAACAAACATACATAATCAAACGAGTCCAGCAAAGGCGGTTAAAAGTGAAGGCTGGGAAAAAAAAAGAGTTGTGAGAAAGTAGATGTAATACTTTTGATTTCAAAGTTAATTGAGCTGTTTCAAAGGGATCCAGATATTTAGGAAGTAAGTTTATTTAAGGCATGTGGGTAAATGTCACGGAGTTTGGAATTCAGAAAATAAAATTGCCATAACAAACTGAAGTGGCAGAACATTTCAATGGACAAATGGCTTACTATTGTTCTTACGACCTAAAACGGGTAAAATCAGCTATTGATCTGTATCAGGGAGCACTGCTGAACAGTGTACATTTATAATTGTCAACTCTATGGGTTCTACTCTTACTCCAAATCAAATGTCTAACAGTATTCTGGTAATGGCAAAAATGCCAGGCACAAACAAACAGGTGAAACCAAACTCTATTACAACTTTTGAAAGAGGAATGGACAAAACTCAAGAAGAAAGTAAACATATATAATAAGAATGATAGTTCCAATAGAAACTCCTTCTTAGAAGGTGCAGAAGATCAAAGCTGACTTCAGCATTTAAAATTTTATTCACTTCCTGTGAACAAAAGCTATTACAAACCTATTATTGAAAATGCATTGGATTCAGTAAAATAAATCCACATTGAACCTTCATTTTATGCACAGATTCCAAACTCTACAGCTTTGCTTTGTTTTTTTTCAAATCTTGCTCAATGTTGAATTTGCAGCTGGTTAATATTGATGGTATTTCACACATACTGTGAGTGCCAGAACAATTACGCTGTGCAGCTTGTTGCAATGGGGCTAAAATTCATTACAAATGGTGCCATGGGATCTGTTAATCAGCCTGTTGCTACAAAAGTTCTTCAACGTCAACTTCAAGGAGATTTCTGCCAGATGAGAAGGAATTGTATTTTACTCAGTAATTGGAGGTGCTTGGTTACCACAATTGTTGTACGAGTTCTTTGTACAGGATTTAATGTAAAACTATCAACATTGAGTCAGAAGTTGAAATTAGCCAATGTCAAGCCTATTAAGTAATTTCGGAAAAAAAAACTTCTCATCCTGCGAGTGTAAAACATAGAACATAGAACATTACAACACAGTACAGGCCCTTCAGCTCTCGATGTTGCACCGACCTGTGAAATTAATCTGATGCCCATCTAACCTACACCATTCCATTATTATCCATATGTATGTCCAATGCCCTTAACATCGGTGAGACTATTGCTGTTGCAGGCAGGGCATTCCACGGTTCTACTACTCTCTGAGTAAAGAAACTACCCCTGATATCTGTTCCATATCTATCACCCCTCAATTTAAAGCTAAGTCCCCTCATGTTAGCTTTCACCACACAAGGACAAAGACTCCTCGGATGCTGCCTGAACTGCTGTGCTCTTCCAGCACCACTAATCCAGAATCTGGTTTCCAGCATCTGCAGTCATTGTTTTTACCTAAAGGCTCTCACTGTCCACCCTATCTGATTATCTTATATGTCTCGATTAAGTCACCTCTCAAGCTTCTTCTCTCCAACGAAAACAGGCTCAGATCCCTTAGCCTTTCCTCGTAATACATTCCCGCCATACCAGCAACATCATAGTAAATCTCCTCTGAACTCTTTCCAAAGCTTCCACATCCTTCCTATAATGCGGTCACCAGAACTGTATGTAATACTCCTGAAGTAGCCTTACCAGTGTCTTGTACAGCTGAAGCATGACCTCGTGGCTCTGAAATTCAATCCCCCTACCAATAAACACCAACACACTATATGCCTTCTTAACAACCCTATCAACCTGAGTGGCAACTTTCAGGGATTTATGCACCTGGACAAAGAGACAAAGAGATCTCTCTGTCATCCAAACTGCCATTAGCCCAGTACTCTGCGTTCCTGTTACTTCTTCTGAAGTGAACTACCCCACACTTTCCCACATTAAATTCCATTTGCCACTTCTCCGTTTAGCTCTGTATCTTTTTTAAGTCCCTCTGTAACCCAAAACAGTTACAGTATCCACAACTCTGCCTACCTTTGTGTCATCTGCAAATTTACTAACCCATCCTTCTAGCCCCACATCCAGATAATCTTTAAAAATGACAAACAACAGTGGCCCCAAAACAGATCCTTGCGGCACACCACTGGTAACTGAGCTCCAGGATGAACAATTCCCATTAACCAGCACCCTCTGTCTTCTTTCAGCTAACCAATTTCTGATCGAATTCTCTAAATCCCCTCCAATCCCAACACTCCATATTTTGTGCAGTAGCCTACTGTGTGGAACCTTATCAAATGCCTTACTAAAGTCCACATACAACACATCAACTGCTTTACCTTCATCCACCTGTTTTGTCGCCTTCTCAAAGAACTCAATAAAGTTAGTTAGGCACGACCTACCCTTCACAAAACCATGTTGACTATCTCTAATCAAATTATTCCTTTCCAAATGATTATAACTCCTATCTCTTATAACCTTTTCCAATGCCTTACCCACAACTGAAGTAAGGCTCACTGGCCTATAATTACAAGGGTTGTCTCCACTCTCCTTCTCAAACAAGGGAACAACATTTGCTATCCTCCAGTCTTCTGGCACTACTCCTTTCGACAATGATGACATAAAGATCAAAGCCAAAGGCTCCGCAATCTCCTCCCTGGCTTCCCAGAGAATCTGAGGATCAATCCCATCCAGCCCAGGGGTCTTATCTATTTTCAGATCTTCCAAAACTGCTAAAACCTCATTGTTATCAACCACAATCCCATTTAATCTAATAGCCTGTATCTCCGTATTCTCACTAACATTGCCCTTTTCCAATGTGAATACTGACAAAAAGTATTCGTGAAGTGCTTCCCCTATGTCCTCAGATTCTACACACAACTTCCCACGACTATCTTTGATTGCCCCTAATCTTACTGTAGTCATACGTTTATTCCTGATATACCTATAGAAGGCCTTAGAGTTTTCCTTGGTCCTATCCACCAACAACTTTTCATGTCTCCTCCTGGCTCTCCTTAGCCCTCTCTTTAGGTAATTTCTGGCCAACTTATACTCTCAAACCGCCTAACTGAGCCTTCATGCCTCATCCTCACGTAAGCCTTCTTCTTCTTCGACAAGAGTTTCAACTTCTTCAGTAAACCATGGGTCCCTTTCCCAACAACTACCACCCTGCCTGAAAGGTATATACTTATCAAGGACTCGCAGTATCTTAATATCAGGAGATTTGATAATGGAAGCATTACAAATTTCTTATTCGAGGAAATCATACATAGAAAAACTGAAGCAAACCATTTTCAAAAAATAACTCTGCAGATTTAAACTTTCACTAATTCAATTGTGCAGTGTTTGTTTAGAGTTACTCTAAATGAATTACAAACAGTGAATCGAATTACGAACAGTCATAAATCGAAAGGTGGCAATAATCCCTAACTCGCAGAAATAATACCTGTGCCTTCAGCAATTGATTGTCTTGTTAGCTAATTGTGAAATTTAGTTTATCTTTCTCTCCTTTGGTGGAAGTTGTCAAGTGTTGGTAACAATGATTCTTTTAGCTACAGCAACATCTGTAGTTATTTTCATGCATCGCAATAAGTACTTGTATTTGTATCATACTTGCAAAGTAACAAAACACTGTGAGGGTCTTACAATACAGTCTGGGAGCAGGAGTAATGCAGGGGACTGGCTGTGTGCTTTATGTTAATGATAATGAGGTAGGTATTCAGGAGAATTTCAAAACAGGCAGAAATGGCAAAATACAAGAATCTTCAAGAAAGAAACTTGACATGATTGAGCTTTTTGAAGAAGTAACAAAGAGGATTGATGAGGGCAGAGTGGTAGATGTGATCTATATGAACTTCAGTAAGGCGTTCAACAAGGTTCCCCATGGGAGACTGATTAGCAAGGTTAGATCTCACAGAATACAGGGAGAACTCACCATTTGGATACAGAACTAGCTCAAAAGTAGAAGACAGAGGGTGGTGGTGGAGGGTTGTTTTTCAGACTGGCCCATGTCCAGTGGAGTGCCATAAGGATCGGTGCTGGATCCACTACTTTTCATCATTTATATAAATGATTTGGATGTGAGCATAAGAGGCATAGTTCGTAAGTTTGCAGATGACACCAAAATTGGAGGTGTTGTAGACAGCGAAGAAGGTTACCTCAGATTACAATGGGATCTTGATCAGATGGGCCAATGGGTTGAGAAGTGGCAGATGGAATTTAATTCAGATAAATGTGAGGTGCTACATTTTGGGAAAGCAAATCTTAGCAGGACTTATACACTTAATGGTAAGGTCCTCGGGAGTGTTGCTGAACAAAGAGACCTTGGACTGCAGGTTCATAGCTCCTTGAAAGTGGAATCGCAGGTAGATAGGATAGTGAAGAAGGCATCTGGTATGCTTTCTTTTATTGGTCACAGTATTGAGTACAGGAATTGGGAGGTCATGTTGCGGCTGTACAGGACATTGGTTAGGCCATTGTTGGAATATTGCACGCAATTCTGGTCTCCTTCCTATCGGAAAGATGTTGTGAAACCTGAAAGGGTTCAGAAAAGATTTACAAGGATGTTGCCAGGGTTGGAGAATTTGAGCTATAGGGAGAGGCTGAACAGGCTAGGGCTGTTTTCCCTGGAGTGTCAGAGGCTGAGGGGTGACCATATAGAGGTTTACAAAATCATGAGGGACATGTATAGGATAAATAGACAAAGTCTTTTCCCTGGGGTGGGGGGGTCCAAAACAAGAGAGCATAGGTTTAGGGTGAGAGGGGAAAGGAGGGATGTGGGCAAGGTGCTGGCAGTTGGGACTAGATTAGGTTGGGATATCTTGTAGACATGGACGGGTTGGACCAAAGGGTCTATTTCCATGCTGTTCATCTCTCTGACTCTATGACAGAATAGAATGAAGGTGGAACTTGAGTACATGAGAAATCTGAGTAGACTTTGGAAGAATGAAGTATTCTGGCCAAAAGGTCCAATGTGACATCCTGTTACTTTAAAAGCAGTAAACTGAATGCTCCATCCTTGACTATCACCAATCTATCCATCCAGCATGTTGGCTGGGGGTTAATCTTCTCAATCTCCTTCTTGCTTAGTCCATCTATCACTGGTTCCTTGTTCTGCCAGTAGCTTAACCACCCACTCCAGAATGTCCATTCATTCCTGAGCAAAGTCCTTTCTATTCATGACTTTATTGTGGATGGTTACATCAACAATATGTATTTAACAGAAATCTGGCTCCTCAGCCTGAACCACTTACTGCTCTGGAATCATCCTGGATTGTAAAGATAATCTCCAATTGCTTTTCTCCATTATCAGCCATCTCCTTTAAACCTTCAGCCTCTACCAATCATGAGGAGATATTGGCTTCGTGGTTAGAATGTTCCCCGTTGCATTTTGCTCAACAAGTGAAAGTTTCACAAACCCCTCCTAATTTAGGTTTAAACCCACATTGCCTTCTAGGGTACAATTTAATGGATTCTCTTTGGTGAAATTGATGGTGGGGGCTTTAATTGAGTGCGAGGGTGATGGTTGGGATTTTGCCACCTTTCTACCTCTCCTCCAATAAAATTGTGGTGGGAAGGCTCAAGGAAAAGCAATTGCTGACAATTCAGGCCATTAATAACCAATTGAGTGTCTCAACTCTGGGATTCAACCAGTGGGGGTCATGCCAGACTACTCAGCTCTCTTGACATCATGGTAGCCCACAAACCCACCAACACACTAAAACAGCAGCTAATGAACTTGAAAGACCCTATATAGACAGTAAACAAAACTAATGTCATTTACAAAATACATTGCAAGATTTGTAATAAACACTACATTGGACAAACAGGCAGAAAACTAGCCACCAGGATACATGAACATCAACTAGTCACAAAAAGACATGACCCACTCTCACTAGTATCCTTACATACAGATGAGGAAGGACACCACTTCAACTTGGACAACACATCCATCCTAGGCCAAGCCAAACAGAGACATGCACGAGAATTCCTAGAAGCATGGCATTCTAACCGGAACTCTATCAACAAACACATTAACTTGGATCCCATTTGCCACCCTCTGAGAAAAGGAACAGGAATGATATCACCACAGGAAATGACATCACCAACTCAAGGAAACCTAAACATATACATAGAAAGTGGGCCATACCACTAGTGCTTCATCTGGAGGCTCACTGATGATGTTACCTAGTATGGTGACAAAACATCTGAAAATGAACTTTCCAACTCAGCGAACAAACCTAAATCCAGAGTCATGTAGAAAGCCCAAATGTCAGTCACTTGTAAAGTTTTGGAAGGAAGGGGAGGGTTCCTTTGTCCTACAGCACTCTGTGCCTGATTGAGGGACCTGGCATCGAGATTTGGGGGGAGCCGACTGACAACCCTTGCTGCCCCCACCCCCCCCCTCCCCCCCCCCCCCAATCCCATGACTCTCACTCTGCAGTTTTCCTTCTGCCATCACTCACTCAGAGAATGCTGGATCCCTTGATGATCATGGGCCTTGAATGTCTGCATTACCAGCAGCTGTCACCATCTTTCTGATGGCTTTGTTAAGTATTGTCTAGCTGCTAACCTCAGAGCGGTCAGCAGCTCTCCGCAAGCAGAATATCTGCCAAGGTCTCCTGAACCGACCTGGTCCTTTGTCCTGTTGCAGCACACTTGTGCCTGATTGTGACAAGGCTGACCAAAAAGAAGGCAAGGCAGGGCTCTTGCTAGCTCTCCAGCAGATGGACAAACCTTTGTTGTCTACATTAAATTGTGCCCCAAATTTCTCTCTGATTTGTCCCATCACCTGAGCTCATTCAGTTCTACCTCCTGCTCTCTTGACTCTACTTTCATGAAGAGCTGGACCCCAATATCCCCTTCTAGTCCCCATGCTAGATGACATTGTAAATAATGCCCTCACAAGGTAAAATCCATCTCCCTTTCTCAACTGACAACATATTGCACCCCTTCAGAACAACATCCACAATCTATTCATCCTTGTTATTTACCACCTCAATTCTAATTATTCTTTTCCCTCCAAGTCTTATCTATTGTTGGTTGCAAAGTCTAAGACCACATTTCTCTCAGCCTCATTTTTGAATCTTTCCAATCAAGTTAGTGACTTTTTTACAGGTATGGGAACAAAAAAGAGTAATCAGTATGTGAGACCTCTAAGGTATTCTAGTATTTAAAATGAAGCCTATCTTTAAATCTACAGAAGTTTACTTTTCACACTCCCAGGCAGCTAATGTTTTCATCATATAGGAACTCTGTTCCCTGAGGTGTGTTATTCATCTGGCACAACCACATATTAAACAATAGGATAGCCGTACTTAAAGGAGATTTGGGAAACACGCCATTGGCATCCCTTCTTGTCAGTATTGGTAATTACCTTTACCAATATGGCAGCTGCTACCTGTCACCACACTTTTGACAAGGAACATATGCCACAAAATAAGTAAAACCATGAAGGTTTGGTAGCTAGGTTTGGTTGTCTATGGGACATGGATGAGTTTCTAGCCCTTTTCCCTATTTTTAATTTTAGTCTAAGAAAGCTTTTCACATTGTACTTTGCATGTAGATGCCTACAATCAATTATTCCAGGTGGCATATAGGCCAATATGACTATGAAGCAGCTACCTGATTATTTGGTTTGGTCAAGTGTAAAGGGCCTCTACATTAATGGTGAGCATGTTTATATTTAAAGCTGTTTAGTCACCTGCAAATGTAGTCACTGAAGTATTCTCAATTCAAAAGCTAATGTAGTTAGAATGGCACTCATGAGCATTACATAATAACACCAGTTATCAGGAAGAATGTTCTACCAAATAATAATGCATTTTATAATCAGGTTTGAGCATTTCACTTTATTGCATCTAGAAATTAATAATATATCTGCGTCATCATGGCAAATTTACAGTTTCACTATTGTGCACATTTTGGCCAGTTTATACAATTTGATTGCTATGCATTGATTTGATTATTAACTGTTTTATTTAAATCAATATAAATACTACAACCATGCAGGATAACTCATGTTGCTCATTGCCGGATGCAGCATTATTATTTTTACAGCAAGCAACACTACTTTAGCAGTTTTTGATTGGCCATTAGTGAATTAAATGTGAAATGTTTCAGTGTTTTAAAATCCCATATATATCTTAAATAGCTCAACATTTATTTAAAATCTTCATTGACTTCTAACCTCATAGATAGATCATACATAACAATAATATATGTTTTGAAAACGCAAACTGCTTGTAATGAATAGAAGTTTGGCGTGATTAGAATGTACAGAATGATTTGAAACATATTTAAGCCATAAATAAATTAGTAAGGAAAGAAATAGGAAACCAGGGGCGAGATTTACTGACCCAGTCAACAGAAGCATTGAAGCATAAAAGGAAGCTTGGTCAAACCTAGTTTTACAGATTACTCCAGGTTTTAGAATTACAGTAAAATGATTCCATTTGGAAACACTCCAAGAACTGGTATAACTGAAGGACATATGAAAAAATGATTTGAATAAATCTTGTGTAGGAGATAAGTGCAATTTGCTGAGATGACAGGCTGCAAGGTGACAAAATTGAAAATTGTTTTGTTCTATAATAAACACAACGAGGATGGAAAGTAAAACAATGTTTAGAACCACGGTCTATAGTGTTCCAAGTGATCATTTTATGAAGTCTATGACATTTGCATAATGTGGGACAAATATCAATTGCTATGGCGTCTGGCAATAAGGAAATCCCTAATCTCATTGTACGTGAGCAGGATGTGTGGTAGAAGGTGCATTTGTAATGTTATACTTACAGTTGGCAGTGCTCTGTTTTAAACAATTGCTACTAATAATCACCATCCATGTTTGATCGATAGCAATCTGCTTTAATTGGATGTTGTTATCAGTAGCAACTAAATCTGCCTTTCAGCACTTGTTTTTTAAAACTGTGTTTCTTGTGGTTACATTACAGAAGTTCTTTCTTCCCTTATACTCACTTAAATATAAAATTATTTTATAATGTTGATTGATCTGAGTAAAGAAGGATGTTCAGGATCAACCTTTAAGAAACACCGTAAAATTGAAGCCACTGTTTAAAACATTTGCTTATTTATTCCTCATTTCATTTTGGCTTTTGTTTTGTTTAAACTGAAAGTTGATGATATCAGGAGTTAATTTTTGTAAATGTTACTGTGTTTCAGGTGTATTAATATTAGTGGTTTATGATTATTTAATGTAAAATCAGTGAGAAATTGTGTTAATGCAAATATATTCACTTTTGTATTCAAGCCAACTAACCCTATCCTGACCAGTTTTATTTAAAGTCAAATCTTGGTCATCTTTCACACCCACCAGTCCTCTCAATTATATGTAATTTTTTTCTATGGACTGTCATGTCATCTCTGATGTTGTTGCATAGCAACTGCCATTTTATGATTGGCAAAATTCTGAGTTCTCATGACCAGTCCTTGGAATTTTGAGAAAAAACATATTTGACATTTCTATCCAAGGTGGAAACCTATTTTTAAGGGTGAAAAAGGAGGACGGCTTTTCTATGTACGAAGGTTATGTTTTCCTGGACCGCAGTAGAACACAGATATTCTCAAATACAGGCAGATCCCAGCACTTACATCTCAAAAACAACCATCTGGATTTTCAAGACCATTGTGGCTTCATAGAAAGGAGATAATGTGGGGGAATAAGATGCTTTAGTTATTGGGGAAATTTATAGAGACTGGGAATGTCTCTGCTGGAACATAGAACATTAAGAAGCAATTTAATAGAACACTTAAAAGTATGAGAAGTTAAAATGGCACCAAGATTGGTGATTAGCTAAGACTTGGTTGATTGCTGGATCTGGCTCAATGGGGTGAACAGCTTAGTCCTTTCTTTATTTGCTATGTTCCAATGACAAGACGGAAGTGTTTCCTTTATTTAGTGAATCAATAACAAGAGGCATAAATTTAAGAACATCATCAAAACAACAAAGAGAGGAGTGAAGAGATATACTTTTCTTCAGGGAGTTGTTAGAATGTAGAATGCCTTCCAGATGCAATGGCAAAAGCAGTTCTGTAATCATTTACTGTATAAGAGAGCAACAAGTAAATAGTTAAAATGGTGCAAAGTGCAAAAAAGAACTAGGTGAACAGCTCTTGAATTGAATTGGCACAAACATGAGGGTTCAAACTGTGTTGCATGATAAAGCTCCAAGCTTCTACAGATAAGCACAATTTTAAATTCCCTCCCTACCCACCACACCCTCCCCACCCCCAACAGCACCAACCCCAGAAACAGTTTTATAAAACCTCCTTTCTTGAAATAATTGGGCCATTGATCACTGAGCACTAATCTCCTTTCCAAACGTGCCCAGTGTCCATACTGAAGCCGAGACTGCCAGAAATGGCATGTAATTATGGTCAATCCTGGCTCAGCAATTACTCATTATATACGTGCATGCATGCTCAAACTTTCAACTTGATGCCTTCAAAAAAAATCACTGAACTAACTATAATTGAGAATGCCAGCTCTGAGTGAATCATTTATTTATTTACGTACAACGCACATTCAAGGATACTTAGTGACACTTATCCAAAATCTAGTATATTTCTTATATAAATACAAATTGTTTACTCACTGTTAATAAAAGGTTTCTCATTTCCCAGTGTTGAAACAGCCTTTATAATGAGCTGATAAACACTGCTAATTAATGCCTCTAGAGAAGAGTTGTGTACCTGTGGGTTCCTTTCCTGCTTATTTACTGCGTGTTTTCTTTCCGAGTCAGTTTTGGTCCACATGCTGTCTTTGACAGCATCATTACTTGTGGCAGCCTTTTTAATAATGAGCTGTGGAACACCTGCCTCTGCTACACTGCCACTTCTCAGCAATCAACATCTCTTTGTACTAGAGACATTTACAATTTAATAGCGAGGGTTTGGCAGCTGTCATCACATAACAAGCAACCATTGCAACCACTAATTAGGTCCAATATTATATAGATAATAAGAATTTGGGTACATTTGTATATATTCAATTAAATCCCAAAAGATAAAGATCACTTAACTGTGATTGACTTAAAATTTACAATGATGAGCATCAACAAATATTAGAGAAGACAAATTAAGTTTCAGGCAATAGAAAACAGATAAGTATCCTCTACCACAGATTTCATGTAAAATGGTCTTTCTTTCTGTGATGTGGTCCTTTTTCTCAGTATATTTTGATAGTGACAGGGGTCTAGACTGAACTGTTTGGTAAGTACTGTTGGTCTTTGATTCTCCACATTTTGTTTGTATTCTGCTCATTACAGAATGCCATTGGTTACAGCCACGGGCAGGTCCAAGATATCCCTTTCATTCCATTCCAGTTAGAACATGATACAGGAATTAATCCACAATGGCATCACCAGGTTCCCTGCCCCAGCCTCCTGAGTGTGACAGAGAGCCTACAGCACAGATTGAGGATACAAGACTTGTCTGAAAAATGCTGATGGTCCTGCACTGGTTCAGAGCAGGCAATGCTACCACTCTGTACTTCACGTTATTGCTGTTGGGAGTTAAAAATTGCTGCAGTTGAAATCCTACAGCTTTTGTAGCACAGAAATATGATGTTTGAACCAAAATCCCACCCACCATGTTGGAGTTTATGCTCGACACACATCTTCTATCCCTCTTCATATAAGTACATCAACATATCCTTCTATTCCTTTCTCCCTGTTTAACTGGTTATCTTTCACTGTATCAATGTTAGCTACCTCACATACTCCACCCAGGAATGAGTTACATATCCCATCCAATGTCTGGTAGAAAGGTTATTCTTGTATTTGCTACATTTATTCGTGACTGTCATATTTATAGTATATAATTTTGGTCTCTCTCTCTCAACTGGGATTATCTTTTCTACATCTTTTTTTTACCAAATCTATGAAAATCTTAAACATCTTTGGCTCATTCAATCTTTCCTGATAGGTACAACCTTTCATTTTTGGCATCTTCTGAATAATTTTTTTGCACTTTTGTTTACCTTTGTACTTACTACTATATTCTTTTTCCAAAGAAAAAATGCTTGCAGTAGTTCATGCTTTCCATGTTTTCATTATTCAGAAACATTTGAATGTAAGGGATGTCCTAATCTAGGTCTTCAAGTTATTGTGTTTAGTTAATGTAGGTAGTGGATAAGGCCTATATGTTTGATTGCTTCTGATTAGTAAAGGATCTTGGGACAGATGCAATGCATGCCTGAAGAGGCTAATGATTTGTCCATAGCAAGTTTGTCCAGCAGCCTCATTTCCTGTGGGACCAGCAGACTGTCAGCAATCCATCATGAAAGGCGGTGTAAACTGAGAGGGGATGAGCAAACCAAACTTTAAGCAACAGAGTTACAGTATCACTGTATCCATTCTGCTCTTCGACAGAATAAATTAATTAACCCAAAATCCTACAATGTTTTCATTTCATGTATTTTTGTAATGCTAGTTGAAAATTATAATTGAATCTGCTTCCACCACTCTTTCAGATGTTGCATTCCAGAGTTCACTGATTCACTGCATAAAGACTTTCCTCATGTTGTCTGATTTTTTTTGCCAAACACCCATGCAATGAGGCAGAGTCAACATTGTTTTCTGAAAGGAAAGTCATGTTTCAGTAATTTATCATATTTCTTTGAAGAAGTGACAAGGAATTTGAATAAAGAAGAATCTGGAGAAGATGATGTACATGGATTTCCAAAGGGATTTTGATAGGTGTCACATCAAAGGTTACTGCACAAAGTAAGTGTTCATGGTGCAGATGGTAACATGATATCATTGAAGGAAGGTTGCTTAGCTACCGGGATGTAGAGAGTAGGGATGAAAGGGTTATTTTCAGGGTGGCAAAATTTAATAAATATAGCTCCACAGGGATCACTGCTGGGGTAATCAATTATACATAAATGACTTGGAAGAAGGGATGAAATGACACATGAAGATGGGTGGGAATATATAAAGAGTCCACAAAGGGATTGAGATTGGTTAAGTTAGTGGCCAAAAAAATGGCAGATGGAGTGAAATGCAGATATATGTGAACTTGTCCACTTGTTAGGGAGAATAGAATAGTAGTACATTAATTAAATGGAGGAAGATCGGAAAACAATGTGAAACGGAGGGATCTGGCACATAAATCGTCAAATGTTATTGTGCAGATATAGAAAGTGATTAAAAAGGCAAATATAATGTTGTTGTTTATTGTAAGGGAAATTAAATATAAAAATAAGGAGGTTTAGCTACAATTGTGTAGGGCATTAGTGAGATCATAGCTGCAGTATTGTGTACAGTTTTGGTATTCTTACTTGAGAAAGCATATAAAAGCATTGCAGAAGATTCTGCAATGAAGGGTTTATCCTCTGAGAAAAGTTCAGACAGACATAGCATTGAGAAGAATGAGAAGTGATGTTATTAAAATATAGCAGATCTTGAGTGGAATTGATTTGGTGGCTGCTGAGAGGATGATTCCTCTTATGAAAGAGGCAAGAACTCGGAATGTAGTTTAAAAACCAGGGATTTCCCAATTATGATTGAGAAAAAGAAATTCCTCAGAAGACTATTGGTCTGTGGAATTATCATCTCCAGAGAACAGTGGAGGTGGGTCACTGAATCTTTTAATGCTGAGTTAGGTAGTTCTTGATTGACAAGGGAGTTAATGGATAAGGTGGCAGGCAAGAAAGTGGAGTTGACACCACAATCACATTAGCCATGACCTTACCAAATGTAGGAGTAGGCTCAAGGGATTAATCGCCTACTTCTGCTCCTAATTCAGTATGTTAACTCTGTGTCTCCTGTTTATGGACATTTCTGGAACCAGAAGCAGTTATTTCTTATTTAATTTATTGGAATTATTCATGATTTTGAACCTTTATGAAATCTTCTCTTAACTTTCTCAGGTCTAAAAAGAACAGCTTCAGCTTCTCCACATTACAGTAGTCCCTCCTCCCTGGCATCATTCTGGTAAATCTCTTTAGGGTCTGACATTTTACCAAAAGTGTGGTGTCCAGAGCTGAACACAATGGTTCAGCTGATGCTTCACCAGTGTACTGCACACCTTTATTGATAAAAAAAAATCCAAAAATCCCAATTGCTTTTTAACAGCTTTCACAACTTGTCCTATCACCTTCAGTAGTAACTCCAAAGATGGCAGATAGATGGGTGACAGTGAGGGGGACTGGGAGGAAGCAGCCAGTGCAGGGACCCCTTGCGGCCGTTCCCCTCAAGAACAAGTATACCGTTTTGGATACTTGTGTGGGGGGACGACTTACCAGGGGTAAGTAATGGGGCTCAGGCCTCTGGCACGGAGCCTGTCCCCGTTACTCAGAAGGGAAGGGTGGAGAAGAGCAGAGCAATAGTAATTGGGGACTCGATAGTTCGGGGCACAGATAGGCGGTTTTGTGGGAACGAGAGAGACTCACGTTTGGTATGTTGCCTCCCAGGTGGAAGGGTACGTGATGTCTCTGCTCGTGTTTTCCGGGTCCTTAAGGGGGAGGGGGAGCAGCCCAAAGTCGTGGTCCACATTGGCACCAATGACATAGGTAGGAGGAGGGCTGAGGATGTTAGGCAGGCTTTCAGGGAGCTAGGTTGGAAGCTCAAAGTTAGAACGAACAGAGTTGTTGTCTCTGGTTTGTTACCCGTGCCACGTGATAGAGAGTCGAGGAATAGGGAGAGAAAACAGTTAAATGCCTGGCTACAGGGATGGTGCAGGAGGGAGGAATTCCGGTATTTGGATAACTGGGGTTCTTTCTGGGGAAGGTGGGACTTCTATAAACAGGATGGTCTGCACCTGAACCTGAGGGGCACCAGTATCCTTGGTGGGAGGTTTGCTAGTGCTCTTGGGGGAGGTTTAAACTAACTCTGCAGGGGCATGGGAACCCAGACTGTAGCTTTAGGGTGCAGGACCTGGAGTGTAGGGAGGTTAGGAACATGGCATCAATTTCAAAGGAGGATGCCTGTAAACAGGAAAGTGGCTTGAAGTGTGTATACTTCAATGCAAGAAGTATACGAAATAAGGTAGGTGAACTTGCAGTGTGGGTTGGTACCTGGGACTTCGATGTTATGGCTATTACGGAGACATGGGTAGAACAGGGACAGGATTGGCTGTTGCAGGTCCCAGGGTTTAAATGTTTTAGTAGGGTCAGAGGTGGGGGTAAAAGAGGGGGAGGTGTGGCATTGCTTGTCAAAGATAGTATTACAGCTGTGGAAAGGACGATGGATGAAGACTCGCCATCTGAGGTAGTTTGGGCTGAGGTTAGGAATAGGAAAGGTGAGGTCACCCTGTTAGGAGTTTTTTACAGGCCTCCTAATAGTCCTAGAAAAGTAGAAGAAAGGATTGCGAGGATGATTCAAGAGAAGAGTGAAAGTAATAGGGCGGTTGTTATGGGGGACTTTAACTTTCCTGATATTGATTGGGAAAGCTATAGCTCAAGTTCGTTAGATGGGTCAGTGTTTGTCCAATGTGTGCAGGAGGGTTTCCTGACACAATATGTAGATAGGCCAACAAGACGTGAGGCCATACTGGATTTGGTTCTGGGTAATGAACCAGGCCAGGTGCTAGAATTAGAGGTACGTGAGCACTTTGGGGACAGTGACCACAATTCGGTGACTTTTACTCTAGTGATGGAGAGGGATAAGTGTGCACTACAGGGCAAGAGTTATAGCTGGGGGCAGGGAAATTATGATGCGGTGAGGCATGGCTTAGGATGTGTGGCTTGGAAAAGTAAGCTTCAAGGCAAGGGCGTAATTGATATGTGGAGCTTGTTCAAGGAGCAACTATTGAGTGTCCTTGATAAGTATGTACCCGTCAGGCAGGGAGGAAAGGGTCGTGTTAGGGAGCCGTGGTTTAATAAGGAATTGGAATCCCTTGTTAAATGGAAGAGGGTGGCCTATGTAAAGATAAGGCGTGAAGGTTCAATTGGGGCTATTGAGAGTTATAAGGTAGCCAGGAAGGACCTGAAGAGAGAGCTAAGAGCAGCAAGGAGGGGACATGAAAGGTCCTTAGTTGGTAGGATTGGGGAAAACCCTAAGGCTTTCTATAGGTATGTCAGGAATAAAAGAATGACTAGGGTAGGAATAGGTTCAGTCAAGGATAGTGGTGGATGTTGCGTGTGGAGGCTGAAGAGATTGGGGAGACACTGAATGAATACTTTTCGTCAGTATTCAATCAGGAACAGGACATTATTGTCAATGTGAATACTGAGTCACAATTAAGTAGAATGGATGGCTTTGAGGTATGTAGAGAAGAGGTGTTGGAAATTCTGGAAAGGGTGAAAATAGATAAGTCCCCTGGGCCTGATGGCATTTATCCTAGGATTCTCTGGGAAGCAAGGGAGGAGATTGCAGAGCCATTGGCCTTGATTTTTATGTCCTCGTTGTCTACAGGAGTAGTGCCAGAAGATTGGAGGCTAGCAAATGTGGTTCCCTTGTTCAAGAAGGGGAGTAGGGATAACCCTAGTAACTATAGGCTGGTGAGTCTCACTTCTGTTGTGGGCAAAGTCTTAGAGAGAATTGTAAGGGATAGGATTTATGAACATCTGGATAGGAATAATGTGATCAAGGATAGTCAGCATGGTTTTGTGAAGGGCAGGTTGTGCCTCACAAACCTTATTGAATTCTTTGAGAAGGTGACTAAGGAGGTGGACGAGGGGAAAGCGGTAGATGTGGTGTATATGGATTTTAGTAAGGTGTTTGATAAGGTTCCCCATGGTAGACTACTGCAAAAAATACGAAGGTATGGCATTGAGGGTGAGTTGGAGGTTTGGATTAGGAGTTGGCTGGCTGGAAGAAGACAGAGGGTAGTAGTTGATGGCAAAGGTTCATCTTGGAGTGCCGTCACTAGCGGTGTTCCGCAAGGATCTGTTTTGGGACCATTGCTGTTTGTCATTTTTATAAATGACCTGGAGGAGGGTTAGAAGGTTGGGTGAGCAAGTTTGCAGATGATACGAAAGTCGGAGGAGTTGTAGACAGTGAGGAAGGACATGGCAGGTTACAGCGGGATATAGATAAGCTGCAGAACTGGGCAGAAAGGTGGCAAATGGAGTTCAATGTAGCTAAGTGTGAGGTGATTCACTTTGGTAAGAGTAACAAAAAGATGGGGTACTGGGCTAATGGTCGGATACTTGGTAGTGTGGATGAGCAGAGGGATCTTGGTGTCCATGTACAGAGATCTTTGAAACTTGCCACCCAGGTAAATAGTGCGGTGAAGAAGGCATATGGCGTACTAGCTTTTATTGGTAGAGGAATTGAGTTCCGGAGTACTGAGGTCATGTTGCAGTTGTATAAGACTCTGGTGCGGCCGCATCTGGAGTATTGTGTGCAGTTTTGGTCGCCATACTATAGGAAGGATGTGGAGGCACTGGAACGGGTGCAGAGGAGGTTTACCAGGATGTTGCCTGGTATGGTAGAAAGATCGTATGAGGAAAAGCTGAGGCACTTGGGGTTGTTTTCATTGGAGGAAAGAAGGTTTAGGGGTGACTTGATAGAGGTGTACAAGATGATTAGGGGTTTAGATAGGGTCGACAGTGAGAATCTTTTTCCACGTATGGAGTCAGCTATTACAAGGGGGCATAGCTTTAAATTAAGGGGGGGTAGGTTCTTTACTCAGCGAGTCGTGAGTTCGTGGAATGCCCTGCCAGTAGCAGTGGTGGACTCTCCCTCATTATGGGCATTTAAGCAGGCATTGGATAGGCATATGGAGGATAGTGGGCTAGTGTAGGTTAGGTGGGCTTGGATCGGCACAACATCGAGGGCCGAAAGGCCTGTACTGCGCTGTATTCTTCTATGTTCTATGTTCTATGTTCATGTGTATGTCAAGCTTTTTTTCTGTGCCATTTTCAAATAATGATGGTTTATGCTGTGTCTTTACCCTGACTTTTGCATTCATATGAATGTATACTCTATCAGATGAAAACTCAAGCTAGAAACCAATAGACAAGTTTATTTATGTAAAAGAGGTAGATAAATAATACTCAATAGAGGGAACATATTTATATTAGTTGATACTATTCCTCTTTGAGAGACAAAATACCAAATTGTCCTTCTAAGTATTATTCTCTCATTTCTCATGTTGTGGAAATAGTTAAACATCTCTTTTAACTTCTAGTTTACTCACAGCCAAATATAAACAATAATCTAAAACTCCAAACTACACACCTATCATCAAGAGCAAATCATTGCTTGACCTGCCAGACAGCTGTCAATAAGAGCATTCCTCAAGGGTACTTCCAAGATAGCAATTCCAATCCATTTTCTGTTATCGCCAGTTGTTTCTATATTGTCCAGAGAGCTATCTAATAGATGTGGTTTCATAGGTTGACTGTCTCTGTATTCAATTAAAATGATCACAGTAGCCATTTTAAAAAGGCTCAATCCTCAGATCTATATTAATACTTCAAAGTTTGTGAGAAGATTTGTAGCTCAGGTGCTCGTTGTTGTGGTTCTGTTCGCCGAGCTGGGAATTTGTGTTGCAGACGTTTCGTCCCCTGTCTAGGTGACATCCACAGTGCTTGTGAGCCTCCTGTGAAGAGCTTCTGTGTTGTTTCCTCCGGCATTTATAGTGGTTTGTCTCTGCCGCTTCCGGTTGTCCGTTCCAGCTGTCCACTGCAGTGGCCGTTATATTGGGTCCAGGTTGATGTGTTTGTTGATTGAATCTGTGGATGAGTGCCATGCCTCTAGGAATTCCCTGGCTGTTCTCTGTTTGGCTTGTCCTATAATAGTAGATTCTATCAACAAACCCATCGACCTGGACCCAATATAGCGGCCATTGCAGCGGACAGCTGGAACGGACAACCGGAAGCGGCAGAGACAAACCACTATAAATGCCGGAGGAAACAACACAGAAGCACTTCACAGGAGGCTCCCAAGCACTGAGGATGTCACCTAGACAAGGGACGAAACATCTGCAACACAAATTCCCAGCTCGGCGAACAGAACCACAACTATATTAATACTTTGGATTATAGTAGCTGCGTATGCAGCGAGTGGGGTAAAATATTTATCCCAAGTGTGTCGCATCCCGTATAAAACAAACCCCAAAATAGATAGATACAAATAATTAATTTTTGTCAATAATGTTAATCCATTAGAATAACAAAAGTATAAATTTGCTCAGAACTGGTCCAGAAGATAGTTTTTATGCAATATTAAGGTTTCAGCATTAAGCACCAATATGCATTTTCCATTCGTGTGGGTGTCACCAGTTGAACCAGCAAGTATTGGCCATCCCTAGTTACTCTTGAGTAGGTTGTGAGTTGCCTTTTTGAACGCTAGAGTCCATTTAGTATATACATGTCACAATTCTGATAAGGAGAGAGTTTCAGGATTTTGTCACAGTGATATTGAAGGAATGGCGATATATTTGCATGTCAAATGGTGAGTAATTTGGTGGGAAACTTCCTGGTGGTGTTCCAATGTATCGGCTGCCCTTATCCTTTGCAATAGTAGTGGTAATGCATTTGAAAGGTATTATCTAAAGAGCCTGGTGAGTTGTTGAGTGCATCTTGTGGCTGGTACACACTGCTGCTACCTAACATCAGCAGTGAAGGGAATGTTTGTGGATGTGATAACAATCAAGGTGGTTGCTTTGTCTTGGATTCTGTCAAGCTTCTTGAGTGTTGCTAAAGCTGCATTCATTTAGCCAAGTGGGGAGTATTCCAACACACTCCTGACCTGTGCCTTATAATTATCAGATAGGCTTTGGGGAAGTCAGGTGATGAGTTACACATTGCAGAATTCCTAGCTCTAACCTGCTCTTGTAGCCAAAGAACTTAGAGAGTCACATAGTCATACAGCACAGAAACAGGCCCTTCAGTAGTTGATCAGCTATCCCAATCTAACCTAGTCCCATTTGCCAGCATTTAGTCCATATCCCTTTAAATTCTTCCTTTTATATACCCGTCTCCCCTTTTAAATGCTGTAAATTGTACCCACCTCTACTACTTCCTCTGGCAGTCTGTTCAATGCATGTGAAAACGTTACCCCTCAGGTTCTTTTAAATATTTTCCCTCTCACCCTAAACCTATGTTCTCTGATTTTGGATTCCCCATCCTATTCACCCTGTCCATGCCCCTCATGATTTTATAAACCTCTATAAGGTCACCCCTCAGCCTCCAATACTCCAGGTAAAAACACCCCAGCCTACTCAGCCTCTCTTATAACTCAAAACCTAAAAGAATTTGTAAACCTTTTCTGTACCCTCCCAGGTTTAACGACATCTGTCCTGCTTGTGCTGCGATGCAAAGCTCTGCAGTGCAATCTTCTCAGATTGCCGCCATCTTGGATCCCTCCAACTACATCTGACCTATAGAAGGATGACAAGAATTGTACGCAATATTCTAAAAGTGGCCTCACCAACGTCCTGTACAGCTGCATCTTGGTGTCCCAACTCCGATACTCAATGTTCTGACCAATGAAGGCAAGTATGACAAACACCTCCTTCTTCACCATCCTGTCTACCTGTGACTGTAGTGGTAATCCCAAAGATGTTAATTGCTGGTCTCATCCTGGCTAAATCCTCAAGGTATTGCATTGTTTCTTAATCAGCTTCCCCGAGCCCAGGAGCAGTTAACTGAACTGTGATGAACTTTGCCTTGATTTTACATTTTTAATATTATTATGTGTGACTCCTGTCATTAATATAGGCATTGTGGTAGGGTGACTGATAAAACATTTCACTGTATTTTTCACGTGACAATAAATTTCTATTCTATTACTATTCTAATAATGGGGGATTCAGCAATGATGATGCCATTGAATTCAAAGGGCAATGGTTGGATTCTCTCTTTTTGGAGATGGTCATTTTCTGGTTCTTGTATTGTGCACGTATTATTTGCCACTTGTTAGCACAAGCTTGGATATTGTTCATGGCCTGCTGCATTTGGGCATGGACTGCTTCAGTATGTGATGAGTTAGAAATCGTGCTGAACATTGTGCAGTCATCAGTGAATGTCCCCAATTCTGATCTTCTGATGGAGGGAAAGTTATTGATGAAGCAGTTGAAGGTGGTTATCTGGGTACAATACCCTGAAGAACTCCTGCGGAGATGTCCCAGGACTAAGAAGATGACCTCCACCAACCACAATCATAATCTTTTGTGCCAGGTATGAGTCTAACCAGTGGAAAGTTTGTCCCCCATTTCTATTGACTCTAGTTTTGCTAGGGCTCATTGATATCTCACTCAGTGAAGTGAACTTTGATGTCAAAATTTGGAGATGCCGGTGTTGGACTGGGGTGTACAAAGTTAAAAATCACACAACACCAAGTTATAGTCTAACAGGTTTAATTGGAAGCACTAGCTTTCGGAGCGCCGCTCCTTCATCAACTTGATGTCAAATGCAGTCATTCTGAAGCTTCTTACACTCCAAAGTTAATGTTCAACCCAAAGCTGTAATGAGGGTGGGACTTGAGTGGTCCTGGCAGATAGCCCTTGGCAGCACGATGGCTCAATGGTTAGTATTGCAGTCTCACAGCACCAGGGACCTGGGTTTGATTCCAGCCTCAGGCGACTGTCTGTGTGGAGTCTGCACATTCTCCCCGTGTCTGCGTGGGTTTCTTCCGGCTGCTCCATTTTCCTCCCACAGTCCAAAGATATGCTGTCAGGTGGATTGGCCAAGCTAAATTGCCCCATAGTGTCAGGTACATTAGTTAGAACGAAATGGGTCTGGCTGGGCCAATCTTCAGAGGGTTGGTGTGTACTGGTGGGGCCAAATGACCTGTTTCCACACTGTAGGGAATCTAATCAGAAGCCTAACTGAGCATCAGTGAGCAGGTCACTGCTGAGAAAGTGCTGTTTGCTAGCATTGTTGATGATCCTTGCCATGCCTTTACTAATGATCATCGACAACTGGTAATTGTCTGGGTTGGGTTTGTTCAATGTGAAAATTGTTCACATTGTCAAGTAATTGCCAGTGTTTTGCCTTTTAAGTTCAGATTTTTCACTGAATTCACCATCTGCTTGATTGGATTTGAACTCAATTTCACAGCGAATTACCTGGGTCTCAGGATTAGTAATTCAGCAACAATACCAGTACAACATTGCCTCAAAATATTTCCTATTCTGAAAAGTTTGAAAGAGCTTCTTGTTGAGGCTTGGTGAAGAGCTGGGATATGCAACATGTGCATTAAGCTGGTCTCTGGCACTAGTAGTTCATATATTTTCTGTTATTAAAGAAAGGAATTCTCCTGGAGCCTAGGTTTCCATTGGAACAGCTTGGCTGTGATGCAGCAAGTTTTGAAACACAATTCTTCAATATTATTGCTGGAGTATTGTCAGGGCCCACTGCCTTTGTGGTCTCCCAAGCCTCCAGCTGCTTCTTGATGTCACATGGAGAGAATCGAATTGGCTGAAGACTAGCATCTGTGATGCTGGGGACCTACAAAGAAGGCTGAGGGCGATCATCCAATCTGCAGCTCTGGCAAATGCTTCAACCTTATCTTTTGCATAGATGTACAGGGCTCTCCCACTATTGAGGATGGGATATTTGTGGAGACTCCTCCTCCAGTGAGATATTTAATTCTCCACCGAATGTGCCAAAGCTTAGATTTGATCCACTGTTTGTGAAATAAATTACCTTGCCTTTTGCTTATTACTTATGTTACTGGCATACAAGTTATTCTGTGCTTTAGTTTCACTGGATTCATACCTCATGTACAGGTGTGCCTTGTGCTATCCCTGGGATGTTTTGGAGGGAATTCTGCTGCGGGGTCTGTTGGGTTTTCTGGAGCTTTCTGGATTCATCTCACTAGCTACCTATCCTGCCCCTATAGCGTCCATCTTGTTTTATTCTGGCCCCATCTTGCCATGTGCCATTCCCAGAACAACTCACACTAAGGAAATACAGCAACATTCACCAGCATCCCTGCGTCAGCACCATTTTTAAAGGCCATTGTACATCAGATAAGCAATGCCAGGCTGGAGCTGCTCCGCAAAGTTGCTGACATTTGCCCCAGACATGGCAAACAGGGGGGATATCCCCCATCCCTCCATACCACAGTGTTCTGCAACCTCTCTCTGTTTGTAAATTGCATACTACATCTCTATTCTCCTGGCCAGAGTGGACAATTCACATTTAGCCACATTATATTCCATGTGCCGACTGTTTCCTAATTAGTCAGCCTTTCTATATCGCTCTGTGCAAATCCTCATCCTTTTCTTAACAACTTTCTTTTCTTTGTGCCATTGGCAAATTTAGCTAGTATACATTTGGTCCCATCATCCAACGTATTGATGCAGATTGAAAATAGTGGGTGTACCAGCACTAATTCTTGTGGAACTCCACTAGTTACTCCACTAGTTTCGAGCTTGCCAAGCTCGAAATTGCTTATTTATCACTGAACTCTGCTTCCTATAGCTAACTATTCTTTTATCCTTATTGATATGTTAGCCCCTTCACCATGTGCTCACTCTTGTGCAGTAAGCTTTCACTGGGTAATGCAACACTAGAATCCGATGTGAGTTCATGGAGAATGGTATTTTCAATATAATATTGGTGATACCTGTGGTAGTGCCTGCACTATTCTTGTTCCCTGCCTTGGTTACAGACCATTCATGCCCAGTCCCCCACTGAGTACAGATTTTACTTTTATGTTAGCTATTAAGATAGAGACGGTATCAGTATTATATCTGAGTTGGTAGCTGTGAGTATAAAATTGAGTATTGGCCATTTCAGGCAATGGACACAAAACAAAATCTCGCTGTTAATTATTCACATTTTAAGCACTGGTGAAAAATGTATCTTTCAACATGATTTAAAACTATTGTACAAACTTTAAAAAGTTGCATTAGGAAATTGAAGGCTGTATTTTGCAGGCCTTTGAAATAACCTGTGCAAACACTACTTTTATCAAACGTCTGTAACTGATATACTTGGCTATACTCTACAAGCTACAACAACATTTAAAATCTATACAGCTATATCCTGTTAAAGAAAAGTAAAAAATAAAGTAACAATGAGAGTCTCAGTCCTGCCCTTTACCTTTAGAGTTGTGACTTTAAATTTGCCTTCAGGACCTAAGCAGCTCTCCTTTCACTAATGGGCTTGTAAGAGTCAGGGGTGAAATGATATCCTCCACAAACAGCCAATGACAGAGTCAATCCACACTGGACTATTCTTTGGCATGTACTTGACAGTGTAAACTGTGTCAAGTTGCACATTCCATATCAGAGATTGGTTTCTTGCTAGTAGGCTCATACTTTCTATACCTGGGTTGATCCAGGAGGGTTCTAGCCAATACCTCAATCCAAACTCTCATCCCCATTTGCCAATTGTTTGCCATGTAAAACTGTCAACTGCAACACATTTTACACAAATGTGATGCTTGTGATGCTAAGGTGTTGGCTTAAATCCAAAAAGAAAATTCAGTCTATTGTAAAATAATTTTCCAACACAATCAATGACCCAAAGAATGATGTCCAGTGATAGGTTTGGGCATGGGAGTAATCCCAACAGAAGAGCTTTATGGAGTGTTTTAGTCTAAATGTGACCATTGCAAGAGAATTTAAGGCAAAACAGGTTTCCCGTACAAATATTGAACTAGGTGAAAGTGTCAGCAAATTAGGTACTCAAACTTTTTCTTTAGTGAAGATGACTTCATATGCCAGAATCACTCTACTTAGGATAGCTACTTCTGAAGGGTACTAATATGACACATCACTGTGATGCACAGATATGACATCATCACATCAATGGATGCATTGAACTCAGGTGGGAAAATCTATGAAAACAAACTTCTGCTTTCTGAGCACGATTGGTTTGAAGGTGTTGCAGTTGGGCAAAAAAAATGAGCATGGAACCCTTCTGGTATTTCACTGTTGTAAGTTTGCCAAGACACTAAAGCTAGTCATAAAGCTATTGAGCTGGACAGTGTTCAAATCAGTTAAAAACCTACTGTCTGGTATTAAACCTTTAGTCTGCTATCACCTAGTTATATTCAAGACTAGAGTCAGCCTCTCCTACGTGGTCTTAGCCAAGGTTTGAAGTTAACTTGCCAGCGAGAATGAGATGGATTTGGGGTGTAATGACTGGCTTAAACCTCATCTGGTGTAACTTTGCATTTACATTTAGGAGAGTAAAATCAGGTAGAACGTAAAATTATTAATTTAACATTTCAGTTTATATGTTTTACATCTCAATGAGACTTGCAACCAAGAAGACAGAAAAACTGCTGCAAAATTGTCCTGTTAGCCAGAGGCAGAGTCCAGTTTCACCTAGACAGGAGTTATTTTTCTTCATGTTCATTTTTCCTCCTGTGTTGCCTTTTGTGGATCAGGTATGGGTCCATGTTGCTGGAAACTTTCAAATAACTCAACCTTTTAAATGATCTGCAACGAAGAGATAGATTTTCTTTCTACGATCCAGGAATGTTGTATTCACTAAACCTGCATTGCCATTTGAACTCAGACAGCTTATGTACTGAATTATTGCTCTGTCGGACAGGATGCCAAATCATGCAGCCAGAAATTCTATCGTGTTTGCATTTGCATCATAACCTCATTACCAGAAATATCAGGAACAGTACTATTTTCTTCAGAGCTTGATGTAAACTCCAGAACCATTGTTCTGCCAAAACTCTTGATCGTGAACTGGACTTTGAAGGGAAAGAATGTCTGTGTAACTTACTCAACGGCCTAAATCAAGTTCACAATGATCACAATGTATCTAAAAGACCACAGCCAGATGTCACATTCAAGTGCATTATTATTAAAAGTCCCAGTAAATAATTTCCTTTAGATGCACTTTACAAACCTCAGGGTACATATGACATTAGCCTGGTTTTAATTATTAGGAATATAACTAAACTGTACAGACACAGGTCAATCACAGTAATGTCAACACATTATAAAACAATTATGTATTCCGATAGCATTACCAGCTTTTTCTCTTCATAACAGACATGCAGTGTGTTTCCTTGTCATATAGCAGCTTGTAAAGGTAAAGCAAACAAGCCTTCAAAGTGCAAGCATAGCTGTCAGTCAGAACTTGCTGACTACTTTAAATTATGTTTAACGGTTGCAAAGGCACAAAAGTGCCGGAGGTGCAGAAAAAGCTTTCAGTTACTGTATTTATTTAAATATGCTGGTAATCTCCGGTCTACCCTATATTATTTTCCTTCAGTTTATTTGGAACATGATTGGGCAAATCATATGACCCAGTGTCAGGAGCTTCAGATTTCAATCTGACAGCGGGGGTTTCAGCTTCCACAAACTGCAATATCTCCACAGGCCCTCTCCCCTCTTCCCTTTTTTGTGAAAGAATCAGAACTTTGAATTTTAAGAATAGTCTTCTTGCAACACAGCTGTCCACGGTAACCACATCATCTGTCAAAATCAACTTCAGTCAAAATCCATTTGTATCAATCTGACAATTTTAATTAAATCATTAAATGCAGAAGACTTTCTTTAATCATAATCCATTTAAAATCAATCCTGGGTTATCTAATCAGTTATAAGCAGCTTCTTTTTATATTGAGTGTGGAATTCCCCAAATTGATTTGACACTTAGAGGCCTGTGGCTATAAAGAGAGAGAGAGAGAAAAATGTCTGCTCAATGATCATATCAATATGTGAACATGTTTCTTTCTCATTACTTTGGAGCTAGAAAATAATATTCTCTTATTAATTGGATGGAATATTGACCACTAGTGGTCATATTTTATGGCTTTTCACTCAATATTAATATTAATGAATTACATCATCTGTTTTAAAATGCAGTACAATTAATAAAGCAAGTCTTAAGCACAAGGCTGGGAAAATAAGAGAAACTTTTGTGCTTTGGGGATTTGTAACAAATTGGACACACTATAAAATGGGAAACAGTTCTCTACGTCTATGAAGTCTCACAATAAATAGATTGAATTGCATTGTTGAAGAGGGCAATATGCCCATATATTAATGTCAGAACATTATGCACACAGAGTATCTTAAGCATATTTTGTTTTCTTTGTCATCCCTTCAGTTTTTTTTTCCACAGCTAATAATGTTTGTTTCATTTAGAAACCCCCAGATTGCTTAACATAACACAGCCTTAGGCATTGAAATTCTGTTTACATAACAAATAAAAGATAAAATATGGTCACTGTCAGCTCTTATCTTCTCAAGGGAAACACATTACAAATTATTGCAATGAAGGACAGTGTTTAAAGCTCGTATCCTCTTGAAGAAGCCTCACCTGAGCTTCCTATGCCTTCAGGACAGGCCTCTTTCCTTTATTGGATGTCTGATGGACTTCAACAAACCACTACAACCATCTCAGATCAATTCCTTGAAATGTAGTTTAATTATTTAAAAGGAAGTGAAGTGAGCTTCTTTTTGTATTAAAGAACCAAATCCTACCCTCGAGGAGCCACATCAAATCATCGTTTAATCCTTATTACTGCCTTAGGCTTCCCTTGATACTGCTGTGTTGTTTTAACTTCATTTTAATACTTACCAGCCAGTTAGATTATTAAAGGCTGTCAGCTTTAATAATGTGTGATGTATGGGATACTTATATTACTCTCAACTAAATCAAAATGAACAAAACCCTGGTTATAACGTTGCATTGTATTCTGAATTTTCTCTTCTCCCCATGTATTCCTCCCAGATTCAGAAGCTTTCTCATGTTGTTTCCATTGCAAATACAAGTTAATGAAGCCAACCTGCATTCTGAAAGCTTGAAACAGAGGGCAGAATTTTATAGTGAACTGAGCAACGTGGGCTCTGGCGGAATTGTGGCAGAATTAGATGAGAAGTCAGATGAGACCCATTTCAGCTTTGTGTGCATCTCACTCCAATGTTTACCCTTTTCACAAGCAGCACAATGAGCTTCTATCTGGGCTGTGGCGAGGTGCCAACTGAGATGGGTTATTGCTCGTTAAATTCCCTGTTGATAGATTATTAATATTTAACTTCTCATCTTACCAAACTTGTGATAGTGATCACAACTTCCTGACCGTTACTATAGGCATGGAGCGGAATAGGAGCAGGCGGTATGGGAATGTATTTAATTGGGGGAGGGGGAATTACAATGCTATTAGGCAGGAACTGTGGAGCATAAATTGGGAACAGATATTCTCAGGGAAATGCATGACAGAAATGCAGAGATTGATTAGGGAGCACTTGCTGCGAGCGCTGGATAGGTTTGTCCCACTGAGGCAAGGAAGGGATGGTAGGGTGAAGGAACCTTGGATGACATGAGATGTGGAATATCTAGTCAAGAGGAAGAAAGAAGCTTACTTAAGGTTGAGCAAGCAAGGATCAGACAAGATCAGTAAGGCTGTAGAGGGTTACAACGTAGCCAGAAGGGAACTGAAGAATGGATTTAGGAGATGTAGAAGGGGGCATGAAAAAGCCTTTTAGGGTAGAATTAAGGAAAATCCTAAGGTGTTTTACACTCATGTGAGGAACAAGAGGATGGCCAGAGTGAGGGTAGGGCCAATCAGGAATAGTTGAGGGAACTTGTGCCTGGAGTCAGAGGAGGTAGGGGAGGTCCTTAATGAATACTTTACTTCAGTATTCACTAATGAGAGGGAGCTTGGTCTTTGCAAGGACAGTGTGAAACAGGCTGATATGCTAGAACAGGTTGATGTTAAGATGGAGGATGTGCTGGAAATTTTGAGAAACATGATGATAGATAAGTCCCCTGGGCCAGACGGGATATACCCAAGGTTACTACAGGAAGCGAGGGAAGAGATTGGCGATGATCTTTGCATCCTCACTGTCCACTGGAGTAGTACCAGATAATTGGAGGGTGACAAACGTTATTCCCTTGTTCAAGAAATGGAATAGGAATAACCCTGGGCATTACAGACCAGTCAGTGTTAGGATATTGGAGATGATTCTGAGAGACAGGATTTATGATTATTTGGTAAAGCTTCATTTGATTAGAGATAGTCAGCATGGCTTTGTGAGGGAGAGGTCATGTCTCAAAAGCCTTATTGAATTCTTTGAGGATGTGACAAAACACTTTGATGAAGGTAGAGCAGTGGATGTGATGTATTTGGATTTTAGCAAGGTGTTTGATAAGATTCCCCATGGTAGACTTATTCAGAAAGTAAGGAGGTATGGGATAGAGGGAAATTTGGCTGTCTAGATATAGAATTAGTTGGCCCATGGAACACAGAGAGTGGTAGTAGATGGAAAGTGTTCAGCCTGGAGCTTGGTGACTGGTGGTGTTCTGCATGGATATGTTCTGGGACTTCTGCTGTATTTGATTTTTATAAATGACTTGGATGAGGAAATGGAAGAGTGGGTTAGTAATTTTGTCAATGACACGAAGGTTAGTGGAGTTGTGGAAATGTGGAGGATTGTTATAGGTTAAAATGGGGCATTGACAGGATGCAGAGCTGGGCTGATGAATGGCAGATGGAGTTCAACCTGGAAAAGTGTGAAGTGATTCATTTTGGAAGGTTGAATTTGAATGCAGATTACAGGGTTAAAGACAGGATTCTTGGCAGTGTGGAGGAAAAGAGGGATCTTGGGGCCCATGTCCATAGATCACTCAAAGTTGAAAGGGTTGTTGAGAAGGCGTATGGTGTGTTGGCTTTCATTAGCAGGGAGATTGAGTTTAAGAGCTGCGAGGTTATGTTGGAGCTCTACAGAGCCCTGGTTAGACCACATCTGGAATATTGTGTTCCGTTCTGATTGCCTCATTATAGGAAGAATGTGAAAGCATTAGAGAGGGTGCAAAGGAGATTTACCAGGGTGCTGCCTGCACTGGAAGGCATGCTTATGAAGAAAGGTTGAGGAAGCTAGGACCTTTCTCATTGGAACAAAGAAGGATGAGAGGTTACTTGGTAGAGGTGTACAAGATGAAGAGAGGCATAGACAGAGAGTGGTGGATGCATGGAATGCACTGCCATCCATGGTAATAGAGTCAGATACATTGGGGACACTTAAGTGACTTTTGGATAGGCACTGGATAGATAAAATGAAGGATTTGTGGGTTAGTTTGATCTCAGAGTAGGATAACAGGTCAGCAGAACATCAGGGGCCGAAGGGCCTATACTGTGCTGTATTGTTCTTTGTTCATGTTTGTCACACCAGACAGATACTGGGAAACTAATTAGTATTTCAGGCTAAGGCTGGAAGCCACTGGCAGAGAGAGGAAAGGGAGGACTGCAGATGCTGGAAATCAGAGTTGAGAGCGTGGTGCTGGAAAAGCACAGCCGGTCAGGCAGCATTCGAGGAGCAGAGGAGTTGACATTTCAAGCATAAGCTCTTCATCAGGAATATCAGTCAATGTCACCTTACATCATGATGCCACTCAAAAGTGTGCAATGGGAAAAAAATAGCTGCAACTCTTCACAGAGGGGCAGGGTAAGTAACTCAACTCTCAGGGAGGGCCAGCAAGAACTTCAATCAATGGACTTATAAAGCGAACATTGGTCACAGATCCATGCACAGTGCAAGACACAGGCCTACAGAATGCCTACACCCTGACTGTCCTCCATCATGAACCCTCTCTGTGCGTTGTACCTTTCTGGCAAAGCAACCGACCCTTTGAGTACAGTGGAAACTGCCCATGAGGGAAGTTGGATGTGGATGGTCAGAGGTGGCAGCATGACCTAATGCCATGTGGATGCATTGATACCCCAGCTTCCAGATGGTGCCATATACTCTAAGCACAGAGTCTGATCCACTGAGCTTCTTATGATATGCTGGCCATTCCTCAAGAGGAGACTGCACTGACCCAGATGGCAACCTCTAACCAAGCTGTGTGGGTCAGTTGGCACAACCTCCTCTGCTGGTCCTCCAGGAACAGGAATCCTTTCCTCTGGACCATCTCATTCACCAAGACCTTCAGGTCCCTGTTGGAGAATTGTGGTGCCACCTTCCCCTTCTCTGCCATGTTCTAACTCTGTTCATCAAAGTGCAGCGTATCTTTAGAATGATAGTGCCCATCTGGGAGCACAGAGACTACTAAAAATGGCATAGTTGCAAGGAATACCAAGCTTTTGGCTAATAGCAATGAATGATGAGTTGGTCTGGGAGCAGCATAAGATGGGGTGAAAATCAGGCATCAGATATGCCATGGAGTCGGTAGGTAATTAATATGGTGAGTTTGGCAAGATAGAGTGGGAAATCTCATTAGGCCTCATGATGAAAATCCCTCCAAAAAAACTTGACTTATCTTGAGTTTAACTGAAAGAATGTAGGCTTCAGCCCAACGATTTAAATTGTTCAGGTACAAATCTCACCTTAAATTAATGCATGTCACACTCCAAATTAATTCTCCAGTCCAGTGGACTCATTATCCAGTCCATTGAAAAGAAATGCTAGGAAAGTAGACAAACTTACTGCGGCCTTAAAATAGTGAGGACTTTATCTTTTCTGTAATTATCTTCATTAGTTTGGCCATAATATTCCCTGCCTCCCAGAGGTGAGACCAGGAGGAACTCGGCAAAGGGTTAGTAGATTGACATATTCCCGCTGCAAAGGTGGGTCACCACTTCAACCCAGCTAGAAGCAATGGGTACCAGTTTGAATAATTAACTCACTACTTGTGGGCTGTCTGGGGATATTGCTGGGATCTTCCTACATGGGCAATGAATTCAAAACCCACAGTGCCTGGAGGTGGCTTGCTAGCAGCTGGCCTGGGGTGAGGTTTGAGGAGCAGCAAAGCCTCCAGTTCCCCTACCAGACAGATGGTCTCAGTAGGCCACCCAGTTGTAATCAAACTATTTGTTGTATTCAATTGCATTTGTTGAATAACTCAGTCAGAGACGCACTATGCTGTCAAGCTGTCTTTATAATATTCACAAGAATGATTCCAAAGATAAGGAACTGAGGACAGATTGAAGAGGTTGAGATTGTTCTCCTCAGAGAGAAGGTTAAGAGGTGATCCACTGGAGGTTTTCCAAATCATGAGTGGGTTGGATAGAATAGAAAGGGAGGAGCTGTTTCCAACTGTAAAAGGAACAACAACAAAAGAGCGTAGATTGAAAGCAATCTGCAAAAAGCAAGGGTCAAGTGAGGAAAAGTTCTTTCACCCAGCGACTAACTGGGGTATGGAATGCACTGTCTGAAAATGTGGTGGAGGCAGGTTCAGTTTAGGCAATCACTGGGCGTTAGATGGTTATTTGGATAAGTGATAATGTACAAGAGTTTGGGGTAAAAGCAGGTTATTAGAACCAAGTAATGATGCTCATTTCACAAGGCAATGCAGGCACAATGGGCTGAATGGCCTCCTTGGAACCATAATGCTGCTGTGAGTCTATAATAATGGCAAATAATGATATATAGACCAAAATACAACTACACAACTTAGAGAAATCCATGCTTATAATTTAAGATGAACAAATATTGGCAAGTAATGTAAGTACCATATATTTCACTAAAAATATGTTCATTGCCCTTTGTAAGACATCTTTAGATTGAGTTATGTTTCCCTATTAAATGTTCCCTTTCTGAATAGCAAGGCCAATTGGTTGCATTTTTTCATAAATCTTATGTGTTAACTTGCCATATTCCTCAAGCAAGAGTGATACAGAAGTCTTCAGTTAGATCAAGGCCAGACAGTTTCTCCTGCTTCAAATTAACCATTGATGTCAAACCATCATTTATGTTTAGTTCCTTGGTGCAGCAGTTTTCAAATAATATTTTTAAAACATGTGTTCATTAACTAAAGAGAAACTGACCTCCAGAAACAATGGTTGTCTGCAACTAGGTATCTGAAAATGCAGTTCAATCTAGGAAGAATGATTCTATTTAATTTAATTAAAGCAGTAGACATTGTTTACTTGGACTTTAATAAGCCTTTGACAGGGTTCTGCATGGTGGACTAATTAGTAAGTTATATCAATGGGATTCAGGGTGAGCTTGCCTGTTGAATACAAAATTGGCTTGATGATAGGAGCTGAAAAATGTGTTGCTGGAAAAGCGCAGCAGGTCAGGCAGCATCCAAGGAGCAGGAGAATCGACATTTCGGGCATAAGCCCTGCTTCTTGATGATAGGAGAGTCAGAGTGGTGGTGGAGGGTTGTTTTTCAGATTGGAGGCCTGTGACCAGCGGTGTTCCACAGGAATCAGTACAGGATCCACTTTTGTTTGCCACTTACAGAAATGAATTGGATGAAAATGTAGAAGGCATGGTTAGTAAGTTTGCAGATGACACCAAAATTGATGGTACCGCGGACAGTGTGGAAAGTTATCCAAGATTACAAAGAAATTGTGTTCAATTAGTTCAATAGGCTGAGGAGTGATAGATGGAGTTTGGATAAATTCAAGATATTGCATTTTGTCCTTAAATAAGGACAGGACTTATACAATTAATGGTAGGGTCTTGGGAAGTCTTGTAGAACAGAGAGAATGCAGGATTCAGGTCCATAATTCTTTGAAATTTGTGTCACAGGTAGACAGGGTGGTTAAGCAGGCATTCAGCACGCTTGCCTTCATTGCTCAGATCTTTGAATATAGGAGCAAATTACTGCAGATGCTGCAAGCTGTACTGAAAACAACAAATGCTGGAGATCACAGCAGAGTCTTCTAGACTCAAAACATTAGCTTGCTCTTTCTCCATGGATGCTGTCTGACCTGCTGAGTTCTCCAGCATTTATTGCTTTGAGTATAGGATTGGGACATCATGTTGAGGTTTTACAGGACGTTGGTAAGGCCTCTTCTGGAGTACTGTATGCAGTTCTAGTCATCCTACAATAGGCAAGACATATTAAACTGGAGAGGGTTCAGAAAAGATCTATCAGGATGTTGCTGGGAATGGAAGGTTTGAGTTATAAAAATAGGCTTGATAGATTAGGACTTTTTTCACTAGAGTGTAAGAGGTTGAGGGTGACCTTATAGAGGTTTATAAAATCATGAGAGGCATAGATAAGGTGAATAGCAAAGGTCTTTTCCCTAGGCTGGGGAAGTTCGAAACCAGGGTGCATATTTTTAAGGTGAGAGGAGAAAGTTTTAAAAAGGATATGAGGGGCAACTGTTTTACACAGAAGGTGGTTTGTGTGGGGAATGAACTGCCAGAAAACGTGGTGGATGCAGGTATGTAACAACATTTAAAAGACACTTGGATAGTTACATGAATAGGAAAGGTTTGGAGGGATATGGGCCAAAGGCAGGTTAGTGGGATTAGTTTCGTTTAGGAACATGGTCAGCATGGACGAGTTGGACCGAAGGGTCTGTTTCCACGCTCTATGACTCTAGTAATTTCCTACTCCTGTTCCATGGACAAACACTTTATAACTGATCACCTGGTGGCATGAAAACATTTTCAAGAGTAAACCAAATGAAGAGACTAAATGCTGATATCCAAATTATACAATTCCATGTTAGATCAAGGCTACCAATGAGTCATTTACAAGACTCTAATTGGAGTTTCATGTTGTTTATTGAAAAATCTCCATCATCTAAGAATATGCCACAATGACATTAAACAGAAATCCATCAGGCAGGTAGAAAATAACGATTTTTCTTTGTTCACAGATGCACACCGTATGTATAAAACAAGGGAACAGTGTGTGATATATCCTGCAAGGAAACCCCATACAAATAAATTTGAACAAAATCAGATTACAAGATTTGAAAAAGAAACTTGACGTTTGCATGCAAACCTTCTTGATATTCTTTGCCTCAAGCAGTCTGCAAGTTAGTACCAAAGACATTTTACAGTGCACAACTTTGTTTAAATTATGTCTAGATTTAGCTTTCCTTAATTTAGTTAATGAAATGTTACATAATCCAGGAATAAAGTCTGCATAACCACTCGCCAATAGAAATAGATCTGTTTTCACTGCGTCTTTTGTAACTAAATAAATTAACCTTAAAAAGCTCAATTTAAAAAAAAAATGCTTGAACGTTTTCTTCAATGTCGCATTGAGTATCAAAATTATTCATAAATATACATCCAGTTTCTCCCCTACTTAATAAAATCTTATTGATACCCTGAGGTTGATCCATAAGGCAAAACAGGAGTTGTCCCACATGGACAACTTTGCAACTTTGCAACTTCTGGGACAGAGAGTTGCTGTCAGAGTTTTAGTGAAATCTTTTTAAACAAACATCGGGGTACGGTAGGTAATGCTTGTATGACCATTGTGAACTGGCACTAAAGCTGAGATAGGGCAGTTCTCAAAATGAGTTTTGTATCCGTCTACCAATACTTCTTGTTGAAAACAAACACTGCAAGTTGAATATTTTGTGTTCACAGTCTTTTGAAGAATAGCTCTGAGTCAATCTACAATATTTGAAACATTTTAAGACAACTCTTTAAAAGTTTCAGTGCAACAGACTTAGAACTGCATGTCTACATACTCTAATCATATAAAACGTATGAACAATGCAAGTTTCTCTCATACAACGTAATATTCACTGAGTAACCATCAAATAATATTTGCATATTTAAATTCAAAAGGAGGAGAAAATGTGAATTAATTTTTTATTCGAGTAGTCAGTAATAACATTTAGTCCTTATGATAGGAAAATAAATTTAAAAACTGGTAAGAGGACAGAATAACTTGTGGCAAATAAAAAAACTTTTTGGTTATTCTGATTTTATGCATCAAACCAAAGTTATTAGCACCTGATAGATCATTCACAGGATATAAATATTTGTATCAGAGGCAGATTTGTACTACAACATTCCAGTTTTGCCTTTAATTGAAGGGAGAAGGAAATATATGGATATATATATATTTTGTTTAAATTATAAAAACAAACAAAAAAGCAACTGGCATCTACTGCTGTGTTTAAATATAGAGTCATAGAGTCATAGAGATGTACAGCATGGAAATAGACCCTTCGGTCCAACTCTTCCATGTCGACCAAATATCCCAACCCCATCCAGTCCCACCTGCCAGCAGCTGGCCTCTCTCCCTCAAAACCCTTCTTATTCATTTACGCATCCAGATGCCTTTTAAATGTTGCAATTGTACCAGCCTCCACCACTTCCTCTGGCAGCTCATTCCATACATGTACCACCCTCTGAGTGAAAAAGTTGCCCCTTAGGTCTCTTTTATATCTTTCCCCTCTCACCCTAAACCTATGCCCTCTAGTTGTGGACTCCCCGACCCCAGGGAAAAGACTTTGTCTATTTATCCTATCCATGTTCCTCATGATTTTATAAACCTCTATAAGGTCACCCCTCAGCCTCCAGTGCTCCAGGGAAAACAGCCCCAGCCTATTCAACCTGTCCCTATAGCTCAAATCCTCCAACCCTGGCAACATCCTTGTAAATCTTTCCTGAATCCTTTCAAGTTTCACATCTTTCTGATAGGAAGGAGACCAGAATCGCATGCAATATTCCAACAGTGGCCTAACCAATGTCCTGTACAGCCGCAACATGACCTCCCAACTGCTGTACTCAATACAAATATCTTTGAAACTAAATTTCTTGTCAATTTACATTCAATAAACCTTATTTACAGTATTGACTTTAAACTGCGTGACTTGCTGGGCCAGTTTTGAGAGCAATTAACAGTTAGCCCATTACAATGGGTCTGGAGTCACATGTAGGCCAGACCAGATAAGGGCAGCAGATTTCCTTTCCTAAAGGGCATTAGCAAGCCGGATTACAATGATTGATGACACTGACCTTTACTACGACTAGTTTCACATTCCACATTTATGAGATGAATTTAGATTTCATGATATACCGTGATGGGATTTGAACCCATGTCTCCACAGTGTTTGTCTCTGGGCCTCGGGACTACTAAACCAGCGACATTCTCATGATGGCACCATCTCCACCTAATACTGATGGATGTAGCTTATATGGACTTTTATAAGGTACTGGATAAAACGTCACACAAGACATTGTCAGCTAAACTGAAAACTTAGTGAATTTAAAGCAAATGATTGATTTGGTTAGGAGAATGGTTCGATCATAAAGGCAGGTAATAGGGATAATGGGAATGGACTCAAATTGAAAGGAAAGGACAATGCAGGCCTCAACTATTCGCTATATTTATTAATATCTCAGATAAAGCAGTAGAGGGCACTGTGGATGTACTGACAACAGATGGACGGCAGTGACTCAAGAAGGTGACTTACCGTCATCTTCTCAGGACAGTTAGGAATGGCCACAAATGTGGTCTTGCCAACAATGCTGATCTTCTGTGAAAGAATTTTAAAAATGTAATTGTAAGTGGATAAAACAATGGTAATGGATTGTAATACAGGTGACCATGAGATCATTCGGACTGCACCAAATATAAGTAATCAATTATTATTTAAATGGCTGAAAGCTAGGAACAGAGAAGATCCAAATATATTGCGGAGTCCATGTACAGTGAGGCCACAACTGGAGTACTACATGCAGGCCTGGTAAAGAAAGGATGTGATGCACTGGAGTGAGGATGGAGGAGATTTACCAGGATTTTGTCGGGACTGGAGGGTCTGAACTATGAGGAAAGATTGGATAGATTGGTGGTGTTTTCCTTACAGCAGCAAAGGTTGAAAGAGGACCTGATGGAGGTGTATAAGGTAATGAGAGGCACTGAAAGGGTAGTCAGGAAGACACTTTTTGTATTGCAGAGGGATCAAGAACCACAGTGCATAGATTTAAGATAAAGTGTAGAAAGCTAAGAGCACTGGGGCTTTGGACTTCACTTCCTGACAGGACAGTGAGTCAGAAAGTCTCCTAACATTTAAGCAGTATTTAAATGGTCTCTTGTACTGCCATAGACTCCAGAGCCTTGGGCCAAGAGTTGAAAAATGGAATTAGTCAAGTCAGATCTTTATTGACCAGCATGAATACAATAGGCTAAATGTTCGTTGTGTGCCACAAAGGTCTGGGAGTCTATCAATAAAATTGAATAGACAGGCACAGAAAATAATCAAAAAGTGAACTGCCTTTAAAACCCATAGGTCCCTCTATTCCTAGAGTCATCACAAATTTGAAAAGTTTAATCAAATTATCCAAATTCCTAAGTTTATCTGACTGATAAATTCAGGTTTAAAAAAAAGCTTGACAGGTACTAAACAAGAATGCCACGATTTATTGCAAACAGATTATTTTTCATCAATGTCAGAAATGAAATGAATTGCTAACTTATGGTTCCTTATAACCTAAATTTTACCCCTTTTCAATTCCCCTTTCACAAAACCAGATGCACAAAGACAAAATAGACTTTAAGGGGGTGGAAAAAAACAATAATCAGGCAAACACAATTCAGTGGCACCAATCTGCACCACAGGAAATGATGGGTTGTTTTATTTTAGTTTCTTCCAAGTCCAGCGCTCCGAAAGCCAGTTCTTTCAAATAAACCTGTTGGATTATAACCTGGATTTGTGTAAATTTTAACTTTGTACACTCCAGTCCATACTGTTGATCACAGTTGATAAGGCAAGATTGTTTGCATGCTGATTATATATCTTTCATTCACAGTTCAGAACTTTACCCCTTTCAGAGTCTCTGAAGGTGATCTTCCCTTTTTTGTTTCAGCAAATGAATTTGTAGACAGAGAAGTTTACAGAGGAAAGGGTGAGTGAGGTAGATACCAGGAGATTGTCTGTTACTTCTCCACATAGGAGGGAGAGAAAATGATTTGTGCTTTTCCTTTTTGCTGGTTCGAAGCTTCTGGAAGCTCCCCCAACACAAGCCATGATCACATGGTCAGCAGCCAATCAAAACATTATTATGTAGTTGTCCCTTAGTTCAGAACCCAGCAGATTCACAATGCCTGTCTTTGCTCCCATTGATCCAGAAAAAGGTAATATTGAATATACAGCCCACAATATGCTGCAATATATGAGTTCTAAAACTACACAGGTATCTTTACACAGTCACTTTGGTTTAAAGCAGTATCATCCCTTTTTAGTGCTTGCTCCAAAAGACTAAAGGAAATAAAAAGATATGGTCAATGGTATCTCATACGATGATAATAGTGAGAGATTAGGGAATAGTAATGTCATTAAATATTTAAGTGCAATGGTTAGATTCTCTCTCATTGGAGATGGTCATTGCTTGGCACTTATGTGGTGCAAATGTTACTTACCATTTATCAGACAAAACCTGGATAATGTCCAGATCCTGTTTCATATGAATATAAGCTGCGTCAATATCTGAAGAGTTATGAATGGTGCTGAACATTGAACAATCATCAGTGAAATCCTCACCTCTGACCTTATGATGGAGGGAAAGGCATTGATGAAGCAGCTGAAGATGGTCAGGTTGCAACTCTGAGGAACTCCTCCAGAGCTGGAGCTGAGACATTTAATATGATGAGATGCTCAGATGCTGTCTCCAAAAACCACAGCCATCTTTCTCTGTGCCAGGTATGACATTGAAGTGGAGAGTTTTCTCTCCCCAAGTCTCATTGACTGTAATTGTATGAGGGGTCCTTGACACCACACTTAGTCAAATGCATCTTTGATGCCAAGGACAGTCATAGAGTCATAGAGATGTACAGCATAGAAACAGACCCTTCAGTCCAACCCATCCATGCTAACCAGATATCCCAACCCAATCTAGTCCCACCTGCCAGCACCCAGCCCATATCCCTCCAATCCCTTCCTATTCACATACCCATCCAAATGCCTCTTAAATGTTGCAATTGTACCAGCCTCCACCACTTCCTCTGGCAACTCATTTCATACACGTACCACTCTCTGTGTGAAAACGTTGCCCCAGTTAACCTCAAGAATTTAGCTCTTTTGTCCATTGCTGAACAAAGAGGTCAGGAGCCGAGTGGCCTTGGCTGAACTCAAACTGAAGTCAGTCAGAGGTTATTGTGAAGCAAGTGCTGTTTGACAATTGATGATCCCTTCCAATACTTTGACACTCAAGATTCTGGGGAGATTGCTACCAATGCATCTACTATCTCTGTAGTTGTTTCCTTTATGTCCTAGGATGAAGCTCAGGGGACTTAACAACTCTTTAACACTATTAGCTTCCCTAGAATATTTTCTCCAGTGATTGTTATAGTATTTATTTCCTTCTTTTTGGCCCCTTTGATTATTTAGTAGTTTTAGAATGCTATTAATGTCCTCTACTGCAAAGTCTGTTACAAGATATTTATTCAACTCCTCTGCTATTTTGTGGCTTCCATTATTGTTCCTCCAGACTCATTCTTGAAGAAACCTATGTTCACTTTGGCCTCTCCTTTCCCTTCCATATATTTAAAGAGGCTCTTGCTGTTTATTTTGAAATTACTTGCTAGTTTGCCCTCAGAGTTTAGTTTCTCCTTCTTTGTTATTTTTTGATTTGCTCTTGTTGGCTTTAAAAACTTTCTCAATCTTCTGGTTGACCAGTAGTTTTTGCAACATTGTTCATTTCTTTCGGTCAATTTGATACTAGCCATAACTTACTTGGTTAACCAGTTTATCCCCTTCTTAAAGTCTTTCTTCTTCAGTGGGATGTATCTTTGCTGTGAATCATGATCTATTTCTTCAAATGCCTGCCATTTTTACACATTCTTGCTGTTTAGAAGGAGTAACGATCACTTTGAGTTTGAGGTGCAAATTCTTGGATCTATTCAAACTTAAAACTTTTGATCAAGCCAGAAATGAACATGTGCTGGGAGTCTGAAAAATGTGAAAATCATCATCCCAAGAAGGGGGCTCAAAACATGCAGGAATGATGGCCTACTGGTAATTATCGCTGGACTGTTAATCTAGAGATCCAGATAATGCCCTGGAGACCCAGGTTTGAATCCTACCATGGCAGATGGTGGAATTTGAATTCAATAAATATCTGGAATTAAGAATCTAAAGATGACTATGAATTAAATGTTTGAAAGATTCATCTGGTTCATCAATGTCCTTTAGGAAAGGAAACTGCAGTCCTTACCTGGTCTGGCCTCCATGTGACTCCAGACTCATAGCAATGTGGTTGACAACTAACTGCCCTTTGGGCAATAAATGCTACCTAGCCAGTGAATGAGTAAAGCTAGCATGTGAATTTGTTAATGTGTAAAAGCTGTTGCATGGCATCTACCACACAACTCTGGCTGCCAGGAGGTTATTTCATTCTTGCCACTAGCCATGGGCTGATTAGAAGGAATTACAAGTTGCCAGTCAAGCTTTTTGGTCACATTATGAATGCAGCTACCAAGGTCTTGAATCTCAAGGCAGGACTTGAATCAGGGACATGACATACTGCACCATAAGACCTTTTTAAAGTATTTAACATATAGTGAGGTAGGAGCATATGCATAGTGCATGGAATTATTAAATTGGATTCCTTATCAGTGGGCAGGTGAGTTTTCATGGAGCTTTCTTTGATAATTGTTGTATTTCCCAAATGTTAGAAATAAATATTATACAGTACTTATTCAGGGTGAACTTGTTGGTGCTGTTTGTGGGAAACTAATCATTTTATTGCTATCTTGGAAGAAGTCCCCATTTCTTCCCTCTGAGAGAGAGCACAGCTTGAAAACAGGAAGCAGAAGAGATTGGCTATCAGATCTGGGCCCAGCTGAGGAGGATTGTCAAATTTAAGACATTATATGAACCCATTCCTCTCTTGAATTCAGAAGATTAATGAATGGCAAGGCCTGCTGGGGAGACAGTGAAACGCTAAGCTTTTCTCTTCCTTTTTTTTTCTGTCCTTCAGCCTTAATGGTTTTCCCCAACCTTCTTCACCTGTTTTATAAATGGCCATCCCTCCATCATAAGAGTGGTCACAAGTGAGGATGTTCACTGATGATTGCATGAAGTTTAGCACCAGACCCCTCAGATACTTGAACAGCAGAATGTCCAGATGCAGTAGGATCTGGATAATATTCAGGCTTGGGCTGACAGTGGCAAGTAATATTTGCACCACAACAGTACCAGGCAATGACCATCTCCAGCAAGACAGAATCTAACTATCACCTTTGACATTCAAAGGCATTATCATTGCTGAATCCTCCACTCCAAACATCCAGGGAATTACCATTGTCTAGAACCTGAACTGGACCAACCGTATCTATACTGTGACGATAAAAGGTCAGAGGCTAGGAATCCTGCAGTGAGTAACTCATCTCCTGACTCCCTAAAGGTTATCAACTATTTTACAAAACACACATCAGGAGTGTGATGGGATATTTCCCACTTGCCTGGATGAATGCAGCGTCAACAACATTCAAAAAGGCTGACACCATCCAGTCTACTTGATTAACACCATATTCTCAAACATTCTCTCCATTCACCACCCATGTTCAGTAACAGTAGTGTGTACCATCTACAAGATGCACTGCAGAAATTCACCAAGGTTCTTTCAACAGCATCTTCCAAACCCACAATCACCACCACCTTGAAAGATGCGGGCAACAGATATGTGGGAGCACCAACATCTCCAGGGTCCCCTCCAAGCCACACATCACCCTGACTTGGAAATATAGTGTCATTCCTTGACTGCCATTGGGTCAAAATCCCAGAACTCCATCCATAATGGCAGTGTTGGTCTACCAATCCCAAAAGGACTGCAGTAGTTCAAAAAGGTAGCACACTCACCACCTTAAGGGTAACTGGAAATGTATCATAAATGCTGATCCAGCCATCGATGCCAACATCCGATGAGTGAATGAAAAAAATATGCTTTCTCAATTCTGTATGGAAGGTTAAAGAAAAGAAAATAGGCATGTGACATGTATTTGTTGAATACTTTTATCACATTTGTTACGTGTTATAATTTGAACTGAATAACAACTTAATTTGATAATTTCTTATTTTAGTTTGTGATTCATTGTAGTCAAATTAAAAATACATTCTTAAAACTTACCCATTATGAGAGCAAGTCAAACATTTTTCAAATTGTGAGCGCATATCGCCATTATAATATATGTGAGAGAAACCTTAGTCCTCAGTGGCATTGAGGAAGTTCCATTCTGGTTTGAGTAAGTGTAGGAGGCACTTCACTCTTCATCCTGCTGTGCACTTACTTGAAACTCACGTACCATGAACCTCTGATTTACAGTTTCCAGTTGCAGCAGACCAAACAGGAAAATCTGGTACAAAATGGGAATGAAACATTCCCATCTCAGAATTAGTTTTTTTGTCTTGATGAGCACACATGCAATTTATTTTTTCATCATAAAGTACAGCTGTTTATCATTGCTGCCACTTTTGTATGCATACTGTGGAAAGAATTAATGTTAGAGTGACCCTCAATAAGATTGAAAAGATGTTGACATTCAGGAAAGGAATATAAGGAAGCTTATATTTTTTCTAACCTTTGTATTTATGAGATTTTAAATAGCCGCAGGGTAGGGAAGGCCAGAGTCATGTTGTACTTTAAATATTAAAATACAACTACCTGGACCACTGCCACTGACCACACTAAATGTTACTGACACTCGGGAGGTTTCCCCATTTCAATAGCACTGGTGGGCAGTTATGCGAGTAGCAGTGAGCCTGAGAAGCAACTTTACAAGATACCTTTTGTTTTGAAAAGTCAGTTCTCTTTGGAGCACCATCCCTTCATTATTCATAGCCATAGGATTTGTGAGTAGCATCCACAGGGAAGTGACATTAGGTCTTTGGAAAAAGCAGCTATTATCATTCCATCCATATGTTGAACAACAGCACCCCTGTGCTCCCACCATCAACTTTGCCAATGTTCTCATCAGAATCATCTGACTGCCCCATCCAATGTCACATTTCTGGAGTCTATAGCTGGTATTTCTTGAGCATGAGCTATTTAAGGTCTCTCAGAATGGCCATTTGAGGCATTATAGAACATGGATGTTTACAGCACAGAAAGAGGCCATCATGTCAACACCCCCAGTCAACAAGGAACGAATGTACAATCCCAGCTTTTAGACCAAAGCCCTGGAGGCTATGGCAATGCAATGGAATAGTTGTTGTCACCTCAGAAGCTGGAGTTGCATCTCATAGGGGTAGGAGAAGAGGTAATCAAGCGCCTACTGGCGCTATAAGTTTGAAGATGATTTGTAATTCAATAAGTGGCCTGTTATCCAAGTAATTTTATTATTTTTGTTCTGGAGATCCTGGTGATGTTAGTCAAGTGACTGCAAGCCACAAATGTTTAGACTGAAGAAAGGTAATTAATCATAGAAATTAGAATGATGATGATGAACAGGACTGATTTTGTAGAGCGGGTTACAGACATTTGGGAAAATGTTCAGATATACATGGCAATTTCTTTCTGAATGGTCCACATATTGCTTGATCAATTATATTTCTGGTGTGAGCACAATGATGGCACAGCTTCAATTTGGTGAGACCACTCCTGGGGTATTGTGTACTGTTCTAGTCGCCCTGCTATGGGAAGGATATTGCTAAATTGGGGAAAGTTTAGAAAACATTTACCAGGATGTTGTTGGGGCTGAAAGGTTTGAGTTATGAGGATAGTTTGGGACATTTTTCACTGGAACATAGGAAGCTGAGAAGTGATCTTATAGAGGTTTATAAAATCATGACCGGCATAGATAAGGTGAACAGCAAGGGTTATTTCACGAGACTGGGTGAGTTCAAAACTAGAGCACATATTTTTAAGGTGAGAGGAAAAAGATTTAAGGGGCAACTTTTTCACACAGAGGGTGGTTCATGCATAGAATTAACTGCCAGAGGAAGTGGTAGATTCAAGAACACTTACAACATTTGAAAGACATTTGGGTAGGTACATGAATAGGAAAGGTTTAGAAGATATGGGCCAAACACAGACAAGGATGACGAGTTTAGTTTGGGAAACTTGGTCGGCATGGACGAGTTGGAGCGAAGGTTTCTGTTTCTATGCTGCATGACTCTATGGACTCTATTCATCGCCTGGGTTCCTGATTGAGGTCATGAGGCATGTCAGGAGAGAATATCACTTGAAATCAAGTAGCGAATCAGTGATGAAACTGCCTATTTTGAATGAAAGTTGCACAGAGAAGAGAATAAAATTGACAGCTGCCAGTAAAACAGCAACAGCGACCTCAGTTCCTTTGACCAGATGTTAATGTGTAACATAAATAATTGTGATCCATTGCAATGATGAAAGAGACTCCTTTATCCCTGCTTCCGCCTTCTACCAGTCATCCAATCCTCTGTCCATGCCACCTATCTTGCACCTAACAACATGGGCATAGTGGCTCAGTGGTTAGCACTGCTACCTCCTAGCTCCAGGGACTAAGGTTCTATTCCAGCCTTGGGCGACTGTCTGTATGGAGTTCGCACATTCTCCTCGTGTCTGCATAGGTTTCCTTCGGGTAGGATAATGGGTCTGAGTTGGATACTCTTTGGAGGGTCGGTGTGGACTTGTTGGGCCAAATGGCCTGTTTCTGCACTGTAGGGATTTTATGATTCTAAAACAGGCATAGAGCTTCAAACCACATCGTCTATGGTTGCAAATAAATACATATTCAATGAGTGGTATCTTTCCAATAGAGAGATGCCAGACTAGTGACTGGAAGAATACCAGCTAATTTCTTTGCATTCTATAGCAGATTGGCCCCTGTGGAATTGTATAATGTAGACAAAGCCAAGTCCTCACTCACCTTGTCTGATTGTCTATTGGAAATGTTACATAAGTGTTCCCCTTGGCACAGAGAGCTTCAAACTGGGAAGTGATGCTGATTTCACCCGCAGCAGGCTGGAAGTAGTAAATGCCGAAAAAGGCCACAATAGCCTTGACAACTAGAGGTTATGCCATCCACCCTGAGTTGTGGCCTGAGTTGTAGCTGGAACGAATGACGAAGTTTCATGACAGCTTTGCTGGTGAGGCATAATTATTTCATACATTTCCACAGCCCTACCTGAAAACTCACCATGACCTCCTGCACAGTGCTGTCCTTCTTCCACTTGTCTCGGATGTTCCTTCTGGTTCCTGCTTTTTCAATTGAGTCTGTCTTCACCTCCCACATCAAAGGCAGCTCAACCAGACCATCACTACTGAAATATGAAAATCAGCCACAAGCTGTCTAGCACCACACAGATTTATTCCCAAATGTCCAAATCACTTTATATAAGATGGATAATGAGCAAGAAATTCCACAGTATTAACTAGCAGCCAAAGGGACATGAGCAGTTTAAAGAGTTTTCTTGTAGGATCCTTGCTGAGTGCTAGTGCCATGATATGCCAAATGACTTTATCATATGAGGAGTCAACTTCCAGGGCAGACCAATTTTCCAAAGGAAATCAAGAACGAGAATGGGACCTTTGTTTTAGTATAATGAGGCTTTTTAACACTTGGAGCACACACCCACGATGCCTATGGAACAGTCTGACCCAAAATGTTGGCAGTGCTTCTCCAGCATGAGAAAGGCACACATTCTGCCCACCATATTGGAGCCACGGTCACCCACAATACACCTGTGAAGTGAGCACTGAATTGAATTTCTGGCCCATCAAATTAAAAACAGTCTATTCAACAGCTATACCTTGAGTTGAATATACTTTCGATCCTCCCAAGAGATCTACGCTTTGCTAGTTGCCAACAATGCAAAAAGCACTTCACTTACCAATCAGCTAGTCTTTGTTTAGAAATAGGTTTTATTGAAGTCTGACTCCCACTGGAGACAAGCAGCTGTTTTGACTTCCTGGTGAACTTATTTCAGTCTGCGCTCACAACACACAATGGGTCCTATGTTCTATTTCAAAAACGTATAGACTGGAATAAAATCATTTTTTTTCAATACAGTGCAGTAGGTACATGGAATACAACTGAACACAAGGTCATAAACGTTCTATTTACACCCGCAAAAAGCTGCTTCAAAGGGGTTGAAAGTTTTAAGAATATGTTTAAGCAGAGATAGTCATGGACTCTTTAGGACAAGTGTTGTTTGAGAACCGTTAATGCTCATTGAAGCTGTAAAGGTTGACTAATATTATTGTGGTTCATCTCACAAACATGAAGCATATTGCCGGAAGATAATCAATATTTTCCTTTCTTGGAGGCTCAACAATAACAGAGGTGAGTATGTTGTTTAAGATCTGCAATGGGAGATATTGCACATAGTCTATGTAGAGAATAGGACTGATTGGACAAAATAGTCATAGAGAAGAATCTAAAATACAGTTAAGGATGATTACAACCTCCTCCCATGGGAGAGGACTGTACAATTAAACTCCATAAAAAGAAGGCAATGGAGATTGCCACCAACCATGTTTATTACTTGGGCGATGTTGGTAAAGGAGTGAAAGATGACACTAAGTGAATGCCAAGCTTGTGAGACATACATGTTTGAAATCTGGTTTTAGCGTACAATTTTGATTGCAATTAATACGTTTGATCATTTATCTTGTCTGGAGGTAACAAAGTGAGCGCCTGCAGGTTTCACACTTAAACTGATTGTGAGAAAGTGGGGACTACAGGTGCTGGAGATCAGAGTCGAGAGTATGGAGCTGGAATAGCACAGCAGGTCAGGCAGCATCTGAGGAGCAGGAGAATTGACGTTTTGGGCATGAGTGTTCCTGACGAAGGACTCATGCCTGAAATGTCAATTCTCTTGATTCCTGGAAGCTGCCTGACCTGCTGTTCTTTTCCAGCACCACACTCTCGACTCAAACTGATTGGACCCAATTTTCATATGTGTGTTCCACATACTCACTTCCACCAAATGTGTCGATTGCACTGTCTGACACACAGCAGTAAGATTCAGTTTGGCTCGGGAATGAAGTGAACACGCTCAAAGGTTTTCAGATGCTGCGTTGAGAGTCCTGGTGGAGGTGGTTCAGAGGAGGAGAAATGTCCTGCACTCACAATGTTAAAGAAGTTTACTTTGCCCTCCTGCCCCTATCTGATACAGCAGCTTGCACTGTTTCTCACTGAATGTACTATCTCCTTCCTGCCTAATAAGGATGACTTTTACAAAGATGTCTGCCATTCAATTTCTCTTGGTGCCTCCTATATTGTAGAATAGCTTAGCACTCACTCTTTTCAAATGAAGCTTTCAGAGATTTCCATGAATCAGCATTGATAGACCAATGGTGAAATCTTGACTAAGTGCCCCAAAATGTCACATGATGTATTTCAAAAGTCATCTGCAAATCCTGAGCAGTAAGTAATGCGTTACATAGCACTCAGGTCTTCCACAATGGTAGTTTATTCCCAATCAGTTGGTTGTTACAAGAAAGAAGTAATAAGGTCAAGTACTCTCAGGTCAAACACCAACTCTCTCTCCCTCACCCACACATACATATGCACACACACGCACATACACGTAAGTCTATGGGGTGAATTTGCATTTGCAGATTTATATTTGCAGGTACATTCTATTTTGTTCAAAAAGCACATAATATGTAGGCAGTCAGTCCATGTGACATTTTATAAATTCCTGCTTTGAAAATAGAACCAGTCTGACTCAAGGTTGGAATACAGACAGACTCTAACCTCACACCTTTAATGCATTATCTGAATTGAGATGTCACTTTTTTTTAATAAAAGCATAAGTTGTCTCAGGACTGTGACTTGAAAGGAGTTCTAGGATTTACATATTAATCAATCAAAACCTGCATTTCCATTCTAAGTGATTAAATACTTAACAATAATCGAGGTTTGTTCAATACATTGCATCAATTGTTTTACTATAAATTCTGTGTCCTATGATCCTGCCCCACAAGCTATCTGATGAAGGAACTGTGTTCCGAAAACTAGTACTTCCAAATAAACCTGTTGGACTATAACCTGGCATTGTGTGATTTTTAACTTTGTCCACCCCAGTCCAACACCTGCACCTCCACATCATCTTCCTTAGTGCACGTTAATAATCAATCTACTTGGTAATGCAGCATCCTTCAGCAACACGGACTCATTGAAGGTTAAAATACCATTTCAGTTCAAGACATCATAGAGTAATACAACACGGAAACAGACCCTTTGGTCCAACCAGTCCATCCTGAGCATAATCCCAAACTAAACTAGTCCTGTCTGCACCTGGTCCATATCCTTCCAAATCTTTTCAATTCACATACTTATCCAAATGTCTTTTAAATGTTGTAATTATGCCCACATCCACCACTTCCTGCTCCTATTTTCTATGTTTCCATGTTTACTATATTTCAATTTTTGAGGGCAATTAAGTTGCTTGACCAGGAACTTTTGAAACTTTAGGAACAAAACAATTACTTCAGCAGATGGGACAGCAGAGTGGAGGTGGAACCGCTCTGCGGTGCATCAGCAAAGCTCTGGCTATGGGCAGATAAGAAGGCCTCAAAGCCCGCCTGGATCACTAGCTCCCAGGTCTACTTCTGGGAGGATGCCTCCAGGCAGCTGACGTAGTCCCTAGGGTCTTGGAGTCTGCAAGGCAAGGGGCAAAATGACAGTCAGCTAGCTCTGACAATTGGTCTTTATAGGGCAGACCTATCTAAATTGGCTAACCTCCTGGTTAGCAGGTAGTGGCCTTTCCCATCCACCACCTACTTTCAGGATAATGCCTCAGGATGGGATAGTGATACTGAGCTGCTATGCTGATTGGATTCCCTACAGTATGGAAACAGGCCCTTTGGTCCAACAAGTCCACAATGATCCTCTGAAGAGTAATCCACCCAGACCTATTCCCCGACCCAATATTTACCCATGACTAACGCACCTAACACTACAGGCAATTTAGCATGGCCAATTCACCTGACTTGCACATCTTTGGAGTGTGGCAGGAATCCAGAGCACCCAGAGGAAACCTGCACAGATAGTCACCCAAGACAGGAATCAAACCTGGGTCCCTGGCACTGTGAGGCAGCAGTGCTAACCACTGAGCCACCATGCAAACCACATTTGGTCTTTAGTACAAATTTTCACATTTGTCCACTCATTCCCATAAGGAGCTGAAAATCCAAATGATGATTAGCTAACTAAAGCTGTTGGCAAATGCAGCATTTACATTTGCTTATATTGGAGGGAAAAAGCCCATGAGCAGGTGAAGGCTAAAGTGAGATACAAGTGTTTTAGAAGTACTGCCTCCTGACCCCCCTGGAATATTGAAATATTGTTACAATTTTTTTTAACTATTTGCCAATGGTTTTCAAGCTGCATTAAATGGAAGCATTACAATATTTTGATTGAAAGAATGATGAACATTTGCTCAATCTTTTTCAAAATTATTCCATTTGAAATTTGGTATAAACTATTTTCTAGTTTTTTTTTTCCCCAGTAATAGCAGGTGATCTATTAGTGACACAGAAATTGTTTGGGTAAAATTAACAAATTGGCAATTCATATCTTTTCGAGTCAATGCAGTCATCAGGTAATCTAGAATTGTACATAGGAAACAAATGTGCTGTCCATATGTTTATGAGTAATGCCATCCTGAAACTGGAAACTGGAATCCTCTGAAGCTTGGCTGTGTTGTTTTTTCCCTTGACAGAATATGTGTAAACGTTCGATAATGGAGGCAGTGTAGAATGAAATGCATAGTTGTAATGTACATGAGAGAGGAGTAAGGACTGTGAACATAAGCTTCATGAACCAAGAAGGTGTAGGAACAAATGTAGGTCATTCTAACATTCTGCTCTAACATTCAATGAAATTATGGTTCATCTGATCATCCTCAAAAGCACTTTCCTACCTTTTCTCCATAACCTTTCATTCCCTTATAAATGCAAGATCTGCTTTGAGTATCCTTAATTGTCCGGCCTTGACAGCCCAACTCAGTACCGTCCCCATGACCTGTCCCACCTGTCAATCTTCCTTCCCACCTATCTGCTCCACTCTCCCCTCTGACCTATCACCTTCACCCCCACCTCCATCCACCTATTGCATTCGCAGCTACCTTCTCCCCAGCCCCACACACCCCTCCCACTTGTCTCTCCATCCACCGAGGCTCCCAGTCTCATTCCTGATGAAGGGCTCCTGTCTGAAACATCGATTCTGCTACTCCCCGAATGCTGCCTGACCTGCTGTGCTTTTCCAGCACCACACACTCTCGAGTCCAGTTCAAGAGACCATTGCTGGAAGTCATCCTTAAGACTTGAGGGTGGAAAGTTGAACACAAATGACGAAAAATGTAAATAGCTCAGCCTCAGTGAGGTAAAGTAGTTTTAAGTTGCATCCAAAAGAATTCATTTTAAGAACAGTGTACTCCAGAAGCAGACCATAAAGTGAACTTGGGAATGAACATTTCAACCATTTCAGGAGATTGGAATCAAACCTGATGTGAAAAATGCATCAGGACACATTTTGAGCCTCATAAAATAAATAAAGTCAGTGAGAATTACTTTCAGAAAAACTGATGCTGAGAAATTCAAAGCAAAGCAATCAGTAAATAGATATGGCTCCAGATCAGGAGCACTCTGAGGCAAATACTAAAAGCAAAAGTACACAATGTAGGAGAAATCAAATTGGAAATGAAATCTGGCTTCAAAACATGCAAACATATCACTGTTTGGATTTCAAATAGAATAAAGACGAATTAAGGTGAAGTTGGTTTGTGTTGTACATACTCCACTCATGTGCGGACCAACATTTTTAACATTGGAACTGTTGTATTGGGCTGGACCTTCCCATATTTTAAAAAGTTTTCATAGAGTTTCATGAACATTTTTTCTCCACTGTAGCAAGTTTTCTCATGCGATCATCCCAAACACACCTCATTAACTATGTAAAGTGCCACTATGACACTCCTCACTTCCAAAGTTAGCCTGGTTCATCCACTCACTGTAGCTGGATGTATTCACCACTGTTGTGATATCTCAGGATATATTGGCATTCTGGGCAGGCAGGATACTCAAAAGGCCAGTGTGCACCCACACAGACACTGACAATCTGGAACTCCAGAGTGAAAAGCATTCACCCCGGATATGGCAAGCAATTGACAGGGACCTGGACATCCTGGTGGACAGGGTGATACAGAGGAGGGGTATTCTCTTCCCACAGGATTGGCAGAGAAGTCCATGACTCCAGACCATACTAGCCTGCTCTGAGGTTGCCACCCAATCTGCAGCAATGCAGGAAGATGTTCTTTTCTGCTCTGCCAGGTTAAGTGCCACCATCTGCTGTCTATGACCTCACAGCCAACAAAACCAAAGACCCTTGCCATCCCTGTTATAATCTCTTCCAACATTTTCTGTTTGGCAGAAGATACAAACGCTTTAACACACATACCAACAGATTCAAGAACAGCTTCTTCCCCACTGTTATTAGACTTCCGAAAATGATTCGGATGTGAACATAGGAGGTATAGTTAGTAAGTTTGCAGATGACATAAAAATTGAAGGTTAGTGGACAGCGAAGAAGGTTACCTCAGAGTACAACGAGATCTTGATCAGATGGTCTGAGGAGTGGCAGATGGAGTTTAATTTAGATAAATGTGAGGTGCTGCATTTTGAAAAGGCAAATCAGGGCAGGACTTATACTCTTAATAGTAAGGTCATGGGGAATGTTGCTGAACAAAGATAGGGTAGTGAAGAAGGAGTTTGGTTTGCTTGCCTTTATTGGTCAGTGCACTGAGTGTAGAGGTTGGGAGGTCATTTTTGCACTGGACATTAGTTAGGCCACTGTGTGCAACTCTCTCCTATCAGAAAGATGTTGTGAAACTTGAAAGAGTTCAGAAAAAAAATTACAAGGATGTTGCCAGGGTTAGAGGGTTTGAGCTATAGGGAGAGGCTAACTAGAGTCATAGTCATAAAGATGTACAGCACAGAAACAGACCCTTCAGTCCAACTCGTCCATGCCGACCAAATATCCCAACTTAATCTAGATGCATTTGCTAGTGCCTGGTCCATATCGATCTAACCCTTCTTATTCATGTAACCCATCCAGATGCCTTTTAAATAATGCAATTATACTAGCCTCAACTACTTCCTCTGGCAGCTCATTCCATACACACACCACATGAAAAGGTTTCCCCTTAGATCCCTTTTATATCTTTTCGCTCTCACCCTAAACCTATGTCCTCTAGTTCCCCACCCCGGAAAGAGACTTTGCCTATTTATCCTATCCATGCCCCTCATGATTTTGTAGACCTCAATGAGGTCACCCCCTCAGCCTTTGAAGCCTCAGGGAAAACAGCCCCAGCCTATTCAGCCTCTCCCTATAGATCAAGTCCTCCAACTTTGACAACATCCTTGTAAATCTTTTCTAAACCCTTTGAAATTTCACAGAATCTTTCTGATAGGAAGGAGACCAGAATTGCATGCAATATTCCAAAAGTGGCCTAACCAACGTCCTGTACAGCCACAACATGACCTCCCAACTCCTATAGATTGGGGCTATTTTCTCTGATGCATCTGAGGCTGAGGGATGACATTATAGAGGTTTATGAAATCATGACAGGCATGGATAGGGTAAATAGACAAGGTCTTTCTACCATGGTTAGGATTTGGGAGTGTGGGAGTCCAAAACTAGACAGTATAGTTATAAGGTGAGAGGGGAAAGATTTAAAAGGGACCCAAGGGACAACTTTTATCATGCAGAGGGTGGTGCATGTACGGAATGAGCTGCCAGAGGAAATGGTGGAGGTTGTTACAATTATAATACCTAAAAGGCATCTGGATGGTTATGTGAATGGAAAGGGATATGGGCCAAATGCAGGCAAATGCATCTGGGTTAGGTTAGGATATCTGGTTGTCATGGATAAGTTGGACCAAAGGATCTGTTTCCATGCTATACATCTCTATGACTCTACAACTCTATGAGATTTGTACATATGTTCGCTTTTTGCCATAATTTGTGTGTGACAGTCTCTATCAGGGCACAATTGCAACATTGAAGGTACAGAGTGCACCCTTTAACACGATGTTCCACGTTTGAAGATGTGAAGTGAGCAGCTCCCCCACCACATACAGGCAATGGGTAAATGGCAGGTAATTCCTATTTCTACATCTCTCCTCTATCTTTCCAGATGGACTAACATTGCCCTTACCTCAGAGGGATCAGTGAGATAAATTTGTTATTTAGCATGACATGGTCAGGATGGTTTGGGGTAAGGTTTTGGACTGCTAGGGTTCACAATGCAGGTATGAGTTTTCAGTGAATTTCAACATCAGTGTATCGATGTCTGTGTAACCATGTGTAGCACTTTGGAGGGCTTCACATGGATCAAAACTGAACCCCCTCCCTCACTAATTGAAGTAATGGCCTCATCCACTGGGTGTGGTCACAGCACACTGGAAGGCCTCATTCAACGCCTAACATGACTCTGACATTTTTCCCAAAAATCCGTATTGTTCAGGGCGTGGGAGGATTCTACACATTGTTTCCCTGCCCCTTGGAACAGTTGGAAAAAGCATCATCTGAACGGTGTGGCAGTATGCCTTTTCAGGAAAAGCATTCAAAGATTCACAACCCTCTGCTTTAAAAACTGACCCTCATTCTAGATCCTTCCAGAAGAGGAAACATCTCTAAGTTGTCAAAGACCCTCAGGATTTTATATATTTCAATCAAGTTGCCTCTTACTCTTTTGAATTCCAGCATTTACAAGTTTAGCCTGTCTAGCCTTCCCTTTTTGCCAACCCGCCAATTTCCTATCTGTCTGGTAAATGTTCTCAGAATGCCTTCAATGCATTTATATCTTTCCTTAAATAAGGTGAACCAATACTGTATACAATCCTCCAGATGCAGTCTCACCAGTGCCCTGTAGAACTGAAGCATAATCTCCTTATTCTCCCTAATCAATTCCCCCTCATGATAAATGATTACATTCTATTGAATTTCCTAACTACTTGCTGAAACTGGATACTAATTTTGTGTAATTCATGTATGAAGACAGACAAATCTCTCAGCATCTCAGAACTGTGTAATTTCCCAGGATTTAGATAATATGCTTCTACCTATGAAAATGAACAATTTCACATTTTTCTGCATTATATTCCATTAGCTACACTTTTGTCCACAATTTAAGCTGTCAACACCTTGAAGAGTAAGAGGTTTTTGACAACATAGATGATAAAAGCATGACCCCACTTCTGGAGTCTAGAATGAGGGGCACTGTTTGTAACCTCCATGTTGTCTCTTCCTAATTCACTTCACTACTAGTTTTGTGTCATCAGCAGATTTGACAGCAATACCTTCTGCACATTCATCTTCTTTGATGCAAGTTGTAAACAGTGTTGAAAAGTGTGGTGCTGGAAAAGCGCAGCAGACCAGGCAGCATCCGAGGAGCAGGAGAATCGACGTTTCAGGCATAAGCCCTTCTTCAGGAATGAGGCTGGTGTGCCAAGCGGGCTGAGATCTACATTCATCCCATGTGGTTGGAGGGTTCCTAGGTGGCCAGGGTCTGGCGATGGAGGAGGCCAAAGACCTGCATGTCTTTGGCGGAGTGGGAGGGGGAGTTAAAGTGGTCAGCCACGGGGTGGTTGGGTTGGTTGGTGCGGGTGTCCCAGAGGTGTTCACTGAAACGTTCCGCAAGTAGGCGGCCTATCTCCCCAATGTAGAGGAGAGCAGATCGGGTGCAGCGGATACAGTAAATGATGTGTGTGGAGGTGCAGGTGAATTTGCGACGGATATGGAAGGATCCATTGGGGCCTTGGAGGGAGGTGAGGGCACAGGTTTTGCATTTCTTGCGGTTGCAGGGGAAGGTGCCGGGAGTGGAGGTTGAGTTGGTGGGGGTTATGGACCTGACGAGGGAGTCGTGGAGGGAGTGGTCTCTATGGAACGCTGATAGGGGTGGGAGGGAAATATATCCCCGGTGGTGGGGTCCATCTGGAGGTGGTGGAAATGATGGAGGATGATACAATGTATCTGGAGGCTGGTGGGGTGGAAGGTGAGGACCAGTGGGGTTCTGTCCTGGTGGCGATTGGGGGGGGGGGGGTTCAAGGGTGGAGGTGGGGGTGCGGGAAGTGGAGGAGATGCGGTGGAGAGCACCAACTCAACCGCCCTGTGGCTGAACACTTTAACTCCCCCTCCCACTCCGCCAAGGACATGCAGGTCCTTGGCCTCCTCCATCGCCAGACCCTGGCCACCTAGGAACCCTCCAACTACATGGGATGAATGTAGATCTCAGCCCGCTTGACACACCAGCTTCATTCCTGAAGAAGGGCTTATGCCCGAAACGTTGATTCTCCTGCTCCTCTAGTGTTGCCTGGCCTGCTGTGCTTTTCCAGCACCACACTTTTCAACTCTGGTCTCCAGCATCTGCAGTCCTCACTTTCTCCTAGTAAATTGTAAACAGTTGAGGTCCCAGTGCCAAACCTTGTGGTATGCTATCAATTACATCCTGCCAACCTGAAAAAGACCCATTTATATCTACTCTCTGCTACCTGATAACCAGCCAACCTCCCATCCAATCTTCCATCCATGCCAATATGTGACTTCTTGCACAATGAGGTTTTATTTTCCACAATAACCTTTCATATGGCACTTGAGTCAAATGCCTTCTGGAAATATGCCTCTTTTCAAAATAAAGATCTTTGAGATAACTTTTGGGCATGAAATACAATATATAAGGATTTCTTTCCCCACCCCACCCCCTCTCCATTTTGCAACAACTGTGTAAATTTATAGGGTGCCTTTAATATAATAAATGTCCCAAGGTGCTTCACATGAACATGATGAAATAAAATATGTCAGACCCATGCTGGGAGATAGTAGGCCAGATCACCAAAATCTGGCGGAAAGAAATCTTTAAATAGTGTCTTAAGGGAGGAAGGCGAGATGGAGAAGCAGAGTTGTGTAGGGAAGCAAATTCCAGAGCTGAAGAACCAATTGAAGCAACTGATCAATTGGCCACAGTGGTGGAATGATCACATCTAATCTTTTGACCATTACCAATTTTACAGTGCAGATATCTTGCAGTGTTGTGTGGATGGAGGAGATTACAGAGATAGGGAAAGATGAGGCCACAAAGGGATTTGAAAACAAGAATGGGAATTTTAAATTCAGCCATTGCTTGGTTGGAAACCAACATAGGCCAATGAGTGCAGGGGTGATAATTGAACAAGAGTTAATACTCAAGAACAAGCAGCATTGTTCTGGATGATCTAAATTTAAGGGATGGTAAAAATTTAAGGGAGGGGCAAATTAGGAGTGCATTGGGATTATCAAGTTCAGAGGTTATGAAGGCATGAATGAGTGTTTTGGCAGTAGATTGAGAAAGTCATTTGATGTTATTGAGGTGCAAATGAAAAGTTTCAGTAATGGTGTGAATATGGTATCGGAGAAACCTTGGGGTCAAAACTGATAGGAAAATTGCAAACAGACTAGTTTAGGAAGAACAGCGGGATCTTGAGGTCCACATACATAGATCCCTCAAACTTACCACCCAAATTGATAGAGTTGTTAAAAGGTTATTGTGTTTTGGCTTTCATGAACAGAGGGATTGCATGGTGGCTCAGTGGTTAGCACTGCTGCCTCACAGCACCAGGGACCTGGCTTCGATCCCAGCTGCGGGCAACTGTCTGTGTGGAATTTGCACATTCTCCCTATGTCTGCATGGGTTTCATCTGGTTTCCTTCCACAATCCAAAGATGTGCAAGCCAGGTGGATTGGCCATGCTAAATTGCCTGTAGTGTTAGGTGCATTAGTCAGAGGGAAATAGGTTTGGGTGCGTTACTCTTCAGAGGGTCAGTGTGTACTGGTGGGGCCAAATGGCCTGTTTCCACACTGTAGGGAATCTAATTTAGACTCAAATAGTTGTCAAGAAGAGGGATAGCATTTGTAGCATGGAAGCTGAAAGGAATGGTTTCAGTCTTCCCATTCTTTAATTAGAGGAAATTTCTTGAGTACTGCATGTCAGGTCAGTAATCTGATAATTTAGCATTGTAGAGGAGTCCAGAGGTGAAGGTGAGGCAGAGTTGGGTGTCGTCAGTTTACATGTGAAAACTTTGTATGGATAATAGAAGGCTAAAATGATTTATTTATCAATCAAAACAATACACCACACAACTTGTGCATGAATGACCTATCCCTCGTGAATAGAAGTGAGCATGATCTGCATGGGGCCGGACTGATCTGTTGAGCAGAAACCATTTTTTGTTTCAACAGGAAATACTTGAGGTTGGTTTATTATCCTCTTGAAAGTAAGTAGGTTTGGTTAAACATGTCTGAGTATTTGACATAAAGTGGAAAGTGTGTAAAAATATTGAAAAAATAACATTCTGGCTGAGATGTTTAAAAAATCTTTATGTAAAATACATCGACAGATGTGATAGAAAAGATGCTATTCTGGAAATATGCCCTGTCTGGGCTTACAGTTCTCCCTTATTTAAAAAAGGTTTCTGCAAAGAATTGACTAAAGTGCATAAAATATGTCAATAATTTATATTTTCTTTTTAAATGCATCCAAAAGCATTACAGAAAATGGGTGAGAAATTATTACCCACTTTTTAAAAAATGTTTCCAAAATATAAACAGTTATGCTCAAAGATAAAAACCCAATTTTTTTTCTGTAATCTACATCAGGCAATGGGCATGTCAGGGATGCTCTTGGCCTCACAAAGTATTAAAATAGATAGATTTTGAACAGGAAAGGAATTAAAGGCTATGGTGAATAGGCAGGTACATGGTGCTGAGTCCACAAAAAGATCAGCCATGATCTTACTGAATGGCAGAACAGGGTCGATGGGCCAGATGGCCTATTCCTGCTCCCATTTCCTATGTTCCTATGTTATAGAGTCACAGAGATGGGGCCAGCAACCATAATTCTATTAGATTTAAAATAGTGATGGAAAAAGATAGACCAGATCTAAAAGTTGAAGTGCTAAAGAAGAAAGATGTTCTTAAAATAAATTTTCAGCAGTCTCCTCATTTTCTAGATCTTTTATAGCCGTTTATCAGCAAATGAAGAACTTCTCTTGCAGCTCAGGTCACCAATTAAAACCACAGCGAAGGCCATTAAAGTTGGATCCTATTTGTTTTAGGTCCTTGCCAACTGCTGGGAAAAGCAAGCTAAAATAATGTAGTGGGAAAGGTGGTATAAATAGACAAACCTTCCAAACAATTTGAACCTGTTTGCGGTATAATGAGTGGTTAAGGTTAAAGGATTCATTTTGGTATCAGAGAAATGGAGATGTATGCTGAAATGTGGAGGTAGAGATGATTTTTGAGTTGAGAGGATGGAGAAATCTGACATTTTATTTGATTATCTAGGACACAAGAAGCTAGTGAAGTTTGATGAAGATGGGAATTGGTGATGTGAATTTTAATGCAGGTGAGGATTTATCTGGAATGGAAGTCGGGAGGCTACTGGGACAAAAGAGTGCTGAATCTATTGGTGATAAAATTGTGGGCAGGGTTTCAATGGCTAATATTCTAGAGGTAAAAGGACAGTGATGCTGGTGACAGGTGAAGAGTAATAGTGAACAGATCGTAGAACTAAGTGGCACATCGAGGTTAAAGAGACAAAATAAATCAAAGTTTGGAAAAAGAAACTTGTATTGTATGATTCCATTATCCCATGCTGAAGTAGGCTGTTCACAGTTCAGATTCCTGAAGAAGGGCTTATGCCCGAAACGTCGATTCTCCTGTTCCTTGGATGCTGCCGGACCTGCTGCGCTTTTCCAGCAACACATTTTCAGAGCTGTTATAGCATCCTCACTAATCCCAAGCTTAGATTCTGAATTTACACTATTGTAAACAACACTTGTGACGTCCATCTCTTCAACATTTATTTGTGTTTGTTCCTAATTGTTTGAATCCATCTTTCTTCTGAAAAGCTTAGCAAGCACTCAGTTCTTTCTGATTCAACTATTCCAATGCCCTCCTGACTGGCTTCAATAAACCAACCTTTGCAGACTTCAGCTCCCTCAAAACCTTGTTGCCTCTATCCTGCACCAAGTCCTACCAATGATACACACTGATATATATATATAGGCCTCTAGTCCCATATGCTTTTAATTTAAAATATTTATCTTTGTCTTTAAATTCTATTGTCTTCCATTTCTCACATTGCCTTTCATCATATCTGTCAGCTTTATAGGTTTATTTGCAACTCATCCAAATGACGACTTATCTTAGATTCTGGCTGAGGGAATTATCTTCAATGAGGCTTCTATGTAATATTTATTGAGAATCAGGAACTTAAATCTTTCATTACTTTTATTGCATGACATGCAGCCACAATTCTCAATGAAACTTAATATTTCTAACATTACCGTTCTAAGCTTGTGCACCAATGTATTGTTGCCATAGGAACAATTGTTATTCTGTCTCTGCTGCAACCAACCACAGAAATCAGATGCTGTCTTGGGATTCGGAACGCCTGAACCCTGACTGCTCACATTTCCTGGAGACAAACCTCAGAAGATACAGGTAAAAGTGTCAGACTTGAGGTTCTGACCTAGTGAAATGGCCCGAGTTGCATTTCCTGAGTCCAACATGAAAATCCAGCCCAATGTCCTCCGAAACTCTAATCTTCCTCCAGGAGAATTCAAACACCTTTGCTTCAAAGCCGGAGGTACTGATTCTCATCTGACAAATGCTCCCGCTCCACTCAAGTTCCATCAGCACAATCAAAATGGTCATTTGCCAAACACGTTTGCAGCTCTGTTCCTTTTGGTCTTGTTTGTCTGAATGCACCAGCATTGCCTTTATCTGATCCAGCAGTAACGACTTAATCATAAGCAATTGAAACAGTAGTAGTTGCTTGCATTTACTTGAGACTCACTCCCAGAAGCAGCCTTCACATTCTTGTTCTTCAATTCTAACAGCACCCTCTTCTCCTGTGCAAACCTGGTCACATGGTCCTGTTTCATCTCCACACCGACTGGCCACTGAATGAGGGGTCTTCACACACTTTTGCCATTTCGTCCATGTCACTGCACTGTGCCAAACCAGAGCACGCCAAGCCAAACCAGTTGGGAGTCATGGGGAAATGGTGATGTTTTCTCCTTCTTAGGCAGTCCCTCTAGACCAAAGATGACTTTGTTCCACAGATGAGTTGTTCTGAGGTGACTGAATCATCCAACGTTCAATCTGCATACTATGTTGTGGTGAGTTTTGGAGAGGTTAATGGGTGGGATGGTTGGGATTTTGAGGGCTCCTTCCAGTGTGCAAAGTCAGTCTTGCAATGTATATTTCTGGTGACATGATCACAGTTGAAATAACTCAATAGAGGCTGGTATCCTGTCACCAAATCACCCTTTATTTACATGTGGAGATTGCTTGACACTGATCCAGCTCCCTCAGAGCAGGCCCTCAGTGCGAACATAACCTCTGACACTCCTGTTATTATCTATCAGACTGAGCTCCCTGATTGGACCAGGTTAATAGTTGCAATAGGGGAATTCATATTCTATGAGGTCCCACTGGTTGATCTCATTTCAATCACTACATTCCTCCCCCTTTGAGTCCGAGGGCATAAGCCAGATTTTTTAGCTTCTCCTGGGGCATTTTAGCACTGGCTCATGTTTCTCCAACTCTGACTCAGGTACAGGCAGCATGTAACACACAGTAACTTGCCTCTTGTGTCCAGCACATCTCAGAAGTAATTCATTCTCTTCTTCAGACAGCAAAAGTATCGAGGCAGTGATGTCCATCCTATCTATCTCAGATCCAGAGGTATCTTCAATGCTTGATGGAGAGAGGCAACCCAGTCTGAAAGGCTGTCGAGGAGCTGAACACATTTTGCTCCGCAATGTTTCTGAGTTTGTAAATTTCATATGGTCCATGTGCTTGTTCAGGATTGTCGCAACTACCCAAACCTTATACATGACTGAACCTGACCTCATGTCGACCTCTCCTCTTATCTTTGCAGGGTCATTCCCATGGTTCCTACACCAAACTTTGTCTCCTGATGTAAATTGTCTCTCTCGCTTGATGGAGTCTTGTTCCTGATGCCATCTCACTCTCTGCCCAGGCCCAGGAAGATCAGCTATAAAATGTGCAAAGTCTTCTCCCCATTAGCAACTCTTCCGGAGCTATCCCTGTAGTTGCCTAAATGGTGGTCCTATAATCAAATAAGAATTGGACAGTTTCAAGTCTGGTGAGGCTGTAGGCTGTCTCTTTAAGCCTGCCTTCAAAGTTTGGACTGTTCATTCTGCCAGACTATTAGATGGTGAATGGTATGGAGCTGTCCTTATATGCCGAATACCATTTGACTTTAGAAAATACTTAAATTCTGTGCTGGTAACCGATGGCCTGTTATTTGTGACCAACATTTCCGGGAGTTCTTTACTGCAAACAGTGCAAATAGTTTTTTCACTCACTGTCTTTGTGTTTGACAAACGAACTCTATATATGTCCAGCCATTTTGAATGGCATCCACAATGACTAAGGAACATTAAGCCCATGAAAGGAGCTGCATAGTTGATCCAGGGCTTACCTGACCATTCCCACGAATGTGGGGCAGCGCTGGTGGTAATATTTGTCTTTGTTGGTACTCTGGGCACTGCCTGACCAATACTGCTATGTCTGCATCCAATCTTGGCCACCAGACATGACACCTCACCAACATCTTCATTTTGGAACCCCTGGATGACCTCAGTGGAGTTCAGCCTGTATCTGATGGCGACCTTTGCTCAGGACAATCACTCTAGCTCCACATAATAATATTCCATCGCCCACTGTGATCTGGATCTCTCCATGTTGAAAAAGGTTTCAGTTCTGGTAGTGACAGTTTTTTGGTTTCCTCCATCACCACCAACTGTGACTGGAAGTGTGTCCAGAAAATTTCAAACAATTACAGAGTCTTCCAGTGGGGATACCACTGATAATGCATCTGCCTGTGGGAGGTGGCTCAATGCATCCACATTTTTTACTTGGCCTCCCGGACAGTGTTCCATATTGTAATTTTACATGCTTAGTATTAGAGCCTGAAGCTATGGGCGGCTCTACCTTGTCCTCTTCAGGTAGACGTAGCAGGGGTTTGTGGTCCGTTATTATTACAAATTTACACTCGTTAAGTTATTGGTGAAACTTCCTGATTCCAAAATGACTGGCAAATCTTCCTTTTCTATCTGGGCATATTTACACTCTCTATTAGCCAAAGTCCTGGCTGCATACACTATTAGTAATTTCTTTCCATTGAGCCACCTATGAGCTAACACTACCTATATGCTGTACAGGGAGGCATTGGATATCAATACCAGATCTTGCTTGGGATCTTAGTGTGCCAACATCGAAGAGGATGATAGCTGTTTCTTTGCTTCCCTGAAAGCTATGGCTTGGTTATGTGACCATTTCCAAGGCTGACCCTTTTTTAAGAGTGATGCAGCCCAAGGAAAGATCTAAGCTCTGGTACAGACGTGGGAGCCGGGGCATCTTTGATCAAACTCACTTTTGCTTCCAATAGGTGTAGCCCAATCTGGTTGACTCTGTAGTCCAAGTAAGTCATTTGGGGAACACAGAGTTTTCCCTTCCAAGGTGTATGCCCGCCTGTGAGAACCAAACTAAATGCTATGTCCAAGTTCTCTAAGTGCTCCTTATTGGTCATCCCTATTATTGGCACAACATCTAAATAAATGGCAACCTGAGGTAGACTTTGTAAAATGTTCTCCATCGTTCGCTGAAAATTTGCACAGGTTGACGATACCCCAAATGGCAGTGTCATATATTGGTACAAACCTTTATCGGTAATAATTGTAGCACATTTCTGAGAATCCTCATCTAACCGCAATAAATTAAAAGTACGCATGGCTCATGTCCAGCTTTGTGAAGGACAGGATCACTGCCAGCTTTTTGTATACATCCTCTGTGCAAGGGATTGGGTATTTATCCAGCCACAAAAAGCAGTTGACTATTTGTTTAAAATCCCTACAGAGGTGACCCTACCCATCAGGCTTCACAATTGGTCCAACCAATGCTGCCCATTCCACAAATTGGGAGGGTTTGATGATTCCTTCGCTTTCCAGCATTTTGATTTCTGCCTCTACTTTTGCCCCCAAGACAAATGACACTTGGCGGGCCTTGCAGAATTTTGGAATTGCTTCCTGGTCAACATGTTAGGTGGCCTTGTCTCCTTTGAAAGTCCCTAGACCTCCCTGAAAAACATCTGGGTGTTTAATGAGGACTTCATTCAGGCAGCCATTTTCTAATCAAAAAATGTTGAGCGAATCTAGTTGAATCATTTTCAATCAATCTCCCCCCATCAAGCTGGGCCCAATCCATGGTAACTGAGCTGGCTGTTTCTCATAAGAAACCGGAACCAAAGTTGTACCCTTAATCTGTAATTGGTCCCCTGAATAGGTTCTCAGTTGAGCTGACATCTTGCGCAAACTTAAGGTTTGGAATCCAGAGTGAATTTTGTTAAAGACTGGTTCTGTGATCACTGAAATGGCCGTGTTGCTATCAACCTCCATTAGAACCAAGTGACCATTTAACCAAATGTTTATTTGGTCCAGGACATTTGACCTCAGACCTTTGGGTGACCATTCTCCAAGACGGACTTCGGGACAGGCAGCAGCGAAAAGTGGCTGAGCAGAGGCTGATAGCTAAGTTCGGTACCCATAGGGAGGGCCTCAACCGGGACCTTGGGTTCATGTCACATTACAGATGACCACCTTTGCACTATACACACACAAAGACACCCCTACACACACACTCTCTCACACACACTCTCTTTCACACACACATATACACACACACACACACACATACACACGGACGGACACACACATACACAGACACTCACACACACCCTTACAGACACACACACTCCCACACCCACACAGGCATCCTCTCAGAGACTTAGAACACTCTACACTCATGCACACACATATGCACTCTCTGTTCCCGGAGCGGGTTGCGCCCGCCGCCCGGGCGCTTCCGACCAGAAGCGAGAGCCCCTCAGGGCTCGCCTCCCCGCTTCACTGGGTAAGTAAAAAAACGATAAGAGTAGTGGTATTTCACCGGCGGCTGAAGCCTCCCACTTATTCTACAACAACCCCCCCACCCCAGAAACACACACACAGACAAAGACTGACATGCACACATATATATTGTGGGGTGAATTTGTACTTGCAGAGTTACATTGTACTTTGCTCAAAAACTGCATGAATTCATGTAAAACTCTGAGCTCAAAAACTGCATGAATTTATGTAAAACTCCGTTATCTCACTTTTTAGATTATAATCAATCTAAACATCATGGCATAGACAGAGAACACAGGGGGCTAACACCTTCAACATATTGTCTAGCTAACACCAATTGTTACAACTAACCTGAGAATGCAACTTTTAAAAAAAGGATTTGTGATTTACACATGAAAGAAGTGAAACTATCGTGGTATTCGAACAGATGAAAGACTCAACAGACAATCAAGGTATTTTTTAATGTATAATTTCAGTTACATCACACTGTAAAGTTTTGCGATAAATTCTGTGCCTTAGAATTGTGTCCTCCACTATCACCTGATGAAGGAGCGTCGCTCCGAAAGCTAGTGTGCTTCCAATTTAACCTGTTGGACTATAAGCTTAGTTAAGTATGTGTGAGTGTGATAGGGTATGTGTGAGAGGGTGCATGTGTTGGTGTGAGTGCAGGGGGTGTATGTGTATGCATATGAGAGAGAGCTTGTGTGTGTGTGTGTGTGTGTTTGTGTGTGTATCATGCAGCGGGGTCACCTGTCATGAACCCAAATTCCCGGTTGAGGCCATTCCCATGGGTACCAAACTTTGCCATTGGCTTCTGCTCAGCCATTCTGCTTTGTTGCCTGTCCCAAAGGATGGAGGATGGTCATCTGAAGATCTGAGGCCGAATGTCCCGGACTCCTGAAGTGTTTCCCGACTGGGAGGGAACACCCCTGCCTGGTGATTGTTGAGCCCAACTTAAAGAGGACTGTTGCGAGTGAATTTCTTTAGGAGCGTGCTTTTCTCTCATCGCCACTGAAATAACTCGACAGAAGCCAGTATCCCAGCACCAAGTCACCCTTTATTTGCATGTTGGGAGTCATCCTCAGAGCCAGCTCTCAGAGTGTGCAGGATGTCTGTCACTCATGTCAGCCAGGATTCCCTCATTTGACCAGGTTAACAGCCCCAATCAGGGACCTCATGTTTTATGCAAAACACTTGGCTGACCTCATTACAGTCACTACAATAGTGGGCTCAGATCCTGAAGAACGAGGTGAAAAACATTGTTACCTCGGATTATAACGGGATCTTGATCAGATGAACCAATGGGCTGAGAAGTGGCAGATGGAGTTTAATTCAGATAAATGCGAGGTGCTGTATTTTGGGAAAGCAAATCTTAGCAGGACTTATACACTTAATGTAGTGTCCTAGAGGGTATTGCTGAACAAAGAGACCTTGGAGTGCAGGTTCATAGCTCCTTGAAAGTAGATTTGCAGGTAGACAGGATAGTAAAGAAGGTGTTTGGTATGCTTTCCTTTATTGATCAGAGTATTGAGTACAGGAGTTGGGAGGTCATGGTGCGGTTTTACAGGACATTGGTTAGGCCACTTTTGGAATATTGCGTGCAATTCTTGTCTCCTTCCTATTGGAAGGATGTTGTAAAACTTGAAAGAGTTCAGAAAAGGTTTACAAGCTTGTTGTCAGGGTTGAAGGATTGGAGCTGTAGGGAGAAACCGAATAGGCTGAGACTGTTTTCCCTGGAGTGTTGGAGGCTGAGGGGTGACCTTATAGAGGTTTGTAAAATCATGAGGGGCATGCATAGTGTAAGCGGACAAGGTCTTTTCCCTGGAGTGGGAGAGTTCAGAACTAGAGGGCATAGGTTTAGGGTGAGAGGGGAAAGATATAAAAGAGACCCAAGGGGCAACTTTTTCACGCAGAGGGTGGGACGTGTACGTAATGAGCTGCCAGAGGAAGTGGTGGAGGCTGGTACAATTGCAACATTTAAAAGACATCTGGATGGGTATATGAATAGGAAGGGTTTGGAGGGATATGGGCCGGGTGCTGGCAGGTGGGACTAGATTGGGTTAGGATATCTGGCTCGCATGGATGAGTTCGACCGAACATCTCTGTCTACTGCACTGTCAACACCTGCTAACCACAGATTCCATCATAGTACAAAAAGCAAATTCTGAAAGAAACTTTTTAAAACACTGATCAACAAAGCAGAATGTCACCAGATAATAAGTTTAATTTTAATGTTAAATTTGCTTACATGGTATAGTATTGAAGGAACTTAATTAATTTAGTCCAGTTTTTGTCCTCGAACTCAAGATCCATTTTCAAATGACATCCCAGAAATATTGACTAACATGAGCAACAATATTGAGGGAAATGATTGACTGAGGGGCCCACACAGTCACAGTTAACGAATATCATCATGCAGGCATCTCGATTGCAGCTCATCCTGCATTTTTTCAAATGTTGGGCAATGGTGTACTCTCTGCAGAAAAATTGCATCAATCTGAGAAAAACGGTTTTGATACCGTGGAATTGATGCAAACATCACCTGGAGCACTGTGGCATTTGAGTTTTGTCTTGTTAACTCGGAGGTGGAGAAACAAAGGCACACAATTTAATTTCCTTCATTTGAATACAAATGTGACTTCTGTCATAAAAGACCACCAATTACACACACACACACAAAAGAATAAGCTTGTTGCTCATCCTGAAAAAAGATTGTCTTATTTCCTCTCCCTGCAATTGCATACAGTAATTAACTGTGGTATCAGTCTTGCTACAGGACTTATTTGTCCATTTTAACCTACTGAGTTTGATTGCAGTTCAACATGCCTTCTAGGATTTGGGAAGCTGCCTAAAGATGCAAAGGGCATTAATGGACTGAGCAATTTTATTAAATTGTCTGGGAACCAATCCAACAATTAGCAATTCATATATGATAAGCAGACAGTTAATACAAAATTAAATTCGATGAAGCATATTTAGTTGTGCCTATCTCACAGTAATCTTCAAAACAAAATCTGCTGGGGTTTAGGTTTAGCATCACCATGTGTGGCAATGGAGTAGTAACAAGAATGCATGTAGTATAAACAAGATGAACAGCTCCTTTCCACACCATAATTCAAGACCTATTTTTTATTGTCTTTTGAGTTACGTTCTTTCAATAAATATGATGTCAGTTTAATTGCTGTCTACGTTTTGGCCACACAGCATCAGGTTATCCTCCGACAGGTTTATTTGAAATCACAAGCTTTCAAACTGTAGCCCCTTTATCACTCTCCGAAAGCTTGTGATTTCAAATAAACCTGTTGGACTATAACCTGGCACATAGAACATAGAACATTATAATGCAGTACAGGCCCTTTGGCCCTCGATGTTGCGCCGACCTGTGTAACCAATCTAAATCCTATCTATCCTACACTATTCCATTTTCATCCATAGGTAAAAACAATGACTGCAGATGCTGGAAACCAGATTCTGGATTAGTGGTGCTGGAAGAGCACAGCAGTTCAGGCAGCATCCAAGGAGCAGCGAAATCGACGTTTCGGGCAAAAGCCTTTCCTGATGAAGGGCTTTTGCCCGAAACGTCGATTTCGCTGCTCCTTGGATGCTGCCTGAACTGCTGTGCTCTTCCAGCACCACTAATCCAGAATCCATTTTCATCCATATGTTTATCCAATTAAATGCCCTTAAAGTTAGCGAGTATACTACTGTTGTGGGCAGGACATTCCATGACCCTACTACTCTCTGAGTAAAGAAACTACCTCTAACATCTGTCCTACATCTATCACCCCTCAATTTAAAGCTATGTCCCCTTGTGCTGGACTTCTGAGTATGTCTACCCCAGTCTACCACCGGCACCTCCACATCATAGCTACATTTTTGGTGCCAAGGACATTTTTGTGTGTTTTCCTTCCAGAATTCACATTGTTGTTTAAACAATAGAAATTTCATGTCAAAAGAAAGTCACTGGGGCATCCCAAGAATGTTTGATATGAATCTCAGTTCTTTCTCTTTCGTAAAGTCCCAGTGTCCCCATGTTGGTTTACCCACTCAAAGCACTTTGTGTCCATACCATCAATTGAGGAACCAATGTTCACCTATCTGTAGTTGCCACAGGATACAAATCTACACACATAGAGATTTCATCCAGCTATTAAAAGACCTATAGCTGATTAAGATCTATGAAATGCATTGTACTCAAAGAAAATCAATCTCCTCCATCTCGGCTACGGTATGCTTTCTCTGCCAGCATGGCTGTTTGCTCAACTGGAACCACTCATTCAGAGAACAACAACTCAGATACACCAACATGACATCAAACTAAACAAAATCTGACTGCATTAAAGAGCTTGCAATGGTAATTGCAAAATTGAATTCAAAATTATGTAAAATGGAAAAGTTAATGGACTCCTTCCATATCACATAATTACAAAAACAAACATTTGCAGATACCAAGAACTTAAGTTTAACCAGGTAACTGTACTGACTGTCTTTAACAAATAACTATAAACTTGCATATACAATTATCAAATAGATTTTGGCTAAGCAATACTTATACAAGGATATTTTCTAATCAATCTGTTCAGAGATGGTACTACACAACGCTGGAGCCATTTCTCCACAGTGGCCTTAAATTGATATAACCTGTGTATGAGATACATAATCTCACAGAGTCCAGCCATATCAGTGCTGTGACCACAGAGGTTCTTCCTCAGCCCTCTCCAAGTTTTACCCAAGGTTTAAGGTTTAAGTAAGGAATGTGACAGAATGATAACTATTCATCTGTATGGTACGCTCCTCAGGGTGATCAATAACATTCAGGGCAAAGCAATTTACTTGAATAGTGCTGCTGTACTCAAATATATCCACACCATCATTGGTACACTGTTGTTGCAATATTTACAGTTTACAGCTTTACGGCTGCAATTCACCAGGGAAAAGCAAATTACTGTGGATACTGGAAATCTGAAATAAAAACAAATATCGTGCTGGAGAAACTTAGCAGGTCGGGTAGCTTCTGCATAGAGAGAAACACAGAGTTAGCGCTTTGAGTCCCGTATGACTTCTTCAGTACACAGGGTCACCTCCACAACACCCTTCATCTCCCTATGATCTGTACCAACAAGAAAGAGAAAAGCAGAAACATCTTGGGAATGGCAGAATGTCCAAAGTGCTTTCCGAATCACACACTGTCCTAATTTGACGTGTGTTGCAATTACTTCATTGCCAGTGGAAACTTACCCTACCCAATACCAGCACACATGTACAACAAACACTTTTAATGTGAACAGTTAATCACACTATCACGAAGATAGTTTTTCAAAAAGTACTTTGCTTAATCTTCGAGTTTGGACAATAGAAATTATACAGAGACAAAGAAATTATACAGAGACAAAGAAATTGAATTTTTTTGCAGGAAATGTTTCTGGTGATACAACTAGGTCCACTTTTGCTTCTCTATTAACTTTCCTTTAGAGTATATTTTCCTGATTGGTTAGTCTGGGTTTTTAAAAAAAAATCCTTAGTGTTTTCTTTGACAGTTTTCTCTCTCTTTATCTTGCTGGAGATTTGTATGCTCCCTATCACTTGCAGTTCTAAGGTGTTTTATTTTTGTTCTTGAAGTAACTGAATGATTTACCATTAGGTTTTGTTAACACAAATTGAAAACATTTGCTTTGAGAGAAGGCATCCCAGTAGCCTGATGCATTTGACAGGAAACTGATTTCATGCCAAATGGTAACATACTGGTTCCAGGCTGTTACAATGTTGGAAGGAGAAGAGGCCAACTCAGTGGACAGGCCTGGAAGGAGAGGCCAAACACAAGAAGCAAGCATGGGTGGGAACAACCACATTCTTATATAGACAGGTGTCACAAATAAAAGAAGTTCATGTTTTTGGTATCTATTCTGCTGTAGCACGGAGTATAGTCTGGACAGAGCGTGGAAACTGCATCCAATTCTGTCTTAATATCATAATTGGGATCATGTTGATAGGTAGGATCTGTATTTTTAGGTTTAAAATGTCTACCATCTGAAAGAGGCAAGCCACCCTGTAAGAGACCTTTTTCATGATCATGGTGGTCCGGGTGATAGCATTGTCATGCTGACAGTGTATTATACTCAACATTTTGGGATGTAAGGGTATATATATATATATACATACACAGGGACCGTGCATTTGTACATAAAATATTTAATATTTTATAAATAGTTAGAATGAGGTAATGCAATCAGTTTATATTTGGAACTTACAAATTCTTCATTGTAGCTTAATTCACAATAATGAATGCAAGTGAAAAATTAGAATAAGAGGGGATAAGTATTCAGCTAGAATTAATATTAACATCCATTTCAACTACACAAGTTTTGATTTAGTCTAAGTATCTGTACAGTTTGTTGTTTTTTGGAAGTACAGCTGTAACAATTCCCTTCATGAACTGGTTAGTAACCTGAGGTTTCACGAATTACATCTGATAGCCAAAAAATAAAAAGAAGTTATGCATTTTCTTTCCATACAAAAGCTGAGAAACAGCCTATGGTACAATAATTCACATTCCTTTCCCCTCCAACTTCCACCCATTTCCATAACTGGTTTTTGACAGTACTGAATTCTATTTTTCTCATTCATTCATGGTATGTGGGTGTTGCTGACTAGGTGAGCATTTATTGTACATCCCTAGTTGCTCTGGAAGAGGGTGGGGAGCTGCCTTCTTAACCCATTGCTATTGTAAATATTTAAGTTTAGGTAAAATGTTTCAAAATGCAACTTCATTTTTAAACATTTGAAAAGGAAATTTTGCAAACAGGAATCAAAGGGAACACTTATAGTGGGCGTCTGGCATCGTTGTAAAGTATCCACAGTGAAACAATCTCAAAATCGTGTCGCTTGCTCCACCTGACTTCTTCAGCCAGAGTCTCAGATACAGAAATTAATAAAAAAGTTAAAATTACAAAAACTAAAGACTATTTTCTGAACAAACTCTGAGTTTGGTTGTCTGTGCATATTTATGCTCTACTGATAGTACTATTCAGAAATAAAACTAATTTTCATTGACTAGGGCAAATATGATCAATACTTATGGTTTAAGGTCATGACTACATGCATTTATTTAACAACTTGTAAAAAAGCCATTTTCATTGCTCTTTAACCTTCCAAAAACAATTATTTGAAGATTGCTCATTTGAAAAGAGTCCGCTCTATATGGTCTTATCCTTTGAAAACCTTAAACTCTCAATGCAAACTAATTTTTGTTTACTGCTTGCCCAATTTAAATGCTCAATTTTGAGCTATCATATTTTTGTCACGTTCCCCAGGAACTCATTAGTGATTTTTTTTAAAGTACAGAAACTAATTGTAAGCCACTTCCAATATTTCTTCCTTGGAACAAACTCCCTTTGAGAGCAGAATGGGCTTGAGGCAAAGAATTTTCATTCAGGCTTTGGTTTGCTAGATAAATAAAGAAAAAAAAACAAGAGACCTAATACAGTAGGGGAATATGGGATTAATTTTGAAAATGCCTGATTAGTGCATTGCTACCCTCCAATAATTGTCTTTTGTTCTCCCTAGGCTTTTAGTTTATTAGAGTTTGGCATTTGTATTGGTCTGTAAAATCTGTCACTCAGCAGAAGCAGCTGGGAGGTGCTTTCATTAGTCCACTATTGGAATTCTTCAGGGATCTGCTACTACACAAAGCAATATAACACTTGGAAATTGATGTTTCTTCTATTCCATTTACTTTTATTTAAGAGCATAGTGAACTATTTTTTAGATTTGCTGCTTATATAATATTTATATTGTAAGCAGAGCTGCTGAATGATTTAACTTGTTTCCTTAATGACTAATTTAATAGTCATGTTTGTGAATGCTGTCCTCAACAAAATAATAAAGGGTTGTAATTTAAGTTACATGAAACTGTCCATATGTCTTTTGCTGTTAATAATTCTGCAAGGCTGCTAAAGGTTGATGGCATGCATATGTCTGCCGAAGATGAGAACAAACATCCATTTCTTCATCTGATTAATCTTTGCTGTTGGTTGAAGAGGCCAATCCTTGAGAGGCCCAATCTGCCACACAGGAAACTTCCACGTGTTATTGTGAGCTGTTGTTTTTGGTTTTAGGGTCTGTTGTCAAGCTGCTGCAGCCTTTGGTCATCATGGTGGGGCACAGCAGCTTACAGAAGGTGTCACCTCATTTTGTATTATCAGCTAGAGCCCACTGGGAGTAGCAAATGGTGCCAAGCCCTTCCTGTCAGGCCCGCAAACATCTTGAAGCAGAGCTTTGGGCAAACTACTTATCATCTGGTTCTGGCTACTGTAAAGGCAGTGTCTTTTTATACTTCTTAAATTTTTTAAAAAGATGGATTGACATGCAAAAAGGATTGTTTTAACAAGCATGGATGGCTGCATGGTCTGAAAGTAAGTAATTGGATGCTCATTGTGACCACTGTTTGCACAACTGTGAGTCACAGCAATGTTTGCAATGGAACTGGGTGTGTACAAGTGGAGCTATGGCTGGCAATAGGAAGCTGATTGATTTGTGAACCAGTGACAAATTATTGGTGACAAAGGCCTTCTGCTTGCCAACAACTATGTGACTAACTCTTGGGTAACTGAATAGCTTGGGGCTGAAACGAGATGCAGAAAAGACATCTCTATCAGCCAGGAGTTCTTGCTCTGTTCCCGGCTGCAGTAATCCCGTTTAAACCCAAAGAAAACTAGTTTTTCTTTCCTTCAGCAGTTGCTCTGACTTTAAATTGAGAAGGCTGAGACCATTTTATAAGTGAACCAGCAACTCTGTGCCTTTTGCAAATTCATGAATGCAATTAGAGATGGATGACTGAGAAGCAACTTTCTAACCAGCTCAAGAGTCAGAAGAAGATCTCAGCAATCTTTGTGAACAAGACCAACGAACTGCTTGTCCAGATTTTCCCTCCACTCATAATTCATATTTTTCGTGTGTGTGCTTGTATGTGTTTATAAAGGGAAATTTATAAGTGGACTACAGTTTTGATTTGTAACATTATATGCTGACAGTTCATAACAGTTCACCTGTGGCTGAAGTCAAATTACTTGTATAAAATAGTTATTAAAACATGTTTTAACTTTTAAACAAAGTTTGTTTATGTCATATGAGCTTTTACCTTATCTACCTTGCCATTTTTCTGTCTTAGACATTTATTTCACTCTGTAAAATTTTATTTAACAGTGAAACAGTCAGTACACTTTACTTCCTGACTTGCAGTCTGAGAGGAAACTCCAATGTGATTGGATGCTTATGCTATTTAACGATATTACTATGGCATGAAAAGTTCAATCCAGAGCACAGAAATCACCAGACTTTGTCAGTAGCTCTGAAGTCAGCAGTAAATACCATCAGTTACTGCTTACCACAAAATTCAGCCTGATAAACTCATCTCAATTTGCAGTGATTAGACTGAGTGAAATAGAGGGAACTCTTTATTATTTAATTCTGTAGGACTAAATATCTTTGAAATACTGCAAAAGTTAGATCATTTTATTGCAATTTAAATTTTGTGGCATTTTGACTTCAGCAAAAGATGAAACTTGATCCAGACACACATATTCACAATAATAAATGAAACAAAGGATTTCCATTCAGTTTACAATGATTAATATACCAGTTGCAGATCTCTGGCAAATAGTCTTTTTGAAGGTTCATTCTGTCTTGGCTCTGACAGTAAAATTACAATATCATTTAATAAATATTCCAGATTTAATTTTAACACATTGTAGGGTTGAATGATTTCACAATTTGAAATACTCCTGTATTGCCAAGGAGACAATGGCTTGGATTTTGTAGTCAGCAGTGAACAAATGATGATAGCAGTTCATTACACTTGCACTTGTCCACATATGTTCTATGAGGTTTCTCAGTGGAAATTGCTCAGATTAGAAAGTCATTTTGTAGAACTGATGAATCACTTACTTTTGAATTCCAATCCCCCAGAGATGTGGGCCAACATTCCATTAGCTTTTTTGTTCCAGTGTGTTGGCTTTTAGTGACTTCTGCTCCTCCATAGTTCATTGTCTCTCAACATTAATAAAATATTCCAATTTGTTTTTTTTGGATCCAAAAATTTATAGGCATCACATTTTTCCAGATTGAACTTCATCTACTGTAATCTTGCCCACTCACTTAAATCTGTTATACAAACATAAAATGCTACAAACACTCCATCAGTTCAGGCAGTGTCTGTGGACAGCAACAAAGTTAACATTTCATGGCAATGACCTTTCTTCAACACCGCGTTCACAGACTGAAATGTGAGAGTCTGGAAAAAAAGTGTCTTTGCAATCGGTGTCACGGTGAGGCATTCTGGGAAGGGTGTCCTCGCAGTCAGTGTGACAGTGAAGTATTCTGGGAAAGGTGTCCTCTCAGCCAGTGTGACAGTGAAGCATTCTGGGAAAGGTGTCCTCTCAGCCAGTGTGACTGTGAAGCATTCTGGGAAGGGTGTCCTTGAGGTCAGTATCACAGTGAAGCATTCTGGGAAGGGTGTCGTTGCAGTTGGTGTCACAGTGAAGCATCTGGGAATGGTGGTGTCACAGTGAAGCATTCTGAGAAGGGTGTCATGTTTGTTGGGAAGAAACAAAGATTGACATCACAGGAAAACTGGAGTGTTCTATCCTACTGCAGGAATAGAGACTCCAATGGAGAGAGCTGATTGGGAAGTAACAGGCAAGATCGTGTAAGTAGTTACAACTTTTATCGCTAATAGTTGCAAGGTATCTTTTAATAGTTATATTCTGTAGTGACAAGGAATAGGAAGAAAGGGCCCAAGAGAATTGATATTCAACCTCTTCCAAAGTTTTAATTTAAAGGGTTAAGTCATGGCAGGAGAGCTCAAAGGTGTGCTATGCTTCTCCTGTGCCATGTGGGAAGCCATTTCCATTGCCCAGGACCAGCAAGTGTGCAGGAAGTGTCTCCAGCTGTAGCTCCTGGAAGCTGGGGTTTCGGAGCTGGAGCAATGGCTAGGGACACTGTAGAGCATCTGTGAAGCTGACAAATTTGTGGATAGCATGTGCACAATACTGGTCACAATACAGGTGAAGAGACCCCAGTTGGAAAGGGAAGGAGTGACCACCAGACAGAGTAGGATGACTGCGCAGTGCAGGAGTCTTGTGTGGCTATTCCCCTGACAAACAGACATACCACTTTGGATACTCTTGAGGAGAATGGCCTCTCAGGGCAAAATAGCTAAATTTGTGGCACCAGTGTTGGCTCTGCTGCACAGAGGAGGAGTGGTAAGTGTGGAAATGCAAAAGTCATAAGGGATTCAATTGGAAGGACAATAGATTGGTGTTTCTGTTGCCACAAATGAGACTCCAGGATGATGTGTTGCCTCCGTGGTGTTAGGGTCAAGCAGCTACAGGGCATTCTTAAGGGGGAAGGTGAATAGCCAGTGGCTATGCTATACATTGCTGAATACGACATAGATAAAGAAAGGGATGAGGTCCAAACAGCTGAATATCGGGAGTTAGGAAGCAAGCTAAAAAGTAGGACCTCAAAAGTAGTGATCTCAGGATTATTACCAGGGCCACATGCTCATCAGAGTAGGACCAGCAGGATATGTCAGAGGAACATGTGCCGAAAGACGTGGTCTGAGGGGGAGGGTTTCAGATTCCTGGGGCACTAGGATTGGTTTGGGAGGAATGGGATCAGTATGAACTGGGTGGATGATGGCTGGGTAGGACTGGGACTGATGCCAAAGGGAGAGTATTTAAAAGAGTGGTTGGGGAGGATTTAAACTAAATTAGCCGAAGGATGGGAACCTGTACAAGGAGTCAGAGGAATGAAGCACAAGAAAAGACATAAAGGAGATAAGATGGGTAGAGGAATCAGTAGCCAGAATCAAACAAGGCCACAGTAAAAGATCGTCGGAATGGGACAAGGAACATTAAAACAAAAAGTCTTAAGCTTTTATGCTTGAATGCATGGAGCATTCGAAGTAAAGTGGATGAATTAATCATGCAAAACGATACAATATAGTTGGGATTAGGGATATACATAGCTGCAGGATAACCACGGATGAGAACTGAAGGTCCGGAGTATTCATTATCTGGGAAAGACAGACAAAAAGGAAAAGATGGTGGAGTTGCATAACTGGTTGAAGAGGATACAAACACAATATTGACATCATAGCTCTGACAATGTAGAATACGTGGGTAGAATTGAGAAATACCAAAGAGCAAACACATTAAAAAAGAAGGTGGGGGTGGATTATGGATCACCAAACTGTAGTTGTGATCTTGGGAATGGCATTATATAGGAAATCAGAGGTGCATGTGGTAAAGGAACATTTGTAATTACTGGTGACTTTAATCTGCATCTAGATCGGGCAAATCAAATTAGTTGCCATACCATAGAAGGGGAATTCCTAGGGTGTATACGGGATGGTTTTCTGGACCAAGATGTTGAGGAACCAAGTAGAAATAAGCCACCTGAGAGTTGGTGTGTGTAATGCAATGAATCGTTGGTAATGTAGTTTTGGGATACCTCTTGGGGATGAGTGACTAAAGTATGATAGAATTCTCATCAAGGTGTAGCATGAGATAGTTGATTCTGAGATGAGGGTATTTAATCTTCATAAGGGAAACTACGATGGTATGAGGTTCAAGTTGACTATGTTGGATTAGTATATGTTACTGAAAGAACAAAGAAATGGCCGATGAACTAAATTCATACCTTGCTTCAGTCTTCACAAACGAAGACATGAATAATGTACCAGAAATTTAGTGAGAGGCAGGAACTGAAACAAATCAGTACTAGGAGAGAAACAGTGTTGGAGAGGTTGCTGGGATTGAAAACTGATAAATCTCCAGGGCCTGATAATCTACATCCCAGAGTACTTAAGGAAGTGGCCCCAGAAATAACAGATCCTTTGATGATTATCTTCCATTACACTCTTTTAGACTCTGGAACAGTAACTACAGATTGAGGGCAGCTATTTAAAAAGCAAGTAGGGAGAAATAATAGGGAATTTTAGACTAGTGAGTCTGACATTGGTACTGGAGAAGATGCCAAAGACTGTTATCAAGGGTTTTAGAGTCGAGCACTTCAAAAATTGATTGAATTAGACAGAGTCAGCATTGATTTACAAAAGGGAAATTTTTTTGACAAATCTACTGGAATTTTTTGAGGATGTACAGAGTAGAGATGATCAGGGGATCCAGTGGATGTGCAGTATTTGAACTTTCAGAAGCCTATCGGCAAAGTTCCACGTAAGAGATTAATGTGTCAAATGAAAGCACATGGGATTGGGAATAGTATGTTGAGATGGGTAGGAATTTGGTAACCAGACAGGAAATGAAGAGTAGAAATAAACGGATCTTTTTCTAAATGGCAGCGGTGGCTAGTGACTAGAGCAGAGATCAGTCTGCGGCCCAAGCTAATTACAATATATATTAAAGATTTAGATAGTCATAGAGATGTACAGCATGGAAACAAACCCTTCAGTCCAACCTGTCCATGCTGACCACATATCCCAACCTAATCTCGTCCCACCTACCAGCACCCGGCCCATATCTCTCCAAACCCTGCTATTCATATACCCATCCTGATGCCTTTTAAATGTTGCAATGGTACCAGCCTCCACCACTTCCTCTGGCAGCTCATTCCATACATGTACCACCCTCTGTGTGAAAACATTGCCCCTTAGGTCTTTATTATATCTTTTCCCTCTCACACTAAACCGATGCCCTCTAGTTCGAGACTCCCCCACCCCAGGGAAAAGACTTGGTCTATTTATCCTATTCATTTCCCTCATGATTTTGTAAATATCTATAAGGTATAAGGTCCCTCAGCCTCCGACACTCCAGGGAAAACAGCTCCAGCCTATTCAACCTCTCCCTATAGCTCAAATCCTCCAACCCTGGCAACATTTTTGTAAATCTTTTCTGAACCCTTTCAAGTTTTACAACATCTTTCCAATCGGAAGGAGACCAGAATTGCACGCAATATTCTAACAGTGGCCGAAGCAAATGTCCTGTACAGCCGCACCATGACCTCCCAACTCCTGTATTCAATACTCTGACCAATAAAAGAAAGCATACCAAACACCTTCTTCACTATCCTAACTACCTGTGACTCCGCTTTCAAGGAGCTATGAACCTGCACTCCAAGGTCTCTTTGTTCAGCAACACTCCCTAGGACCTTACCATTAAGTGTATAGGTCCTGCTAATGTTTGCTTTCCCAAAATGCAGCACCTCACATTTGTCTAAATTAAACTCCACCTGCCACTTCTCAGGCCATTGGCTCATTTGATCAAGATCCCGATGTAATCTGAGGTAACCCTCTTTGCTGTCCACTACACCTCCAATTTTGGTGTCATCTGCAAACTTACGAACTATACCTCTTATGCTCACATCCAAATCATTTATATAAATGATGAAAAGTAATGGACCCAGCACCGATCCTTGTGGCACTCCACTGCTCACAGGTCTCCAGTCTTAAAAACAACCCTCTACCTTTGAGCCAGTTCTGTATCCAAATAGTGAGTTCTCCCTGTATTTCATGAGATCTAACCTTGCTCACCAGTCTCCCATGGGGAACCTTGTCGAACGCCTTACTGAAGTCCATATACATCACATCTACTGCTCTGCCCTCATCAATCTTCTTTGTTACTTCTTCAAAAAACTCAATCAAGTTTATGAGACATGATTTCCCCTGCACAAAGCCATGTTGACTATCCCTAATCAGTCCTTGTCTTTCCAAATACACGTATATCCTGTCCCTCAGGATTCCCTCTAACAACTTGTCCACCACCGACGTCAGACTGGTCTATATTCCCTGGCTTGTCCTTACCACCCTTCTTAAATAGTGGCACCACATTAGCCAACCTCCAGTATTCCAGCACCTTACCTATGACTATTGATGATACAAATATCCCAGCAAGAGGCCCAGCAATCACTTTCCTAGCTTCCCACAGAGTTCTCGGGTACATCTGATCAGGTCCTGGAGATTTATCCACTTTTATGCATTCCAAAACATCTAGCACTTCCTCCTCTGTAATATAGACATTTTTCAAGATGTCACCATGTATTTCCCTACATTCTATATCTTCCATGTCCTTTTCCACAGTAAATACTGATGCAAAATACTTCTTTAGTATCTCCCCCATTTCCTGCGGTTCCACACAAAGGCCGTCTTGCTGATCTTTGAGGGGCCATATTCTCTCCCTAGTTACCCTTTTGTCCTTAATGTATTTGTAAAAACCTTTGGATTCTCCTTAACTCTATTTGCCAAAGCTATCTCATGTCCCCTTTTTGCCCTCCTGATTTTCCTCTTAAGTATACTCCTACTTCCTTTATACTCTTCTAATGACTCACTCAATCTATCCTATCTATGCCTCAGATATGCTTCCTTCTTTTTCTTAACCAAACTCTCAATTTCTTTAGTCATCCAGCATTCCCTACACCTAACATCCTTTCCTTTCACCCTGGCAGGAATATACTTTCTCTTCACTCTCGTTATTTCATTTGTGAAGGCTTCCCATTTTCCAGCCGTCCCTTTACCTGTGAACATCTGCCCCAATCAGTTTTTGAAAGTTCTTGCCTAATACCGTCAAAATTGGCCTTTCTCCTATTTAGAACTTCAACTTTTAGATCTGGTCTATCCTTTACCATCACTAATTTAAAACTAGTAGAATTATGGTCATTTGCCCCAAAGTGCTTCCCTACTGACACCTCAGTCACCTGCCCTGCCTTATTTCCCAAGAGTAGGTCAAGTTTCGCACCTTCTCTAGTCTGAATCAGAAAATTGTCTTGTACACACTTAACAAATTCCTCTCCATCTAAACCCTTCACACTATGGCAGTCCCAGTCTATGTTTGGAAAGTTAAAATTCCCTACCATAACCACCCTATTATTCTTAAAGATAACTGAGATCTCCTCACAATTTTGTTTCACAATTTCCATTTGACTATTTGGGGTCTATAATGCAATCCCAATAAGGTGATCATCGCTTTCTTATTTTTCAGTTCCACCCAAATAATTTTCTTGGATGGATTTCCGAGAATATCCCTCAGCACAGCTGTAATGCTATCCCTTATCAAAACGCCACTCCCCCTCCTCTCTTGCCTCCCTTTGTATCCTCCCTGTAGCATTTATATCCTGGAACATTAAGCTGCCAGTCCTTCCATCCCTGAGCCACATTTCTGTAATTGCTATGATATCCCAGTCCTATGTTCCTAACCATTACCTGAGTTCATCTGCCTTCCCTGTTCAGCCCCTTGCATTGAAATAAATGCAGTTTAATTTCAGTCCTACCTTGTTCTCTGCTTTGTCCCTGCCTGCTCTGACTGTTTGACTTGTCTTTGTTCTCAACTGTACCAGTCTCAGATTGATCTCTTTCCTCACTATCTCCCTGGGTCCCATCCCCCCACCTTACTAGTTTAAATCCTTCCGAGCAGCTCTAGCAAATCTCCCTGCCAGTATATTAGTCCCCTTCCAATTTAGTGCAATCCGTCCTTCTTTTATAGGTCACTTCTACCCCAAAAGAGCTTTCAATGATCCAAAATGTGAATCGTTCTCCCATACACCAGCTCCTTAGCCATGTATTCATCTGCTCTATCCTCCTATTCCTACCCTCATTAGCTCATAGCACCGGGAGTAATCCAGATATTACTACTCTCGAGGGTTGCCTTTATAAATTCTGTAATCACCCTTCAGAATCTCAACCTTTACCTTTCCTTTGTTGTTGGTTCCAATGTGGACAATGACCTCCTGCCGGGCCCTCCACCCCTTGAGAACATTCTGCACCCTCTCTGAGACATCCTTGATCCTGGCAACAGGGAAGCAACACACCATTCTGATTTTTCGCTGCTGGCCACAGAAACATCTGTCTGTATCTCAGACTAGAAAGTCCCCTAACACAATCGACCTCTTGGAACCTGACGTACCCCTCATTGCATTAGAGCCAGTCTCAATACCAGAAACTTGGCTGTTTGTGCTACATTCCCCTGAGAATCCATTATTCTCTACATTTTCCAAAACAGCATATTTGCTTGAAATAGGGATAGCCACAGAAGACTCTTACACTAATTGCCTAGCTCTCTTACCTTTCCTGGAGTTAACCCATCTGTGTGACTGTATTTGTGACTTTTCCCCATTCCTATAACTGCCATCCACCACATCTTGTAAATTCCTCACTGCCTCTAACTGTCTTTCCAACCATACCATTCGATCTGATAGGATTCGCAACTAACGCATTTATTGCAGATATAATCTTCAGTAACAGATAAACACTCCCTAAACACCCACATCCGACAAGAAGAGTATATGACTCTACTAAAGACCATTTCTGATTCTTTCAATCTACAGACCCAGATAATAGCACTGTCTTACCCCTCTACAAAACACTGCTCCAGGTTAAAATTAATACGTATGGCTTATATTTTAATCAAGAGACATATCTCAATAAAACATATAATCAAGAAAGATGGGTATATGAATAGGAAGGGTTGAAGGGATATGGGCTGGGTGCTGGCAAGTGGGACCAGATTAGGTTGGGATATCTGGTTGGCATGGATGAGTTGGACCAAAGGGTCTGTTTCTGTGCTGTACATCTCTATGACTCTATGAGGTTCACTGCTGTGTCAGTTAGCAGTGTGGGTTTCTTCCTCTTTTTTTCTCTTCTGCACTGACCTCACCATGTGCTTCCTTTGTCTGTTCCTCTGTCTTTTAAAAGTGCTGTTGTTTTGACCTTTTTTTTTCCTCTGAAGTTCCAAAACAATGCAACAACATATAAAACAGTAATTGCTGCTCCCGGAATTCGATGAAATCACCTCCAACACCTAAAATACCTCAAAAAAGGAGCAGCCTGTTACAGATAGAAATTTTTCCTGTCTTCCATCTTGGATTATCTAGAATCCTCAGCTAAATGTAATATCTCAAAATTTACAGATGATACAAAGGTTGATGGAGGGTGAGCTGTGAGGAAGTTGCAGAGACATGACAGTGTGATTTAGACAGGCTGAATGAGTGGGCAAATGAATGGCAAATGCAGTATAATATGGATAAATGTGAGGTTAGCCACTTTAGCTTAAAAATAGGAAGGCAGATTGTTATTTGACTGGCTGTAAATTGAGAAAGGGGTATAGAGTCATAGAGAATCGATGAGACTTCTGTCTCGTTTTGTACCATCTGCTGAGAGTAAGCTTACAGGTGCAGAAGGCACTAAAGAAGCCATTCTGTATGTTGGCCTTCATAGTGGGAGGATTAGGGTTCAAGAAAAAGGATGTCTTGCTGCAAATACACAGGGCATTGGTGAGGTCACACCTGGAATACTCTGTCCAGTTTTGGTCTCCTTATCTGAGGAGGGGTACTCTTGGTATGGAGAGAGTGAAGTGAAGGTTTACCATATCGATTCCTGTGGTGGCAAAACTAATGTATGAGAAGAGATTGAGTCAGTTAGGATTGTATTCCTTAGAGCTTAGAAGAATGATCGGAGGATCGCACAAAATCTATAAAATTCTAATAGGACTAAACAGGTTAGATGCAGGAAGGATGTTCCCAAAGGTGGGAGAGTCCTGAACCAGGGGTTAAAGCTTAAGGAAAAGGGGAAAACCTTTTAGGACTGGGATGAGGAGAAATTTCTTCACCCAGAGAGAGGTGAGCCTCTGGAATTCATTACCACAGAAAGAGGTTGAAGCCAAAACATTATGGTGGTAGATATTAGGTCTTGTAACTAAAGAGATCAAGGACATGGAGGGAGGGCAGGAAATAGGGTACTGAGCTCAATAATCATACTGAATGACAGAGCAGGCTTGCGGGGGTCGAATGGCCTCCTATCTGTATATTTTCTGTGTATGCTGGGCATCTCAGGAAGAGGCTGAGGTGGATCAACCATTTGGTATTTTTGGCTGAAGGTGGTTGCAAATGTTTTAGTCATTTTCTGTCTGCAATGTTATGCTGAGCTCCTCTATCATTAAGAATTGGGGGTGGGGGGGGGGGGGGGGGGGCGTGTTTGTGGAGCTTTGCCTCTGGTTTAGTCATCCATCAAGATACATGACAAAACTGCAGATTTTTGATCTGATAAGTCGGTTGTGGGATTGCTTAGCTTTGCCTAGAACGTGCTGCTTCCACCATTTATTACGCCCATAGCCTAATATTGTGGCTTCATCACACCAGCAATTCATTTTTATTTCGCACTCCTGCTCAACTAATGAGATTTGACCCCCCAGGCTTTCGAGTAATGGTAGAATGAAAGTTATGCTGTGGCACAAGGCTACAGTTTGTGGTTGAATCCAATTCTATAAGTAATGATGGCTCACAGAGCTGCTAAAGCTGTTCTGAATCAATCCAATTTAATATGGCAGCAGTATTCACACAATGTAATGGAGGATATACTCAGTGCAAAGATAGGACTTACTTAGCACACTATGTGGTGGTCACTCCTACCAAAACTGTCATGGACAGAAGCATGTGCAAAAGACAGATTGTTGAGAATGAGGCCAAGTTGGTATTTTCCACTTGGCCATCACCTGCTACAGAGCCAGTGCGACACACATGTCCTTCAGCATTGCTAGCCAGGTCAGCACTGGTGTTACTGAGATACTCTGGGTGGCAGGCTTCAATATTCATTACCAACAATAGATTTCATGCCCTAGCTACTGTACATTCATTGCTTCCTCCAAGTAGTGTTCAGCATGGAGGAGCATTGATTCATCAGCTGAGGGAAGGTAGTATACAGAAACTAGCAAGAGATTTTCCTGTCCATGTTTGATCACAAATCATCAAAATTCATGTGGGTTATTACAGTCAGTGTTGAGAACTCCCTGGACCATTCCCTTCTGACTGTATACCAATACGCCACCACCTCTGCTGGGCCTAACCTGCTGTGGAACAGCAGATGTCCAAGGATGATGATAAAGGAAACATCAAAACACAGAAAATAGGAGCAGGAGTCGGCCACTGACCCTTTGAGCCAGGTTCGCCAATCATGGCTGATCATCCAATTCAATCCTCTGTGTGACGATACCATGGTTTTGAGAGGTACATTTAGTTCATGTTCTTTTTTGAAGCGAGGTGCTGAACTAGAGATGAGGAGTTGTCTCCGCCAAGCCAATAATGTAAACAAATTGTGAGGCCCTGACATTTTTAAAAATAAAGTTAGAACAGTAGAAGCAGCATGAATAGTTGGAGTCAGGCTCCCATAGAATCTGGGTTTTAGCTTAGCTTAACTTTCAGCAGTTGGGGTTTTGAAGTTGGTTGGGTAATCTGCTATAAGAACATAAGAAATAGGAGCAGGAGTAAGCCATACACAGTATATCTCTCTGCCACAGCAATAAGCTTAAGTTCTGTTTGTCTGCCCGAATTTTCTCTTGATGTTCTTTTCTCCTGGACTGGGGAAACATTGCATGTGGGACAATTTATTTTACTGAATTTACCTTTGCCAAGGCTGTGTTTATCGGATGTTACTATAATGCAACAATTACTATTTAGTAGCTAAATAATCTATTATTAAGTTTTTGAATAGTGTTAAGTTATTCAAATTCTTCTTCCTTTTATTTGTGTTTGAACTGGGTATGAGAATAAAATGTGTTTAACTTAAAGCCAAGTAGTGTGAACAATTGAATTACATCTGGAACACAACATTTTACACTGTCCTTTAAGGTAAACGTTACGGTCAGGCTATCTCCTTGATATATCTGGAGTGGTCTGATCTGGTCCATAACAACTGTTTCAGCTTTTACCCCATAACTTTTGATCCATTTTAGGTGTCAGGGTGAGATGCTCTTCGGAGGGTCAGTGTAGACTCGATGGGCTGAATGGTCTGCTTCCACACTGTAGGGTTTCTATGATCTATTCTATGATCATGATAAAACACTCAGGTCTTATTGCACTTTCCTTTTCCCAATCTCTCACCATTCAGATAATAATCTGCCCCCCCCCCTTTTTTGCTACCAAAGTTGATAACCTCTTATTTATCCACATTATCCTTCATCTGTCACAGATTTGCCAACTCGTGCAATTTGTTTAAGTCACACTGAAGCATCTCTTTATCCCCCACGACGTTCAACCTCCTACCCAGCTTTGTGTCATCTGCAAACTTGGAGATATTATGTTTAGTTGACTTGTCAAAATCATTACATATATACATTATGAATAGTTGGGTTCCAAGCACTGATTCCTGTGCTACTCCACTAATCACTGGCTGCCACACGAAATAAGACCTTTTTAATGCGACTCTTTGTTTCCTGTCTGCTACTTTGTTCTCTATGTCATTAATGACACTTAATCCTATGTGCATTAGTTAATCTCTTATGGGACCTTATGGAAAGCCTTCTGAAAGTCCAAATAAACCACATCCAGCGGCTCCCCCATGTCAATTCTATTAGTTCTACCCTCAAAAAAACTCCAAAAGATTTGTCAAGCATGATTTCCCTTTCGTAAATCCATGCAGACTCTGTCCAATCCTATTACTGTTTTTCAAGTACTCTGCTATTAAATCTTTTACAATAGACTGTAACATTTTTCCTACTATCAGTATCAGGCTAGTTTCCTCTTTTCTCTCTATTTCCTTTTTTTACATTAACCAACTTCCATCCATAGGAGCTGTTCCAGTCTATAGAGTCTTTAGAAGGAGCTTTTAACTTTGACTGTGGAGGTACCTTTCTGGGTAAGGTATATGGTGTCAGGCTGGTGCTTGACATTGGTATGTCCCAGACATTAGTGAGGACCTAGAAACAAATGGACAATGTACCTTTGTTATTTACTGTATTTAGATGAATACCTGTTGGTCTGTTATTGAAATTTCTTGTTATAATTTTTGATGTAACTTAGAGACTTCCTAGGACAGACCAGGTCAGTTTGCCAGATTTCCCTCCCTAATGAACATTTGTGAATCAGAACTTATGACAATTCTTTAGGTTTCAACTCATGATTACTAAACATAGCTTTTCATTCTGGATTTATTCATTAGCTGAATTAAAATTCCTGAAGCTGCCATGACGTGATTTCGCCTCATGTCCCGAGAGCATTAATCCAGACCCCTGCATTGCTCTGCCAGTAACATTTACATGATGCACTTCGGACAGAAATTGAGAATCAAAAGAAAAGCTAGGACTCAACACTGAGGAAGATTAATTAGAAATCCACAAAGTATTGCGGTCTATTCAACTTGTAATCAACATTATAAACAAAACTTTAATTCTGCAAACATATCATAGAAGAATTAGAGTTGAAAGATAAATTTGTCATGTGGGATGTGTGCCTGCTCCAGTGGTTTGTGATGAGACTACCTTTAATAAACAGTAACAGTAGGTATGTAAGGATGTGTGTACTTCAGAATGGGAAAGAGTATGCAATTCATAAACCATAATTATTATGCATTTCAGAAGAGGAGGCAGTCTGGCAACAGCAGTAACCTGTTTGATTCTGAAGCTAAGGTGGGTACAGCCTTCATCTTTGACACATCTGCTTTGTTTCCTTCATCTTGGATTAGGGCTCGAGTCATAATTAATCTTCAAAGAAGATTCATCAAACAGATTAACCACTCTGACCCCTCTAATTTAACCCTTTATGAATTGCATGCCCCGAGCATCTCATTTTTGTTTGAATGTTTTTGCTGGTGTACAGAAATATTAACTTGTTTAAGGAGGAAGCAGAGGTAATATTCTCTAGTCCTCCTATCTGTATCATCAGTTCATCTCTTCTTGCTATTTTCCCAAATTACTAGAATGATCCCTATAGGATTTATTTTCAAATTTTTGAATAGAAAGCATTTTTTCACTTAATTTTGAAAAGGGCAAGTCCTGTCTAATTCTAAACAGGAACAGAGAAATTGTACCCATTAGTAAAAATTGAGCAAATTGCTTATTTGATAGGAACAAAGAAACCTAGAGTAGACGTGTGCCTTCAACTATATTTTGGCTAATCTTCTATCTCAATGCAATTTTCCTACGTCATCCTCATGACTCTTTAATATCTAAAAAATCTGTTGATCTATCTTGAACATACTCAATGTCTTAAAGAGGATTCCAACAATTCACTATTCTTTGAGTAAAGACATTTCTCCTAAATTGTCTAACCTTTATTTTGAGACTGTTTCCCCTTATCTATTGTGCTAATTATATCTCCAAAAAACTAAGCTTGTTAAACATGATTTCCCTTTTGTAAACTATGTTGACTCTGCATAATTCTACTATTATCTCTGTGTCCAGTTATCACATTCCTTAAAGATTCTAGCATTTTGCCTATTGGTGGCTGACTAACAGTTTTCTTTATCATTCATTGGATGAGAGCATCGCTGTCTGAACCATCATTTATTGAATGCTTCTAGTTACCTTTAAGAGTGAATAGGTGAGTTATCTTCTTGAATCACTGTGTCCATTTGGTACAGGTTCACCCACAGTACTGTTAGCAAGTTCGAGGATTTTGAACCAAACGCACTGAAGGAAAGGCGATATTTTTCTAAGTCAGGATGGTGAGTAGTCTGGATGGGAACTGACAGGTGATGGTATTTCTGTGTTTCTGCTACCCTTGTCCTTCTAGATGGACATTGTTGAGAGTTTGGAAGCTGAAAAGGACCTTGATGGACATTTGCAGTGTATCTTGTTACACAATGATGCTACTGTGCATTGGTGGAGGAGGTAGTGAATGAAATCCCATACACAAACACTCACTTAGGCTACTTCATCCTGTATGGTGTCAAGCATATTATTGGAGGTGCACTCAACCTGTGGGGTAAATGGGGAGTACTCCATCAACTGGGTAAATTGAGCATACTTCTGACTTGCACCCTGTAGATGATGGGTAGGCTTTGGCAAGTCAGAAGGGGACTTATTCACTTTAGGATTCTTAGCTTCTGACCTGCTCTCATAATCATAGTATTTACATGGCTAATTCAGTTCAGTTTCTGATCAATGGTAACCATCAGGATTTGTTAATGGGGAATTCAGTGATGACAATGCCATGGAATGTCAAGAGGGAGGGAAGGACATGGCCTTTACCTGCCATTAGTGTGGTGCAAATGTTATTAGTCAGTATATTGTCCTGGATATTGTCCAGATTTTGCTGCAGGCTGCATCAGCGCCTGAGAAGTTGCAAATGATGCTGACATTGTTGAATCATCAGCGAACATCCCAATTCTAACCTTAGGACAGAGGGAAGGTTATTTTCAAAGCTAAACAATGATTAGGCCAAGGACACTACCCTGAAGAATTCCTGCAGCAATGTCCTGGAGCTGAGATGACTGACCTCCAACAGCCACAACCATGTTCCAATTTACTAAGTATGACTCCAACCAATGGAGAGCTTGCCCCCGATAGCTATCAATTCCATTTTTGCTAAGGCTCCTTAATGTCACACTCAGTCAAACAAGGCCTTGATGGCTAGGCCAGTTAATGTCCATCTCACCTCTGGAATTCAATTCTTAATATCTATTGAACCAAATCTGTAATATAGTCAGGAGCTGAATGAATTCAGCAGAACCCAGAACATCAGTGAGCAGGTTATTGTTGAAAAGGAACTGCTTGATAGTATTGTTGATCAACAGTAAAAGATGTTGGAAGGAATCTTTGAGAGTAAGATGTACATGTATTTGGAAAGGCAAGGATTGATTAGAGATAGTCAACATGGCTTTGTGCGTGGGAAATCATGTCTCACAAACATGATTGAGTTTTTTGAAGAAGTAACAAAGAGGATTGATGAGGGCAGAGCGGTAGATGTGATCTATATGGACTTCAGTAAGACATTTAACAAGGTTCCCAATGGGAGACTGGTTAACAAGGTTAGATCTCACGGAATACAGGGAGAACTAGCCACTTGGATACAGAACTGGCTCAAAGGTAGAAGACAGAGGGTGGTGGTGGAGGGTTGTTTTTCACACTGGATGCCTGTGACCAGTGGAGTGCCACAAGGATCGGTGCTGGGTCCACTACATTTTGTCATTTACTTAAATCATTTGGATATGAGCATAAGAGGTACAGTTAGTAAGTTTGCAGATGACACCAAAATTGGAGGTGTAATGAACAGTGAAGAAGGTTACCTCAGGTTACAACAGGATCTTGATCAGATGTGCCAATGGACTAAGAAGTGGCAGATGGAGTTTAATTCAGATAAATGTGAGGTGCTGCATTTTGGGAAAGCAAATCTTAGCATGACTTATACACTTATTGGTAAGGTCCTAGGGAGTGTTGCTGAACAAAGAGACCTTGGAGTGCAGGTTTATAGCTCCTTGAAAGTGGAGTCAATAGGATAGTGAAGAAGGCATTTGGTATGCTTTCCTTTATTGGTCAGAGTATTGAGTACAGGAGTTGGGAGGTCATGTTGAGGCTGTACAGGTCATTGGTTAGGCCACTGTTGGAATATTGCATGCAATTCTGGTCTCCTACCTATCGGAAAGATGTTGTGAAACTTGAAAGGGTTCAGAAAAGATTTACAAGGATGTTACCAGGGTTGCAGGATTTGAGCTATAAGGAGAGGCTGAACAGACTGGGGCTGTTTTCCCTGGAGAATCGGAGGCTGAGGGGTGATCTTATAGAGGTTTACAAAATTATGAGGGGCATGGATAAGATAAATAGACAAAGTCTTTTCCCTGGGGTCGGGGAATCCAGAACTAGAGGGCATAGGTTTAGGGTGAGGGGAATGATATAAAAGACATCTTAGGGGCAACTTTTCCATGCAGAGGGTGGTACGTGTATGGAATGAGCTGCCAGAGGAAGTGGTGGAGGCTGGTATAATTGCAACATTTAAAAGGCATCAGGATGGGTATATGACTAGGAAGAGTTTGGAGGGATATGGGCCAGGTGCTGGCAGGTGGGACTAGATTGGGTTGGGGATTATCTGGTCAGCATGGACAGGTTGGACCGAAGGATCTGTTTCCATGCTGTACATCTCTATGACTCTAGACTGATGCTGGATATTAGCTGGTTTTGATTTGTCTTGCTTTTTATGTATGGGATATACCTGGACTCAATTGGCTGGATTGTTGGTTTACAGAGCAGTGTGATGCCAACAGCATATGTTCAATTCCCAACACCGGTTTGAGGTTACCACTAAGAACTCTCCTTCTCAACCTTTTCCCTCACCTTAAGTCTGGTGGCCTTCAGGTTAAATCACCACCAGTCTATTCTCTCCTTAATGAAAGAGCAGCCCCTATGGTCTGGTAAGACTATGGCAGCACAACAATACCTAGGCAATTTTCCGCATTGTTGGGTAGATGCCAATTTTTTAACTATTGGAACAGCTTAGCTAGAGGTGTGGTAAGTTCTGAAGCAGATGTCTTCATTACTGTTGCCAGATTTTGACAGGGGCCATAGCCTTTGCTCATCTAGTGCCTTTAGCTTGATCTTGATATCATTAGCTTAAGACTGGCTTCTGTGATGCTGGGACCTTTGGAGGAAGTCACAATGCATCATCCACTCAACATTTCTGGCTAAAGATTGCTGCAAATATTCCATTTCTATCTTTTGCACTTATCTGTTGAGCTTCCCATCATTGAGGATAGGGTATCATTGGAGGCTCCTCCTCCCAGTGAGTTGTTGAATTGTTCTCATCATCAAAACTAAATGTGGGGATTCTGTAGATCTTTGATCTGATTCGATCCATTGGTTGTGGAATTGCTTAACCCTTGCTGCTTATATTGTTTGGCACATACTTACACTCTGTTGTAATTGCATTCAGGTGACAATTCATTTTCAGATATACCTGCTGCTGCTCCTCCGGACTTGCTTTCTTGCACTCTATTTAAACCAGGATTGATCCCTTGTTTTAATGCAGAGAATATGCTACTCCCACAGAACCAGGATTTCAACTTAGCTTGTGGTTGGGGTTTTGAAGTTGGCTCTGCAAGCTGTTTCATCCTTCTCTGCCACTGCAAAAAGCTAGAGTTCTCTCTCTCTGTCTAAATTTTCTCTTGGTGTCCTTTTCTCCCGGACTGGGGAAACATTGCATGTGGGACAATCTGTTTTACTGAATTTGCCTTTGCCAAGGGTGTTTTTATAGGATGTTATTATATTGGGAAAGTTGCTGTTTAGTGAGTAAATAATCTAACAGTGTTAAGTTTTCCAATAAAGCTATCCCAATTTGTCTTTCTTTTGTTTGTAGTTTAACTTTGTGCAAGAATAATGTACATTTTGCTTAAAGTCAAGTAGTGTGACGAATCGAATTACATTCAGAACACTGCACCTTGCCTTTAAATAAGATAAAAGTTAAGTGTAAGGTCGAGACTATTTCCATGATATACGAGAAGGGATTATGGCCTGGTCCATAACACAGACCAGATCAAGTAAGGATGGCAGTTTTCCTATCCTAAAGGACATTGGTGAATCAAATGCTTTTTTAAAATAACAACTGAAAATGGTTGAAAGGTCATCATTTAATTGAATTTTTTAAAAATCTGGAATTAAGTATCACAGTCTGCAATGGTGGGTTTCAGACATTATTCCCAGATTTGTTGGGTCTCTGGATTACACATCCAGCAATAATACTGCTACATCATCGCCTCTCCTGCAGTTTCTCATTTTTTCCATTTTCTTTCTTAAATAGTGGAGTTAAATTGGTTACCATTAAATCTGGAAGAAGTGGTATCTGATCTGTAGCATCTTAGAATGTGCTCACTAACACACCCATTGTCTCTGTATGGATGTACATATCCCTTGGGCCTTTTTATGTCACTTCCCAATTTACTACTGCCGATTCATTCCTTATTTTTAAACAAAGGAAATTACAAAGGTATAAGACCATAATTTTGGATTGAGCTACATCGCTTTCAAATATAAAATTCTTCTCCCAGGGTTTCTTTTTAGAAAGATTCATTTTACAAAAACTCATAATAGGAATTTGTCCTTCAAAATAATATTAATTAGGTTTATCTCGTGATTATTGTATGACCCTTGTTATATGCACCCCTCACTTCCTGATTTATACGGTCTCCAAAATTACTACTGCTCTTTGGTGTCCAGTAAACAACTCCTACCAATGTTTTCTGTACCTTGCTGTGTCGCCCCATCCAAACAGATTCTTCTGATCCAAGAACCACCCCCCCCCCCCCCCCCCCATCCCACACACACCTCTTTATTATGTTGTACTTTCATCTTTTGTTAAGAATATCACTTTTGCCTTTCTGCCGGTCCTTCCTATATGTCAAATATCCTTGATTTTTCAGTTCCCAGCCTTTGTCATCTCTCAGTCATGTCCCCATAATAATTAACTCATACTGGTTTATTTCTATTTGTGCTATCAATATTTCAAATTCTGTATTCATTCAGATTCTTAGACTTGAGTTGTGCCTTTTTAACATTTTTTTGGATTTTGATCAAATTTGATGCTCGCCTTTGTTTCAGTTGCTCTTCAATTTTACATCTTACTTGTCTTTTGACCATTACCAGCTTTGTTTTCCTCCAATCTCAATTCCATGTGAAGCTCCAACCCTCCTTTCAAACTGCTTGTAACCTACTCAACAGCACTAAAAAATCTCCTTGAGGGATATCGATTCCAGTCTTGCTCAAATGTAATATATAATAGTGGCATTGTCACTAGATGTTTTCAAAACCCAAAGCTAATGATCTGAGGACATCAATTCAAATCATACAGATGGTGAAATTTTTAATTCAATGAAAAATCCAGAATAAGAAGCTAGTACATTTAGTACACTAATGTCCTTTATGGAAGAAAATTAAGCATCCTCACCTGGTTTGGCCTACATATGACTCCAGACCGTCCGTATATGCTGGCAGAGCAGACAGGCTTTATCAGGCAGGAAGGGACTCTCTTCTGAGAATTTGAGTCGGTTGGGCCTGTATTCATTGGATTATAGAAGAATGAGGGCGACATTATTGAAACATACAAGATTCTTAGGGGACTTGACAGGATAGATGCAGAGAAGTTGTTTTCCCTCTGGGGAGAGTCCAGGATCAGAAGGCATAATCTCTGAATAAGGGGTCACACACGTAAAAGAGACATGAGGAGCAATTTCCTCTCTCAAGCATCGTGAATCTGTGGAATTGTTTAATCCAGAGGGCTGTTGAGACTGGGCTATTAAATGTCTTCAAGGCTGAGCTGGAAATATTTTTAACCAGTCATCCAGTGACTCAGTGACACCCTTGACCAGTCATCAGGGAGACAACTCAGCATGCTGAAGTCACACTGACAGTCACAGTCACACCTGACTGTTACCTTAACTATTGAATCTCCTAACACTATTGTTCAACTCTTCTTGCTCCCTTTCTGTGCAGCATGATTCACTGGTGGTCCCATGGACTTGACTTTGGTTGCATTCCTCGGAGAAACTTTGTCAAAATGGAAAACCAGTTGGTGAGATAGATAACTCCGGAGACTTGTACATTATCTCCCTGGTCTGTCTGCTGCAGGACCACTAACTCTATCATTCTGTTATACTACAGAAGTCTGTTATCTTTTATAAATAAATTAAATCATTTGCCCTAAGAAGTCAATTCCATTCAGTAATGTTTTATCAAAGGATCTATTGTGCAAAGTACTTACTTTATCAATAGTGTCAAGACAATCCTTGCATATTGATTCTTAACAGGGCTTAATAAAAGGAGAATGAGGTATGAGAATGAGACAAGGGGGTCCTTAAGAGTCATAGCGATGTACAACATGGAAACAGACCAGTGGGTCCAACTCATCCATACCGACGAGATATTCTAACCTAATCTAGTCCCATTTGCCAGCATTTGGCCCATATCCCTCTAAACTCTTCCTATTCATATACCCATCCAGATGGTCTTTAAATGTTGTAACCGTACCAGCCTCTACCATTGCCTCTGGCAGCTCATTCCATACATGCACGACCCTCTGTGTGAAGAAATTGTCCCTTAAGTCCCTTTATCTTTCCCCACTCACCCTCAACCTATGCCCTCTAGTTCTGGACTCCCCCACCTAGGGAAAAGACCTTATCTATTTATCCTAGCCGTTAATGAATGGCAGGACACTAGGAAGCACAGAAGAGATGTGACTGCACTGGAGGGGTTGCAGAGAAGTTTCACCAGGATGTTGTCTGGGATGGAGCATTTTAGCTACAGAGAGAGCCTGGATAAACCTGGACTTTTTTTTTTAAGAACAGAGAATGCTGAGGGGGAGACCTGATTGAGATGAAGATGATTATGTGGGACATGGGCAGGGTGAGTAGAAAGCAGCTGTTACTCTTTCTGAAGGGTTAACAACAATGGGCCATAAGTTTGAGCTGAAAGGCAGAAATTTAGACAGGGTTTGAGGAAATCTTTTCACCCAGAGGATGATGCACAGCTTGGAAGGGTAGCTAAGGCAAAGAAAACCTCACGATTTTTCAAAAAATATTTGGATAGGCCAAGTGCTTGTAAGTACGGCTTGTGTAGATTTAAGAGTAGTTGGTACAGACTCGATGGCTGAAGGGCTTCTTCTATCTTGTATGATTCTACGTTTTATCCCGGTGTTACAACAGATAAGATACAACAATGCAATATAGTCCATATCAGTGTTGTCAGGTGCTCTACAGCATCTAACTCCACAGAAGATTGAATCTGAACATTAAAGCAATGCTTTTTTGAAGAAGGGATGGTAGATAATCTTTCGCATAAATTCCCAGATATAAGACACAATTTTAACCCAAAAATCAGATTCAAGGCGTCTAATTATTTATTTCAATCAGAAAAATAGTTTTTTTTATATCAATCCATTTGAAATGTGGGATATCACATCTCTGGGTGAGGTAGGACTTGAACCCAGAGCACTGTGTTACAACACCCCAAACCTGAGGTGGTGGTCATCCAGGTGCTGGAATAAACACAATCATGATCAAAAATCAGAGGCGTTTAATGTCCACAAAATCATTGATCCAAATTGGTCTGATGGAAGCATATTCAAAACACGATTCAAACAATACACGCCTGACCATCAAAATAAATCAGTTTTGTTCGTGAATCTTTACACAAGTGAATTTCTCATCAACTAAAGGAAGGGGCAAGGAACAGCAATATGCTATAGAAATAGCTATACAGACTGTCTAAAAAAAGGCACTAATTCAGTAAAGCATGTAAATAAGAAAGACTATTCTGAACATTAGCCCTTATGGGGCTGTTCATTTACAACATACGCTTCTTTTTTGCAGCTAAGCCTGGGTATGTCAAAAACAGTTATGAAAAGAATTAATCAACTAAAACTAGGATGTTGAAGGAAAGACCATTTCTTAAAACCATCCAATTTGGTTTTATTTGTGACTACTTGAAACAGTAACTGCGGTTATCTGAATTAAAACTGAAGGCTGACATCAAGGGAAACTTTTAAAATTTGGATGATTTTTGTACAGTGTTTGTGAAATATATCAAATTCTAGTGGTACTATTCTGACAATGCAGCCTGTTGCGTAAATTCAGTCTCTTTGATCAGATCCACAGACATGAGTGGTAATGATGTCGTTAAGTTTTTAAGCAATAAACACTTGTACATGGACAGATTACAGACATGATGAGAACTAGTTGTGTAATCTTAGGGTAACTGAATTAAATACTGCTGAAGCCTTATACTCTCAAATACACAAACTGGTCAGTAAAGCTGTGTCCATGCACAAATTTGGGTGGCTATTCATGCTGCAAATAATACATTTTCTCATATCAATTTTTAAATTTTCAACATGTACGTGATAAACAAAAAAAAGGTCCTTTAAATATTATGAGATGATGCTGTGCACTGCAGCATTAGTGACAACATGACAAAGGGGCTGAGAAGCTAAGGTTCATCAGAGGGAACAGCAGTGAATTCTACCAATCCAAGGTGGGAAAAAATGAAAAATCTAAGAATTTGACTAAAGAAATTTGATCTGTTTACAAAACTCGAATAAGATCCAATGAAATACGATTTCTTGTGTGGTCAATCTCTAGCACTTTAACTTCCACCCTTTCACCCGGTCCAAGACCTAGACTTCGACGTCTTGTAGTCGCGGGCAGCTTGTCTGCTGTAATGTACCGAATCGGGATCAGACCAGATCGACCAACACCAATGTCAACGAAGACACCAAAGAGAGTAGCATTTTCCACTCTTCCAGTTAAAACAGTTCCAGTTCTCAAGTCATTAAGAGAAACAATGTTCCTTTTAAAATCCTGCTGCTCAAATCCTGCACAGACACAAAATAAGGCAGATTAGATGAAAATTCAATTCTTGCAGGACAAAGAAAATGACAACATTTTGAAACTAAGATCAAATAGTGGATTGTTCAAATGGAATTCTTTTTATTCAATTATTCCCTTGACCTTGTCTTGTTTAGGCAGCTTATTGTGGTAACAAAATTTCTTTAAATTTCTAAGTCACTTCATAATACTCAATGACTCTCATATGACCAGCAAATATTTTAAAATTCTAGAGATATAAAAAAGATAAAATAATCAAACATATTTTATATAGTTCTGAGGATTGATGCATTGAGATTATGTTAGAGTAAATCTAGATTTTCAGGGGCGACGTGCTTTTGCTAATGGAATATCTGCTTAGCCAGAGTCAAGAGTAATGACTATGCCAATTAATTAGTTGTGAATTCTGTTCATTTATCTTGTTGGCTAAAATGACAGTTATTCCTTGCAGTAAATAAATAAAGAAGCAGTGTATATATAAGTACCAAATATATGTTCATATATGTTGCTTATTGCAATGGGAATGGAAAATAAGAATTGGGAAATTTTACTTCAGCTATGTAGGTCAGTGGTGAGACCACATCTGGAGTACTGTATAGTTTTGCTTGCTTATTTGAAAAAGAGATTATCCCTTTCAGAAGAAGTTCAGAAGAAGGGTTGTTAAGAAAGCATGTGGTGTTGTGGCTTTCAGTAACAGGGGGATCAAGTTTAAGAGCTGCGAGGTCTTGCTACAGCTCCACAAGTCCCTGGTGAGACCACACTTGGAATATTGTGTCCAGTTCTGGGCACCCTAGTATAGGAAAGATACAGAGGCTTTGGAGAGGGTGCAAAGAAGGTTTATCAAAATGCTGCCTGGACTGGAGGGCTTGTCTTATGAAGAGAGGTTGACTAAGCTTGGACTTTTCTCTCTGGAGAGAAGGAGGAAGAGAGGTGACCTGATTGAGGTATACAAGGTAATGACTGGCACGGATAGAGTCAATAGCCAGAGACTTTTCCCCAAGGCAGGATTGACTGGCACGAGGGGTCATAGTTTGAAGATATTAAGAGGAAGGTATAGAGGAGACGTCAAAGGTTGGTTCTTTATGCAGAAACTTGTGAATGCATGGAATGCATTGCCAGCGGTAGTGGTGGAAGCAGAGTCATTGGGGACATTTAAGTGCCTGCTGGACATACACATGGACAGCAGTGAACTGAGGGGTGTGTAGGTAAGGTTATTTTATTTTACTTTAGGATTAATCCTCAGCACAACATTGTAGGCTGAAGGGCCTGTTCTGTGTTGTACTTTTCTTTGTTCTATGTTCTAAGTTTAGAGAAGGTTCACTCAACTCACTCCTAGGATCTTACTAGAAAGGTTGAACAGGTTAAGTTCCTTTGTAGTTTAGAAGAATGAGAGGTGATCTTATTGAAACAGACATCATTTGGAGGGGACTTTAGAGGTATCTCTTTTAAGCAGAGATAAGGAGAATTATTTTTCTTTAAGGGTTGTTAAAGTGTGGAAACTTATTGAAAAAGTTTGAATGATAAGGAGCCAATATTTAAGAGGGTTCAGACAGGGAAGTGGACCTCAGACCACAACCAGCTCAGCCATGATCTTGTTGAGTGGTGCAGGCTTGAAGGGCCAAATGGCCTACTCACTGCTGCCATGTTCTTCTGGTTATGATCAACCTATGACCAACTTACTCAGAGGTAGATGTGCTGCCACTGAGATGAACCGTAGGGCACAAAGCTTCCAGTTTGTCAACCTGATGCGGTAATGCTGTTAGGCACTGGAAGGAGGGCTCAAGGAAAGCAGCTCACTAACAATGTAAGGAGGAGACCCAAGTAGTAAATGCCAATTCTAACTGTATGAAAGATCACTTGGTACAGGAAGATGTTTAGTTATCTTCACTGGCCAAGCAAGTAAATAGAAGACAGATAAGAGTTTCCAAAAATGCACAGTTTGTCACTGCCACTGAGTTCTCCTCGTGATAAAATTCTTGAACGGTTTAGATTCAATACCCTGAAGGTAGATTGGTACCCTTCACAACCTGGAAGTTTCTGGAACTGTGCCATTCAGTTTATTGCTTAGCAAGTTGAGGTAGTATGGGAAATCCTGAATTATTTCTAAACTGCATCCCCACAGGTGGAAGTATTGAACTGGAACTACTTACCCAAACGTACCTATTATGAGTCTCAAATCTTAATAAATGCAGGGTAATAAATGTACAAAAGTATTAGAAATACTTTTGTACAGACATGAGGTGTAGACACCTCATGCTGTCAATCATGGTTCTTTTTAATGTCTTTCTACATTTTTTAAACAACTAATTTGTATATATCATTTAGTTCCGGCTTAGCACGCACCTTCTGTTAAATCTCTCAGTATCACAACTTTATTCTTCAGTCTACTTACGAGCACTCAAGTATAATTATAGCTATTTGGCAAGGAAAAGAATTAGCGAAATAATAAAAAGTGAGGAGAAATGAAGTAACAATCGTTTTCTGTTAATATCCACTCCAGAACCAGTCATCTGTTTCTGATTCCACTAATCTAACAACCACAAATACTTCTGTGCGCATAACAGATCTGGCAGATTGTGTGAAAAGCTGAGTAACCTGCTCGTTGTTGTTCTGTTGAGTATTTCAGCCTACTACATGTCTGCCTTTTAGAAATAACCATCTTGAGAAGGTGAAGTGTGAAAACAAATCTCACAGAAGAAAGCAAATGTGGTACAAAGTCCTTAATTGCATGTGTGAATGGCATTAACATAATGATCAGAAAACATAACAGTACTGATCACAAAATAAATTGGCTTATTTTTACAGATGCCATCTATATCCAGAACCGATATACTCTAAGCAAAATTATAACTGATTTTAAGATTGTACTGAAGTGTTTTGAATTTCTGTGACAAAAAGATTATGTGATGAGAAACATGGCAATTATCTGACATTTTGATATACTTTTTCGGAACTTTTTATTGTTTTCTGAAAACCACAAACAAGTAAATCACAGAAGTATTGTGCTGGTAGATCTGTGGTATTAGAACCAGACCAGAATGTAATTATATCTCAATAATCTTTCTTAAAAGATATGTTAGTTTGTAATTTCTGGAACAGAACTAACTAACAGCAAAAATGAAGTGGAGATAAAAACAGAAAACACAAGTCAGGTAGCTTCTGCAGTCAGAGAAACAATTGATATTTTGGCTCAATGTTTATATACAATTATGAACAGAATAAATAAAATAGAAGCAGGGAGGTTGTTTCACACTGGCAGTTGAAACTAGAGCTAGGAGGCATAGCCTCAAAATAAGGGGGAGCAGATTTAGGACTGATATGAGGAGGAACTTCTTCACCCAAAGGGTTGTGAATGTGTGGAATTCCCTGCCCAGTGAAGCAGTTGAGGCTACCTTGATGAATGTTCTTAAAGCACAGATAGATGTTTGAACATTGAAGGAAGTATGGGTAATAGTGGGCGGGTACATGGAGCGGAGTCCATGAAATGATCTTATTGAATGGCAGAGCAGGCTCAATAGGCCTGATGGCCGACTCCTGCTCCTATTTCTTATGTTCTTATGTAATATTATGAAGGTGTAAGGGATACTGTATCTTTAAGAGTTAAAAGCTAGCAAAACTACCCGATACAGCACCAATTTTTCTGTTTAAGGTAACAATGTAATATTTGGTCGAACAGCTAGATTAGCTGGGCTGCCTGGAGACAACAAAAAAAAAATCAGATTCAGCCAATCAGTTTAAATTATGCCCCAAAATACCAAGCTCCAATCAAGTTTGAATTTAGTATTTTGACAACAGTAACACCATTAAAACGACCCGATACTTTGGTGTATAAGACCAGGAAAAATTGAACAGCTGGGGGAGAACTGCCAAGCCACCCACATGTACAGACTGCCCGAAACACAGCTCTCTTAAAGGTACCTTATCTGTCAACGATCTGGGAAACAGAAATCCTCAAGAAGAAAACTTATACAGGAAGATACAAAGGGAAGATTCAATAATTGCCTGGTTTTGAAATTTGAATTTTTGGCAAATCTTACTTGGGGGTTTTATTGAACTAGTATTATAGATGGGAAAGTAAAAGATAGATTAGAGGAAGGAGTTGTAAATAGCTGTTAGTTAATTACTCTCTGGTAAACTTTAAGAAATAAAGTTCTTTTTACTTTAAATAGTACTTGGCCACTCTAATTTTCACAGATTACTGCACAGGATAAACCTTTTCTGTGTTGCTGGTTTACATTAAGCAGGAGGGTTTACCCCATGTCGTAACAGTTATGAGAACACAGATTGAGGCAGTACTAGGGAGGGCTTTTCTGCAATGCAGGAGGGGGGAAGTGAGTGTCAGGAACTTCTACACATGCCTATTAACATATATTCTCATGAATAGGTTGAGAAATGATGCTTAAACCCACATCTTTGCATGTTGCCATGAATGTTTTTCTGCGCTTTGAAAAAAATTATTTGACAGGATGTGAGCATTGTGAGCAAGGCAGACATTTGTTGCTAATCCCTAATTGTCCTTGAACTGAATAGCTTGCTAGACTATTTCAGAGGGCAGTTAGAAGTCATCCAATTTACTTAGTATCTGAAGTCACATATAGGCCAGTCCGGATGTGGATAGCAGATTTCCTTTATCTACAGGACATTATTGAAACAGGTAGGCTTTTATGATAATCCATGATAGTTTCATGCTCACCATTACTCAAATTAGCTTTTCAGTCCCATTTGTTAATTTAACTGAACTCAACCAGTGTCTGTCAAACATTTTCCTGGGTCTCTGAATTACTCATCCAGTGACAGTTCCATAACGTCAACATCTCCCCCCAAATAATTGTTTTATAAAGACTGACACAGCAGTTTATCTGTTCTACCACTGACAAATCCCTATTAGCCAAATATTTAGCAGTTTACCCTATCAGCTTAGGGAAGATCCTCAAAAGAAATTTAATAAACTTGCCAGAAAAATTTGAATCTCGAGGATTAAGGGGTAGTGACAGCATGAAATTGGCTCAGAGACTAAAAGTAGAGACTAATAATGAATGGTTGTTTTCAGATTGGAGGGAATTACACAGTGGTATTCCCTGGGACCATTATATTAGGACCATTGCTCCTTTTGATATATATTACTGACCTGGATTTGGCAGGACTTTTGCAAAGTGTCCAGATTACAAGAAACTTGAAATGTAGCAGATAATGAAGAAGATCGACTTTTGTGAAATGAATTTGGAAAGAAAAACAGTGGAGGCATTTACCATGCACGAAAGGGTACATTAAAAGAGGTACGGTAACACATGATCTTGGGTGTTAGTACACATTATCTTTGAAAGAGACATAAGAAGTTGATAAATGTGCTGAAA